>NW_026136702.1:18521440-19121440 GCF_905237075.1 Dicentrarchus labrax
CAATGTCAGTATTCTGCCTGCTAATTGTCAGAGTAGGTGTCCTAAATTTACTCAATCTCTAATTCTGGCACAAAACACTTGAGCCGTGTCCCCGCTGATTCACTTCACAACAGCATTTGATCAACACGAGAAAACATCAGCATGAGAACAACAACTAACTGATGGCGGCGGGTTCGACACCGACCATGTGTGCTTCAGCACAGGCCCTGGCATTCACATTCTGCCGCCTTTCATGTTTTGGACCCCCCCTCCACTACTACAAAAGAAGGTTGAAAAGCAAAGGAGAGGAGAGGGGAGAAAAGAGGAGGGAATAAAAAAAGACTCAGAGAGAGAGGCGAATGAAGAGAAATGCAGGTTTGGCCTCGGGCAGCGTGCTGTGATGTAAGAGAAACAGAGAGAGTGAGAAGAAGAAAGAGGGAGGAAGGGGGGAGGAGAGATGACGTTCGGTTCACAGTGTGTCTTTGCACATGGACACCTATATGTGTATAAGCGCACACACACGTCTACACATATTTCTGTTGACATAATACAGCAAAAACAGGGTCGTGTCTGCACAGGCTAAAGATTCCTGTAAAAGGCTATTGGTAGCAACAGGCTTCAAACGGACAGAAAGAAATATTGCTTTTGAGACGATTTTCACATTTTAACTTTAAAAGTGTTGAAATCTAAGGGTGAGGTCATAACCAGTGAAACGTGTGTACGTGTGTGTGTGTGGTATTTTCTGTAATGTCAAGGAGTTTCAGGCTGAAACAACTTGACAGAGATGCAGTGTATGAAACAGGCTCTAGGGCATGGACTGAAACTGGGCCTGCTAATTCCAAAACATACACACACACACACACACACACACACACACACACACACACACACCTCAGAAGGCTTTCTGAGAACAAGTTCCAGCATCTCTCTTTCTAGCCTGTCAACATACTGAATCATACAACTCATCTCACTCTACCTGTTTGTCTCTCATGTCTCAGTTCTGGTTAACTACAACTTTGGTCTTATCTATGTCATTTTGGACATAATTTCTATTAACTGTGATCACACTGCACTCACCAAAGTAATATATAAAACCTGGGAATATTTGATGGCAAGATCTTTAGCCAGTTTAGATTTTCTAAAAAACAATTTAATTGGTGTTAAAACTTTGGTGCACACAACTATAGAAAGTGTCAGGATTTTGTTCTTTAAATTGTAAGGGATGTTTAAAAAAGACCACTTGGGAAATGATTTGCCTTTATTTTCTCTTTCATACATTTGGCTAACCCGGGAGTCTGTTTAAAACTTGTCGGATCATCTGACTGTGTTTCTCGTCCTGTCTAACTTCTTTTCACGGCGTTCCCAGAACAAAAATATGTTATCACAAACTGGAACACAGTTGTAATAATTAATTAATTCACTCTGCTTTATTAGAATGAGAAATGCACGTAAACATTTAACAAACTGTTCTGTATCTGTTTGTTACTAAAAAGAAAATGAACTGCTGCGTCTCCTTCTTCTCATCCATGTTTTCATGTTCTTTTTTCTCCCACCCCGTCCCACGTCATTTTCCTCCCCCTCTCACTTGCTCTCCTTCCCCTTCCGTCACCTCTTCCTCTCCTCTGCTCATCCTTTCTGAAACCTGATAAGCAGCATATATGTATGTGCCACGCCGCTCCTTCCTAAGTAGCCTCAACGTCCGTCCACTCTGCCCTCTTAAATACTACCTCTCTCACTCCCTCTCTCTCTCTCTCTCTCTCTCTCTCTCTCTCTCTCTCTCTCACTCTCTCCCTGTCCATGCTTTTAAGACGTTCGTAAAAGGAGGTCTTATTGACAAAACAATCGCTCGGCAAGGCTTAAACACTGCCTTTAAAGGGGCATTATTAAATTGCAGGCAGGAAGGGGAGGGGCAGCCAACAAGGGAAACCTGATGACCTCGCCATCGATTTTTACATCACCGGAGCGTTAGAAGAACTTAGCAGAGAGATACTGACTGTAGCCAGAGAAAGAGAAAGTAGAGAGAGAAAGACATTTTATATGTTACACTTTGAGCTTTTAGCTGATGCACGATTCAGAGTGGTTTACAATGTGTGCAGGTAAAGGGTTGTATTGTTCAAGGACATTTAGATACTGTGGCTATTGATAGACTGAAATCTGGGACAAACTGATTACTTTCCTGATCTGATTACTTTTTGATTTCTTCCTTTACTGTTCCATATATATCCTATGTTCACATCACAAACTATTTTTATTGTCATGACATGTGAGGATGTCAGGTGACAATGTCTATGCCTCCGAATGGACAGTTCCGGTAATCCAGCTCTGAGGCCCTTCTGGTCCAGATTTATTTAGGATAACAAACTTAAGGGTTCTTTTGGGGGGGAATTATTTTGAGTTTTTAATTAACATAACTGCACTGCCTCTAAGATTTGTTTGATTTTAAGTAGAGATGATGTCTTTTGCTTCAGGCTGTGTACTTTCATCATCATACACCACGTCTACAGGGGCTTATGAGGGACAGCAGTTCATTTTGAGAAAGTTTCAGAGCTTAATGAAATAAGATGAAATAAATACCTTCATAGGACAAACAGAAATTTCAATGGTTCTGTTAGAAAAATTATATTTTCAAAGACACAATTGTCCCACAATATTTCTGAGGCTTCTTAGGCTGAACTCTACAGTATCAGTTGGCTTTACAACAGAATTTTGTTTCTTTTTTTGACTTCAAACTACAATGAGCTTTTAATAGTTAAATCTACTGAATGATATAATCTTTCATGTCTTAAAAATGTATTCAGGAATACAAACAGAGAAGTAAAACACATTCTGCGTTTAATTTATTACTCAGGATTTTACAATCCTGATTATAGTTATTATCAAATTATAATTTTGCTGATATCACAATATGTTTAATGAACATGGATCCATCAAAATAGCGTTTAGCAGGTTTGTGTATTCATTAAAAAAAAACACTGTTGAGCATTTTACTGTGTGAGCATCAGTGTTTGAGTTAAGTGTGTGTTTGTTAATGTTATGTGGTGACTTCTCCGTATGTGTCTGCTGTATGGGCGTGTGGACACAATACACTCATTCACTGTGTGTACTGTACATATATACCATACCTGTCTAGGACGTCTGTGTGTGTATATGCTGTATAGGCTACTATAGGGATGTGTCCGAGTATTTGCATTTGGGTGTGTATCGTATGTGTGTATGTTCTCAATATATGATTCTGCTGTGTAAATGTGCACATGCATTGCCACCCACACACACACGCATACTTTCTCCATTCAAATTGAGATTCCCTGGTGCAGCGTATTTCTGCCAATAATTCATGAGTGATCTGCGCCCCTTGCCGGCCTTTAGCATTTTTATTTAATCTGCAGAGCCCTACCGCGTGCTCGCTCATCAATAATACACACCGACATGTGTGTTAACACGTCTATGGTGTGTGTGAGTGCGTGAGAGGGAGAGAGAGAGGGAGACAGAATGTGGGTGTGTGGAAGATAGTGTGTGAGTACATATGTGAAGGAAAAGATGAGAGAGGAAGGCAGAGTGTGCAACAAAATTGAACTGTATGTTTTATTTGTCGTTTGTACATGTTTGTCATTGCTAGGTCTTCCCCTAGTGGGACAACAAACATGGATGACCCACAGTTCATCTGCGGGCATTGGACTTGAATCCACTGCCGATGACCAGGGTATGACCGTGAAACACACTTCCACTAAGTGTTTTATGCTTCTTGAAGTCCTCTTTGGCTTGATGTCACACTTGTAGACCTGATTTGGTGCAAGTGAATGCATGAGAAAATGTGTGTGTGTGTGTGTGTGTGTGTGTGTGTGTGTGTGTGTGTGTGTGTGTGTGTGTGTGTGTGTGTGTGTAACTCAGAGAATTTAGACATGCACGCATTTGTGTGTGCGTGTGTGTGAGCAAGTGTGTGTTCATGAACAGCACTGACAAACAGAATCACAGCTAGGGAAATTGACTTCACCAAATCAGTGGGTCAGGAGGTAACATCACCGGGGGTTGCTATGGAGACACCCAATGACGGGGCTTCCCAACCAGCACAACAACACGCCTGCGAAATGGCAGTTCCCCTAACGTAACCTCTCTCTGTTTCTCTGTGATTGTCTTTCTCTCTTCACTGTCACATTTTGTTTCTGTCCTCTATTTCCACCTCTCCTCTTCTACCTCTTCATTCTATCTTTCTCCCCATTTCTTTGTCTTCATCTCTCCGTCACCCCGTCTTTTCACTTTATTGTTTCCCTTCTCAATCACCCTTCCATGCTACAATGTACTGCTTGCTCGTTCAAACAACCATGCATGGAAATATGCCTCTGGACAAGCGCACACACACACACACACACACACACACACACACACACACATTGTATACAACGAAATGTGAGGGGGCAGCGGGATCCCAGCATGCAGGGTTTAACAGCTAATACCCCTTAGATTAACCACCCCCGGTTCCTCTCTTATACACACACACACACACACACACACACACACACACACACACACACACACACTTGCACACAACATCTTCCACAAACCAAGATTAACCTCCCACGATTTACACAGTGTGTGTTGGTCATGCACAAATACACACGCACACACACCTTCAGGGTGTGTTGCTATCCCCCTACCAATAAAAACAACAAACAGAATGAGAGCACACAGTGAGCCTTAAGTGACCAAGCTACTGTTCATGTGACTGTCTGTCTGACTCTCTCTCGCTCTCTCTCTCTCTCTCACACACAGACACGCACGCAGAAGCACACACAGACACACACTGCTTGGCTTTATCTCAGCTGTAAGAATTGATCCCCCATGGATTTCAGGAGGGTCATGTGATTTGATAACCTCTACAGGATTCCCTCTGGTCAAGAGGCCTTTTCTGCCAGAGTGTTTGTGTGTGTGTGTGTGTGTGTGTGTGTGTGTGTGTGTGTGTGTGTGTGTGTGTGTGTGTGTGTGTGTCTGTGTGTGTGTGTGTGTGTGTGTGTGTGTGTGTGCACACGCACATTATTTTTGGCCCGGTATAAAATGAATTCTCCATAGACTGATACACCATACCCTAATCTAACGTCTGTCTGTCTCTGAGGTCTGAGATTGAACAATGGCTGGGAATAATGTTAACATCATTAGACTGCTGGTAATGGGGATTTATCATGTCTCATCTCTTTCTCTCCCTCTCTCCTTATCTTTCTCTCTTTCTTTTCATCTATTTTTCACTCCATCTGGCTCTTTTACTCTCTCCCTCCTTTTGCTGCTCTTTGCCTTTCTGCAGTCTCCACTTTCATGTCTGTACCTAGCAACTGACTGATACTTTCAAGGATTATTTTAAGGGCCGCTCAGATCAAACACCCTCTGCCTGGACCCTGCCTCAGTTACCCAGACTCCAGCCCCTTTAATTAGACATGGCTAATAACACTAAGCATGTGCTGATAGCCATCTCTCTGATAAGACTAGCCGCACAAGGACATTGGGCCCCTTTCTACCTTTTTACGGTGCTACCTAAGGTTAAAATGGCTAGTTAGCAACCTTATTTTATGGTGCAGGCCAGTCACGCTTGTGCCCAATTAACAGGCTAGTTGGCACTTACAGAGCATTAATTTGCAAAGGCAGGAGAGCAACTGGGCTGTGCACTTCTAAGCTAGGCTCCTTGCTAACAACGACAATTTAAAATGCTAGGTGTATTGTGAAAAAGTATTAAATAGTACCCAATAAAGGGATTTTTAACAGAATAATGATTAGAGGATAATGCACAGCTGCTACTATAACGTAAAGACAAAAAGTAGTGACACGTGGGGAATTTTCCTTTCTTTTTTTCTCTTTGGTGGCTTAATTTAAGTGTTTTTTATTTTATTTCAATATCTTTTAAAATGTCATTTAGAGTAAGAATCTGTCATTATCATCATGGCTATCTCTGGGAGAGGTGAAACAAACTTTAAGCGAGCTTCAAGGACAATAAACTTGTAATAAATGTAAAAATTTTACTGAATGTTAAATGAGATTTTCACAGACTGATTAAAACCAATGTTAATCACAGTAAGGTGCTACAAAAAGCCACAAACCCCAAAATAAGTCATTCAAAGTAAAACCCTATAATTAGTCTCAGAGCTACCACTTTTTAGTAATCATTCTTGTATAAATGGGAAAACATCCAATAAAATCATCCAACTTGCATGTTGGATGATTTTATTGGATGTTTTCAGATGGTAGTTTGACTCTTAATTAACATGGATGCTCGTGTTTGGGCTGAGTTAGGCTGTTGGTTTGGAAAATCACTCCAGGCCATATCTCTTTAGATGGATTGATCTAGGTGAGGATGATTCGGTAAGTGGTGTGTGTGTGTTTCTGTGTGTGTGTGTGTAGGATGAAAATAGGGGTGGAGTGGAGGCATTAATTCCGATCATTAAGAACTTGGATAGCCTGGGGGTACAAACCCCCTGAAATCGACTGCATATAAACTCTGAAATCACTTACCAGTTGTTCACTTGTAGGATGGTGAGGCCGGTGTCTTGTGCCAGCTGTTTCTTCTGTTCTTCTGACGGGTATGGATGCTGCAGGAGAGAAACACAACATCTATGAGAAAAGGCTGACCACAAATTGTTTAATGAAGCTTCTTGATGTTGAAAAAAGGGTTTGATGTGCCTTTTAGTAAAGAAAGAGTTGTTGTAGGGCACAGGTTGCACACACACAATACCATACTGCGTAATGAGAGGTAGAAAATTAGATGTGTGCTCATGCTCATTGGTGCGTAGGTGTCAGTATGTGCCTGTGTGTATGTCTATCTGGATGTATATTGTAAGAATCTGTGAGTGTGTGCGTGTTAACGTGCCTCTCTCCCCCCGATCATTAATGGAATATGAAATCTTGTAATTAATGGCAGCCAAAAAGGCAAGCCAATTAGAAAGTTAAGTGAAGTGGAGAACCAGCTCTGGTAATTAGGCAGCCTCTTACACAAATATATTCGTGGCAATGGCCCCCCTTTCACCCTGCTGCATATGTAATCAGCGAGTGGGGAATATGTAACGTTAACCCGATGGAATACAGACAAGAGAATGTAAAGTCTCTTGTCTGTATTGCTGCTGTTTGCTTTTATCCTTACTGCAGTTGGTACAGTTCTGTTAAGTTTGCCACTGCATAATATTTTATGATTATGAGAAAAGTACAGAAAGCCTTCTAGGTTCTATCCTTTTGGCTACCAGGTTAACCCAGGAACAGGAACTTCCTCCAAATCACACATTGCCACCTCAGCAAGGGATTTCATCTAATTTTTACCATTTAGTTATTTTAATCTTTTAGTCTTTTAAATCTTACATGTAAAAATACCTGCCAGTGAAAGGTACAGATACTCATAGATAATTCAACATATGTTCTTTTTTTCAATCAAGCCTCATCACATTGATATTAGAGGCTGTCACTCTTTTTGAAATCAGTTGAAACAAGACAGTTTGCACTGAAATTACCATACACTGAGACTATTTTATTTTTGTCTGAAGAAAACATGACACACGAATGCATGACCAACAACAGTTCAGTTGTGGGAAAGACAACCCAAACTGACTTTAAGCCGGGTGTTTAAATATAAACTACTGACTGCAGCCCTTCGTCGAGGAGCCAGCTGAGAACAGTTAAAGTCGAGCCACCTGTTTAAATATATAGAATGAATAAATTGGATAAATGTGAACTCGGGGAGTGTGTTGATTTATATTAGAGTGGGGGGGGGGGGGGGATCACAGTTGCACGGAGCCTTGTTCGTGGAGGACAATGTGCTGTTCATGACTGAGACAAGACATGGACTGTGCTGAACACCATAGGCAGGCCATAAAAGAGGAGGAGAGGAAGAGAGAAGGGAGGAGCAGGGAAGCGAGGGAGAGAATAGATCGCTGGAGGAATAGCACTAACTGGAAACTATATATATATCCTCCAAAATGCTTTGTATACATTTAGGAAAGAAAGATCTGAATGATCTGAAAAAGTGTTTTCATTTTGCCAACCAGGGCAGTGAATTAGGACCCTGGGATTTCTGTCACATTACACTGAAGTAAAAAAAATGCTTTGCGGCTTTTTTCACATGTTCTCTGCATCAATTCAAACAATAAACGGAAAAGGAAAAAAAAACATTTTAAGTTACTTTCCCTTTCTTGAAAGAGGCAAAGAGCTCCACAGTGTAGCAGTCGACATACACAAACATTTAAACCAGTAATGCCATCAATAGCAAAAATTCCCTGAAGTCTTTCTTTTTTTACATAAAACTTGCAAATCCACATCAAAATGAGGGAGTGGCTGCATGTTTGTTTTAGTGGTTCACAAAATCTGTCATTTTTCAGTGGCTATAATTTATTTATCTGAAAGAACAGGCCACCCTGACAGAAAGAACCCTATCATTTATCAGTTATTCTCCTATGTTATGGTCACAAATATGGCTACTGTATAATATATAGAGTATGTCTAACAAGAACACACACACTTAATAGTCAATCAGACGTGCAAAATCAGTGCGGCGCCAGCATTTTCATTTTTTCATTACAGTTTTTTCAGCGCATAATGAACAGGATTGTGTTTAATGCTGGGACGACTCAGCAGAGAGAGAGACGAGACAGATTTTTTCCCAGCCTTCCCTTGTCCATGTGATTGGTTGTGTGGAATGGGAACACACGGAGGCTAATTTCATGCACTAAGTTATAATTGCATTGTCGCCTCTGGCCAAATTTGTGTCCACTTCTTTTCTCTTTTTGTGTGTGTGTGTGTGTGCATAAATACATGTGAACTTTCAATTCATTCATGTACTGTGTGTGTGGTGTGTGTGTGGACAAGTATCTACACCGTACTGTAGGCTGATCAGATAATATCAGATTTACGATGCCTGCCCACGTGTAGAAAGTGAGAAAACATTATTCTTTAGGGCTTGTGTCATCTGATTTCTTGACGCATTGAATACTTCACATATAGACACCAGACACACTCACTGCTGACAGATTAAAGCTAATCATGTGAACAATGTGTCTTTTTAAGTCTTTCTTCTCAACAAACAAAGCTGATTGAACATGAAAAGATCAGTGTGTCCATTCTACGTGCTGTAGATCTGTGGAAGCAGGAGTGTCTGCCTCGTGATATCGGGGGGCTGCGGCCATGCCAGGGGCCACAACACAGCACAAATACACCCTGTTTCAGTGCTTCCCTGCCTCTGGCTTCCCAGAACACACATGCAGACAGACAGCTATACACAACTAGTCACACACAGACAGACAAACACGCAATCTCGATATCAGACAGCAGCGATGCCAGAAAAATGTGCTTGATAGCATGTGTGTGTTCTGTTCAACACTCATCCTGCCAGTGGTGTAACCAAGTATATTTACTTAATACGGAAATAACTAAAATTTTGTTTTCTTATGATAATAACAATATAATTCCTGTTATTATTTCTTATAATATGATTAATGTTTACAGAATAAACTACCCAACAGTGTATAAAATTGGTAAGATTATCTCCACCACCATCGGCTACAATATTAAAATGTTGTTTACACATGAATCAGTAATAATAATAATATGATTACATAACACTGCAGGGACCATTTTGCAGCATAATGAGTACTTTTACTTTTCATACGTTAAGTACATTTTGCTGATAACACAACTTATACTTTGGAAAATTGCGAATGCAGGACTTTTACTTGTGACTGAGTGTTTTTATATTTTGGTTTGTTTTTACATTTACCTAAAGGACCTGAAAACTTCTTCCACCACTGCATCCCGTCCCTAATACAAAGTGCTACATGTGCCAGAGTTTTCAAGTACAAAATAACACACACTTAATGAGAGAGTTACCAGAAAAAGATGGCCAGAAAGCCAGAACATCAAAACTGTTTTTGTCCTCCTTTTTTTTAAACCGCCAAATTAGCTCCTATCTGTCAAAACACTGTGATTTAGTTTCTCGCTCAGCAACAAGTCGCCCAGTTTTAATATTGTCTGTGAGTGATTCTGGTGTCTTAACGGCCTTTGGCTGTGGTTCAGCGGGTTGAGGAAGAGAGAGAGAAAGAGAGAGAAAGGCCTTTAGTGAGAAAAGCAATAACATGTTCTTTAAAAGAGCAGATGGAAAGTTTCGGCGCATCCTTCCCTCCCTTCCCTCTTCCCTCCGCCTATCTTAATGATATGTCTTCTCCAAATATACAACTCCTTTCATGAGAATTTCCACCCTGCTCGCCGCTCTCTGCTGGGCTCTGAGCATGTGGGTGCCAGGAGGGGTGTGTTTTTTTCGCTTCTCTCTTCAGTATGTCTTATCAATCCAAGTGTGTGCATGCGTGGGTGTGTGCGTGCGTGTTGTGTGTGTCCATTAGAGTCAAAAGATTTCGCTTTTGAGTGTGTTTGTATTACAGCGGACATTAGAGTGTGTGTTTGTGTGTGCGTGTTTGTTCTCATTTGAGCCACTGAGCTTGCTGGGCCAACAAGTAAGTTCAGCTGTGCATGGTCATGTATGTGTGTGTGTGTGTGTGTGTGTGTGTGTGTGTGTGTGTGTGTGTGTGTGTGTGTGCAGATGTCTGTGTGGGTGAGTAACAGAGCATCAGTAACATCCCCTCCCTGTCTGACCGTCTTCCTCTCTGACCCCCTTAGACAAGAACAAGAGAGGGATAGATAGACGGAGAGAAGAAGGAAAGAAAGGAAGAGAGAAGAAGGAGGCAGGGGAGGAGACATGGAAATAGATATGTGGAGCCCCAGGGCTTCGAACGAAGAGATAAGAGCATAAATATTCTGCAAGACCCCCATTTACTCCCCTTGCCCCATGCCTAACCCAGGAGAAAACTATTCTAGGCAAGGAGGTAGAAAAAATGTCAACCAGTTACCAGTGTTACAAAAATAGTAATTAGATTACAATTGTATATAAATCATTGTATACTCTACATTAATTTCAGCTGGTGCTGTTTGGACCTATGTATATAATACATATATAATATAATATATATAATATTACACTGCAAAAACATTGAGAAAGTCATGAAAAATCGAACTAGTCTTAACTTTATTGGAGAATACACTTGGCCCTTGCCGAACGCTAGCTGCACTATTCTGATTTCCTGTTCTGCTTTTCCATTATGTTTGAGAAACCTGATGGCTTACAATATGGCAGCAGCTATATGCTTGGTGCCATGCTCAAGGTCACTTTGACAAGACACATGGCTATTGTGCAGACTGAACCATTAACCTTTACAGGAAAAAAACATCCAAACAAAATCCTAATCTCATCTGCGGGAGCAACAACTCACCAAAAACTTTTACAGACATGAAAAAGAACCAACTTCCTAAAGGTCCCTAAATCTTATTTGCAAAAAAACTGTATAAAGCCTCACCTCAGTCTGTCAGCAGCAATAGGGAAGGAAGGAAATGGAAAAAAGAACAAGAGTCTGAGTCATTTTTTGTCAGGGATGCTCCTCTTCACCACGAGGGTTATTTCAGAAATGTCTTTTTATCTTGCTGCTCCCTTCTCTTCAACTCGCCTCCTCAGCAAAACCAGTATTCTTTACTAGTGCCTAGTTTTAGTTGTTCTGAATACTCATGCCAGATTTGTTAACTAAGTAATAAAAACATAAACATTTTAAAAGAAAGCCTACATCTTACTATTACATCTCCATCTTAATGTGTGTGATTCAACCCTTGTTAAACAATTCACTGCAGCCACAGTCCTTACAGCCCTTCTTTAGTCATTAACATTATGGTGTTATCGATGCATATATTTCTATTTAAAGCTGCGCTTCCCAAGCTTCTGTGCATCCCATTAAAAAGCTTGACATGCCACATTAGCTTTATAAAACTGCAACCATGAAACAGAATGGAGAGAGAAATAAGAGAGAGGAGAATCATATGTTGTCACAGTCATGTGAGGTCCCTCAAAAAGAGGCCATGACACTGCACAATCTGTGGATAGCAGACATGGGTCAATGGTATTTTGAGTTAGTTTACTAGTTTCCACCAGATGGTTGGGGTTTGTCACAAGGCACTAGGATGCCAGGAAATGCATTGAATTACAGTAAACAACTTGTTAATATGCAAGAAGTTACTCTTGTATACATTTCAATAAATAATCCAATAATCAGTCACTTATAAACACCAAGCAGGTTACAGAAACATTATGTGCGGTTACTGACTTGCTTGTGCCTGTTGAGGTACAAGTGAAAAGCCTTGACTAGGCCAGGTCTGTTCCCCTCACTGTTCCCAGGTCAAATCTCCGTGGAAACCGAGCTGCCCATCAGGAATGCCTGACGGCTAATCCGGGGGCCTTTTTGGCTAGAAGGGCATCAGAGTATCATACTAAACTGTCTTACACACATACACACACACACACTCACAAACACACAATTTACTGGAAGTATAGCCTTGCTGCTGCCAGACTTGTATGAGATTACCTTAAATATTTGGGGAGGCAAGCACATTGTTATGCCCAGAACCATGAGCACAAGCAGACTTTAAAACAAGCGTTCCAAACTGTAAGTCTGTTGTATCTCATACTTCCAATTTTTCAAAAATGTCTTGCTCATTCAGTGGAAGTTTCATCCTCTGGTGTGTGTGCTCACGCTGCGCTATAAAAGCTACGCCATTTCAAATTCCTTTCTGTGTAGGTGGCATCGACTGACATCCCTTTGACTTCATTAGGGAGCAGGGACCCAGCAACAAAGCTGGCTCTGGGAGAAAGGGGGGATTAAAGAAAAAAGAAAAGAGGGTAAGAGCGAACAAAACAACAACAGAAAAAAAACAAAGCACCCTTAACCTAATTTCCTCTGATTCGGGCTGCTCCAATGCAAAATAACAAAACAGAGCAAAAACAGATCTTTTGAGACACTTTAAACGCACCAACTACAGGATGAGAGTTTGAGAGTGCCCTTCGTAATGTCTGCGCAAAATAAACGCCCCCTCGTCTTAGTGCTGTAATGCACAAAAAAAGCTGAAACAGCCTCTTTTATGGCGTTGGACTATGGTAAACCAACTCAAAGCTTGAAGCATGAATAATTCACCACCACTTTTTTTTTTTAAAAACCTCGATATATGCACCAGAAATGGCAAAGAAACCCCCCTTTCAGACTGTTTTTGTCATCAAATCTCTCCATCTCTTCGGGAGATAAAGAAAAAAAAACAGATGTTCTTGGGCTTTTCATTCATTAATGAGCATTTTCTCTCTCAAAAAACAGCTTTTGTTGATTTAGGGAAATCTCACTGCACTCTTGCCTATGGGAATGAGATAAATCTAGTTAGCTGGTGAGGCAAAGGGTAAAAAGTATGTCATTAAAGCTCTAGTACAAAGTGGATTAGACAATGTACAGCATCACCAGCTTCTCCGCTATGATAATTGATGATTAGCATCTTTCATCGTTTTTCTAGAACTCTAAGGGCACATAACATAATTCAGGGTAGCAGCCACTGCTGTAGCTGTTCCTGCGGTGCTGCAGGGTGTGAACAATGATCTGTGTGCTTTACAGTTGGGTGGGTCTCTAGCCTATGTGTATACTGAAGCTTATAGCATGTATGCACATGACCAAGTCTCAAGTCTCAACAAAGTGCTCTATTGTTGTGTTTAACATAGAATGTAAAGGGTGAGGTCTGTTGATACTGAAGGATCTTATATTGAATGCTGTATGAGTGGTGTCTGTATACTCTGGTTGCTTTCACTGAGAGCGAGGGCGTGCTTCATTAGTCCTCCCTACTCCAGCTCAGGGGAGGCTAAATTTATTAAGGGGGCCGGATGTTGCACAACACCTGCTGCTGTGCTTCCCTCTGTGCAATAAAGGGAAGGGGGTGCAGCATGCTAGCTAGTGCTAGTGGTAAGCGCTGCTCGTTGGACTGAGGCTGATGAGCTGGGGCTAATTCAGGGGGTGATTATGTAGTTTGCTGGACCACTAAACCTCTTTAAGCCCGTAATTACTGCCTATTTGAGCGAGGGGAGGCACTCCAAAGCAATCGGTACTTGCACCAAGCGGCGCAGTCAACGGCAGCCACAGCTGGAGGTGGGCTGCCTCAGGGCTGCCTGGGATGGAGGGGCGTGTAAATGGGGAGTAGGAGGGATCCACAAAGCCTTATCCCAGTCAGGTACCACAGAAAAGCTGAGAGAAAACAGCGGGATGCCGCTCGGAGCACCAGCATGCTAGCTCCGAGCTACGGTGCTTGGAGCTAGCATTCTAGCAGGGATCTGAGCTTAAAAGCAAATGTTCTCTTGTTACACACAGCTACCATACGCGGAGCTCATTACACAGGGCTGCAGAGAAACAAAGTGCTATTACGGGACAGTTCAACGCAACAAAACAAAAACTATTAAATAAACGAGTGCACTTCCAAACCACACAAACTCTTCTGACTAAATTCAGCTTCAAAGTAAGTGAGGAGGGGGCAGATTGGAATATATGTCATTGTGGTGAGAAACTAAAGGGCTTTTTTTAGACTCAGTGTCTGTGACATACAAGAGGGAATCAGATTCTCAGATTGCACCTCGACCATGGGGGAATCCATTTCATTTCACCTGACTTTCAAGGAAATTTGACTTTACGTAATGCCACTGAAATCTGATCTCTCCGAGGAAGCAATTTGGGGACCACAGAACATTCTAATAACCCTGGCGATATTATTATGTTATTATCATAATTACCCTTTTGCCCCCGACGTTTTAATTAGAAACTCACCGTTGGCCCCTGGGGGGGTGAAAGGAACCAGGGTTGGGGGAATGCTGAAACTAGGTAAGGGTATTTCACAATTGCTCCCTTATGCTCTTTGGAGCGGCAAGTATCAGAGGGAATGCGGACTCAGGCAATGCTATTGAAAGATGGAGCTCTCTCTCTCTACCTCCTCTCTCTTTCTCTGACATATCTGTCATTCAAAGTATAGCTACACCCTTCCCTCCTTCCTCTCATTTCTCTATATCCATATCTTTCTCACCCGTCTCTGCCCCCTCCGTCCCTGTGTTCTATATTTAGCATTTTGCTTAACTATCTCATGCTGCCTCCTTTTCTCCCCTCTTTTCTTCCACCTCCACTTAACTCCTCTCTTTACCATTACCCCTCATCTTCGATTTGAACAACCTCGCCTTTCTCCTCAGCCAAATGCATCCCTCCACCTCTCTCTCCTGCTTTCTCTCTCCCTCCCCGTCTTCTGCAGCAGAGGGCCTTCTCCATCAGTGCACCGCTTTTACAAATCAATGACTTAATCTGTCGTAACAAACAAGTGAGCAGCACCCTCAGCCCTGTTATATTCCCCCCGCCACTGCTAACACTACAACAGCGGGCCTCACAGAGAGTGGAAGGAGAGAAAAGGGAAGAAAGCTGACACATATGCAATTTGAAATTTAGATTATATAATGGAGAGAGTGTCATGGAAGACAGAGGAATTAAGAGAAGGAAAGAGAGGATGTGAGGAACAAAAACATGTTTTAAAGAATAAGAACGAAACGGAAGACAGGCTAGTGGAAAGTGAGAAAAATGAAAGTGTGTGTTTCCCACCCTTTCTCCACTCTCCAAGCCCTCAGCTCTGTCCGACTCTTCTACCATGAGTTATTGCCTGTCTGCATTCACCACCTGGTTCACTAGCTATGATTTCTCTCACTCCACTGGACACACACACACACACACACACACACGCAAACACACAAAAAAACACATCCTGACACACAAATGTACAGACCACAGACAAACATGTCCACATGCATACTCATATTTGTGTGTGTGTGTGTGTGTGTGTATCACTCATGCACTTACATTGCCATGTACAGAAACACACACCTGCCTGCCCCTGCTCCACAGGGGCACCTTGGGTCAGCTGGCCAAGTGTAAGCACACTACCAGCCTATGGCCATACCTTCCATGCCACCAGCCTCTGGTGCATCAAGAGCCCCACAGTGTTTTATGCAGAAAACTTCAATCATAACATTATGAGAGAAGTAGGTGTAAAATGGTGAGTTATGGATAGATATCACAAGCTATATCATCTATAAATCATAGTTCTCTCTCTCTCCAATGCCTTTGAAACAGCACAAGTGCACCAATATTGCTATGATATCATGGTTCAAGGCCATTAACATGTAAGGCAACACAGCTGTACATTATAAGGGGAAAAAAATGAGCGAGAGGGAGTCATGGAAGAAAAGAGGAGAGGGAGAGAGAAGTCAGAGAGGCAGAAGGCATGCATAAAAGATAGGAAACCCTTATGGTTTGTCAGAAAGAAGTGTTTTGTCGGTGAGGGAGACAGAGACAGAGCGTAGGGGAAAGAGAGAGGGTTCACGCATGGGAGAGAATACAAGTGGGAGGAACTGAATTGATAAATTAGTTCAGCCAACGCGCAAACTGATTACCACGACTGCAAAGCCACAGGATCCATCGAGCACACGCATGGAATGAGACACAAAGACACGCACGTACTCATACACAGCACTAACAAAAGAGACATGAAGCTGACAACTACAAATAATAGCACAACTGCATATGCAATCGTACACAGATGCACACACACACACACACACAGCAAATGTATCTAGGGCAGGCTGCTGCAGTTGCTGTAAGTAAAAGGTATTGAGCTGCTGACTCCAGCCAGAAAAGATCCCACAATCCTCTGGATCACCAAACACAGCCTAATGGATAATGGCTAACAGCTAGCGCTAATGTGATTTCACACTTAGCAGATTTAATATATCACTGGCTGAACAAAATCATGCTACACAAAGAATCTATGCTAAACTCAGTTTCTTGAAAGGTGGTCAACATTTTACTGCCAAAGCTTCATTTGAGGCGTTTTAAACTAAAAAAGGAAGTATTTTGGAGGTAATGTATTTGCACACTGTGAGAATGAGAGGCTAAACCGCTAGCATTGCTAATCTCTAAGTGTTGGATCGAATCATTCCATCAAGCTAACCACAGACTTATGACAATATTTTTCCCTGACTCTTCCGCACGACAACTTGCCACTCACTCTCCAATAAATACCACAGTGATGGTGGGGAACTCCACACCCCACCCAGGCACTGACGTCACTGCTGTGGGCCTGTGCAAAAATGTGTGTGTGTGTGTGTGTGTGTGTATGTTTGCATCTGAGTGTGCTTGCGTGTGTCTGAGGCTGAGAGTGGGCTTCTTCTTTGGATTTGCAAATCATCGTAAACTGATTAGTGTCTACCAAACCAAGAATGATTTCACACATCCAAGTTATCAGGCCTTTGTCCACGCTGAAGACACACACACACACACACACACACACACACATATCGCATACAGCTGATAATGAAAAATAGAACTAGTGTGAAACACAGCTTCAGCATGAAGCCATCAATCACTCAGACGTACAACAATGAAACCACACACTGAACTGTTTCATAGTTTCCCAACTATGAAATTGTTTGAGGGCTGGGGGGGGAGGGGAGAAGGAAAGAAAAAGGAGGACGGCAAAGCCAAAAGAAGAGGGAGATGGTAATAATGGTGACAAGGTAATTGAGAAATTGAGAGTGAGACTAAATATTTTCTCCCCTTGATGTTTAATCATATAAACATGTTACATTTTAAAACATTAACAAAAAACAACCATTGGGCTGTTATTGAGCCAAAATAAGATTCTGTATACAAGATGTTCTCACTGGGTTGGTAACATTCATTATATCATCAGATCATCATTTATAAAGACAGAAACTCAAAAGATGGTCGCTCACGTGTGTGCTCGTGTCTGTGTTGTGTATGTGTGTATTCTTTGGGAGCCATGTTGGATCTCTTGTGACTGGTGATCCCCTCCAGTGCTAGTGACCGACCTTGAGGGTCTGTAAAGTTCTCACGTTCTCAAGGAAACACACCGACCGCCCCTTGACTAAGGCCAGATCAACACACACACACACACACACACACACACACACACACACACACACACACACACACACATGCTTGCTTTTGGTCTAGATCTATGGCAGACATTTTGGAAAAGTTCAAAGGTGACATGAATTAAAAGTTAACTGCCCTTGAGGGCTTTTAAAAAGAGGGGTAAAACGAAACAAGAAGCAGAGAGGAGAAAGAGGGAGAACAAGCTGAAATAAAGATTTGACAGAAATGTTTTGAGTATGAGATTAGTAGGAATAACCTCACATGATAATACTTTTTAAAAGAAAATCACTAACTAAGCACATACAAGCCTTAAGTTGTCTGGATGGGCTGTTTCTTTAGTATGAAATGTTCACTGAAATGTCCAAGTCACAACAATTATTTCCATGTAGCATGTGACCAAAATTCAACCAATATGACTTCTGTTCAGACAGAGATTCGATGGAAACATTCCAATATTAAAAAAAGTATGCAGTGTTTTTCTCTGCAGTATGGAAATGCTTCTGAAACGGTCACTGAAGACCTAAACTCTCCTTAGAAACCCAAACTTTATCAACATTAAGGTCCAATGCCACTAAAGTGTGGTACATAAACTACATTTGTAACAATGTGGGAAACCTCTGGGATACTTATTTCTAATGACGAAAATGAATCACAAAGTAAATAAGAGGTTTGTTTTTCTAGAAAGCAAAAAAATGTCACCCCACATTTTCTGCAAACAAACAGATATCTTCTGCCATAACATCTGCCATGTGTCAGTCTCTCTACCCATCTACTGTATCCCTCTATTCATCTATTCATCGACTCATCCATCCATCCATCATTCCATCCATCAATCACAAAACAGATGGCCTTTCAGGAGTCCGTGTCAGGACTGATGGCTTCCCTCTGCCCCTGCCATACCATTACCACCACCCCCTTCCTCCCCCTTCCACCGACACCCCCAGAACCCCACATAACACATACACATACATTCACACATACAGAGACACCTTTACCACCGGCCTCACTATCTACTATCCACTCCCATGGACCGCTATCTACTCTCCTGGAAAAGACGAGTCATCTGCCAAACAGCTTTTAATACACACAGTAAAAAAAAAAAATACATGCAAGCCCTCATGAGATTGTTGCAAGGAGTAAGTGTGTGAGTAGCAAGACTGTGTATCTATGAGGGTCAGTCCACAAAGAGAATCCCCCAAAGAGAGCTGTCTGCCTTTGGTCCCTGGGGCCTGTCAAGAGGGATAATTGATGATGTTTTCATTACAAGGTGTGGGGTAATGTGGGGGTTGGGGCCCAGTGTGAGTGTGTGCGTGCGTGTGTGTGTGTGTGTGTGTGTGTGTGTGTGTGTGTGTGCGTGCGTGTATTGTGGGGCTGGGCAGGTTGACTCAGCTGCCTCCTCTTTGACACCAACCACTCCTGCGATTGGTACGGACAAGTCTTTGCTTCCAAATGCCCTCGTACAAACACACACACATGCACTAAAGGAATCACACACACATTTACACAAAGAGTAGCCCTCAAAGACAGATGCACACACACACACACAGAAACACACAGCCCAAAGCCAAATCCATTCCCAGAGATAAACTATCTGAAACTGAATAAAAATGCTGAGAATAAGACTAACTTGTTCTCTTGTTTTCCGCTCCGTCTCATCACAGTGTCACGCCAGGCCTTTGGCAGATCTGTCCGTCTGTCTGTCTGTCGTCTCTTAGGACCTCTTTGAAATCCTAATGCAGTGGCGCCTAAGATTCTGACTGCCACTTAGATTGAATTAAGACCTAATCGGAGACACCAGGCCACATAGGCCACCATATTACTTTACAGTATCAGGATGGACATCATGCCTTTGTTGTCGTTTATGAATAAATGAATGAAAACACATAAAAAGTCTGCAGATGTTTTCCTATTAAGCTCGCTTCCTGATGTCTCTTCAAAGTTATTACCGAGGCGTCCTGGCGGCTTGGACGCTCAATTGAAATTATTTTTCATGAGAAACTTAATTTGTGCAGTGGATAACTAAGACAAACAAGTCTAACAACAATCACAGGACAACTTTAAAGAATACATGTAACGTCTCTGTGTTCTGGATTCAATTCAAGCATTGTATCTTTCTCATACTGTATGCCATCCATTAACTGTTGTAAGAATAAAGACTAGGGCCAATTTTGTGTGTACAAAATTGGTCAGACCAGTCGTATAACACCCATGGGTTGCTGTGGCGGGTCAGGGTTGCCGCGGGTGACCAGGGTGCTGACATGTTCAGGCTCCAGCAATAAACAGCAGAAGACTAATGGCATCTGAGGCAATGGCGAACTCTGACCTCAAAAGTTTTTTTCCCTCCCTTCTGTTGTTTAGACGAGGCTTTACATATCTGGTCTGTGTTCGCTGAGCTGAGAAGTTCAGGAACTGATAAATCTTCAGTTCCACTCTGCAGTAACAATCTGCTAAATAGTCATACTGATTACAGACACTCTACCAATAACAGATAAAACACAATACTGAGTCACTCTATGACTAAAAGAAGACCAATTCCTGATGCATATTTTCTTGGAAGTGATGCTTTTTTTTGGTTAAAAAAATTAATATTTTCCATCGCAGACACCCTCCTCCAACTAAAAAAGCAATTTTCCCGAACTGGCCTGACAATGAAGTTGAGTGTCTTCTGCCCTGTTGTTCTCCGTTCTGTTCCATCCTAACTTAAGACATTAAGATATAAGGAGAAAATATCTCGCCTTTAATGACCAGAGCACCGATCCATCCATCCATCCATCCATCCATCCATCCATCACCTCCTTTCACCCCCACTCCCACCCTGCACACCCAGTCTGGATTCCTCCACCACCCAGTGCCCATGTCAGTGAGGCTCCTGGCCCCCTCTGCCAGTGCAGAAATGAATTATATTGCTTTTCACACCTGTTTCTGCTCAAAACCCTGCTGCACGCTGCTGTGTTAAAAAAAAAAAAAAACATTTCCAAGGGGGGGTAACAGCGCTCCCCCAGCTCGGCTACATCTGCGTACACGAGCGGTTAAATTAGACTCTAATTGTATTAACGGGGGATTATGCCTTCCAGTTGGATTTTTTATACTCTCACTCTCTGTGCATTTTACACATTTTAAGGGGAGAAAGGAGGAGGGGGGGGGGAAAGCAGCTCATTGAGGGTTTGCGGGTTGGCTTCTTTTATGAGCTGCGATCACGGCTGCCCCTCGTTACACTGAGTCTGTGTACAAATAGGAGGGGAGGAGAGCCAGAATGAGAGTGTTAGTGATAATGTGTATGAGTGTGTGTGTCCCAGTCTGCCAGGCTAATATACCGATGCTAACACTCTGAATGCCAAACCCCCCATGCCCTTCCTTTCTACACACACACACACACACACCTACTTCAGTTTAGCAAGGCAACAATCTAAACGGGGATACGGATGGTGTGTGTAGTGTGGAGGCGGGGGTGAATTCCATCTAATTACTCTATCACATAATTTCACAAATTGCCTTTTCATAGGGGAGTGGAGAGCAGAGCACAGGGCGCGTTGGGGATTTGAGGCCTGAGCTTTCATTTACTACTCATTTCTTGTTAAATTAAACAAGAAAATACCATTTGTGGGGAAGGAGGGGCTTGGGGTTGGGGGGGGTGGGGTTCCAACTGCACAATAGGAGGGATGGAGAAAACAGAGATTGGGTACTTCTTACTCTCAAGGTTTGTCTCGTTGATTTTAACACAAAGTGGCGAGGTAGCTCAGACAGTTTATATTTGATCGTGTAGATATTAGAACAATACCTACAGTGGTGTTATGAAGGTGAGTTTGTCAGTTGGACAAAAGCATATTTGCAAATGTCCCATTCAGTTAGTCAGTAAAACCAAATGACTGCTAGTAGTCACAACATATGTTTAATTAAGGATGTTGATGGAAAACAAACATCAAAATGAGATGAGGACACAAGTGGAAAAGCCCTCCCCTCTCCTTTAATTTGGGTCCCCACCAAATTTACAGCTGCATGTCAAGCTGGCAGCAAGCTGCTTGGTTTCGGCATCGGTGACAGGCGGTAAACGCTAATGTTTTGTAGTAGCTCCAAGTCGGAGCAGCCAAATTCTTCCGATGAACTTGTCCCACAAGTGCTGTCGACAACATATGAGCTCACTGGGCGTGTTGGAGAAAACTTAGCGAGCTGCGACTGTCGTCATCGTCCCAAATTCAATACCACTGCTCTATCAGTCAGTCTACTGATCACATGAGAGCTTTGACCCTGGCACCGCCAATACCAGCAATCTGGGGAGTCACAACTGTTGGTGTCTATGCTAATAACAAACATGGCACTCTCAGCTTTCTCTTTTACTGCTTGAACAAGACAGTGTAAATTAGCATCCTTGATGGATAAGTGAGCAGAGATGCAGAAATGTCTTCAAAACAGCCCTTCAAAAAAAACAGCCATATGAATGCCACCTACCACCTACCCTGCTAGTGCACTCGCAGCCTCAGTTTGCCACCCACCTTCCCCTTCCGCTTCGGTACAATGGGAGCTCCCCTGAGGGTCCAAGTGTGAGGGCGAATAACAGAAAATACACCAAGGTGGGTATCCAAACTTCTACCCTATTCTATTGCACTGTATTCTGTTCTGTGCTGTCAAATTCCTGCATATTTATTATAGCAGAGAAATAACTGACTCCCTTCGTCAGGTTTGTGTAGGGCCACAGCACTCTTCCATGAGTCTGTGTGTGTGCATGCATGCATCTGTGTGTGCCTAATTGGCATTGTGTCTATCTCTAAGAGGCCAGACTCACATCTTCCATCCCTCTTTGAAACAAAGGCAGGCCAGATGATGATGCTGTGGATGAGCCTGGATCAGCTGTCCATGTTTATGAGAGACATACTGCCAGTGTAAGAGATACTGTAAATGTTTTTCCATTAGAGGTGCTATGTGTAGCATTTATAAACACTGACATATGCTGATTAAATTAATGGTGACACTGAAGAATGATTAGTGTTAACAAATGAGACCACTGCAAGCATTTATCTGACACCAGTGGTATTGTTATTGCCAGTGTTTTTCAAAATTAAGACCACATTTCCCATAAACAAAGAAGATGCCGCTCCTCTCTGCCCGGGTTTCATTTCTTTTTGGCTTTAGTGAAGAGGGCAAACATATTGGAAGTGATTTTTCCATCAACCTTTCAGTTTATTCACAGTTCTGGAAGCGTTAGCTGTGTTTTGTTGAAGAACAGCAGCTTCTTTTCGGTTTTGTACCATCAAGCAATACCCTATATGCCATTGTGTGCCTGCATGTGTGCATGTTTTAGTTCCCCTTTCTGTTTTGCCTAGGAGATGGAAACGGTTGATGGATTCTCCTTATCCCCCTCTTTACCTCCTCGCCTTCTCCTCTTCTTCTTCTTCTCTTCTCCCTTGCTCCCTTGACACTCACTTATATCCTTCCCACTGTTTGAGATCTAACAGAGCAGAAGCCTCCCATAAGCCCAACTCATGGTGTAATATGACACAGTAGGTGTGTTGCTGTGTATGCGTTTTACTGTGCTGAACTGTATTTCCACAGACAGGATGTGTGTATGTTTCAAACACCTTTCCTCTGTAGCCCCGAAGGTTTCAGGGGGGTATGGGCTGAGGTCAGGGAGTTGGGGAAGAGGTTAGTGTGTACGTGTGATGATGTGTGGTTGTGTGCAGGGTGATGGAGAGTTGGTGGGTTGTGAAGGAGGTGGTGAGGGTCAGATGGAAAAAGAAGAGCACAAAAAGAAACAAAAAGTATAAGAAGCCTTGTGATATATGTGTGTGTATATATTCTGTGTACAAGCTATACACTATATATCTTTGCCTACATGCTACACTACAGTGTATGCAATGAAAGAAGTTCCTCTGGTTTGCCATTAACACTGTTGGAAAGAAGACACTGCACAATGCATATGGTATGGATTGTGCAGTCAACATCAAAATCAGACTACAAATTAAAAAAAAAAGTGCCCATGCAATATCCATAATCCAACAACAAAATTACTTTCCCCAGCATCCTCCCTCTTGGCTTGTGCAATTCAAACCAACACCCACTCATCCAAACTGTATCGTGTTTTCCACAAACTCCTGACAGAGGCAGAATGTGTGTGACGCAAGGGTGGCTGAAGTTAGTTTTGAAACACATTTCCTTAACGTAGCTCTAAATTCAAAATGTAATCAGAAAATTGACAGTAAATCTTTCACTATTTCCAGATTTTAAAACAATGGCTTCACATGTGAACCTGAACGTGTCTTGTTTAAAATCAAATCAGAGATGTGAGTGGTGATTCAGAGGTCTGAAACCTGGTCTAGTTTGAAACAAGTCAGGCACTTTTCAAGTGTCTGGAATATGTTTTTCATGCTATTCCAACCCAATTTCACTAACAAAAAGCAGTTACTTCAGCTATTTCTAAATGATTCACCTCTAAGTGGTTAAAGAGTAGATTTTATGTACCTTTGAAGCTTTAATTTCAATAGTGTTAGCATCCTTGACGATAATAAACCAGAGAAGGGACCAATAAAACACAACATTATTGTTATTGTTACATGCTATACATGTTAGCACAGAACATGCAACAAGACTTTGAGCAAGAGGGTTGAGCATGCGTACATGGGCAGTTAGTGTCTGCATATTACTAACAGGTCACTTTCTCAGATGATTTCACAGTGTTATACCAACATTCAGCTGTAACAGGACACAAGTGACTCTGTGATGGACCCACTGGAGCAAATATGTCCTATAAATTACTGTATACTTTTTTATTTCAGTATACTAGCTGTGGTTGGTGAACTGACAGTGTTTGAAATGATAGAAACTTGTGTTAAATAAGACAGCACTCAATTTACTGTTGGCTCATTTGTATCTTCCAGTGTCACAATACATTTTTTCCCACACTATTTCCCCCCCTAACAATTTGTGATGCTGTCAGCTGGTATTCCCTGCTATAATTGAGTAAAATAAAGCCAAACCACAGGCTTTTGCAGCATCCCAGGCATCTGTTAAATAATGACAGATTTGTTCTTAATAAGGTTCATCTATGTATCTGCAGTTATGGCCAGGGGCGTCTCTCCTTGGCTTCAACCTTATTCAGTTTCAGCAGATGAGGAGTGAGAGCGCGGGCTGCCGAGATCGCCGGCAGATTACACGGGCCTATGTCTTTGAAGTGTTCGCCGTACCAACCGGGATACAATGTAGAGAAGAGGAGAAGAGGGGGGCTCTGGTGGTGTGTGTGTGTGTGTGTGTGTGTGTGTGTCAGAGTGTATCAGTGCCCCAAGAGTGTGTGTGTGTATAAGTGTTCCTTTGTGTGTATCTGTGTCAAATAAGACAGGAGCAAAGCTGTAAAGACAGAAAATGTGTATGTGTGTGTGTATAAAGGTAAGAAAGCCTGTGGGTGTGAAGTTCAGCATGCACACTTGATATGAAACTGAGAGCGACACAGAACAAATGCTGTTTCATTCAACTCACTGTTAGGTGCTGGAAGAGCCATGCTCTCATGATGTTGGTGGCCACCTTAGGGAAGATCCCTCTCTTCTTGTTACGTTTCTTTTCTTTATCCGGGTCATCATCATCCCCTGTGCTCGGTGAAGCCACGCTGTTGTCCAGACCATCACCTGTCACATGACAAGAAACAGGAAGAGACAGCGGAGATCAGACACACAGTTTGTTTACTTCCTGCATTTGCTGCGCCTCTGCGTTCAAAGGGAATAAATACGATTTCGAAGGAATTCTGGAGGGCTTTGTATGCACAGACGGAGGGGTATAGAGACACAACAATGGCAAGCAGAGAATGGCTGGAAAACAGCACCTCATAAATGCATTCATTTTTAATACATTTATAAATAACCCTGCCTTTCATTTTTCTCCCCCCCCGTCACTTGAAAACACAGCAAGCGCTCGCATCTTTCTGTGAGAAAGAGAGGGAGAACGGGAGCACAAAGGACTTGTAAGGTCGCATTTCCCCACTCTCCCATCCAAGCTTGCGCAGAATTGAAAATGACAGAGAGATTTAGTCTTTATTATCCTGAGGGGAAAATAGTTATTGAAGCGTCGCCCCGGCGCATTCTGCCATTTTACCTGAGGTGGAAAGAGTAACACAGCACTACAAAAGGGGAGGTTGCAAGGAGGGGGAAGGAAGAAAATAAAAGGAAAATAGGTGGAAAAAAGGAAGTCAGAGGCACAAACAGCGCTAACAAAGCTAGCTGCTTTTCATAACAATGGCGTCATGGCTGCTTACAGCAACCTGTAGGGCTTCGATAAGGCTCTATTAAGGCCAGTTAACCTCACCTAAGGGAAACACTGAGACAGCTTAGAGTATCTGAGCACTGAGAGGGAAAGTGAAAGGAAGGTACTCCACGGGCCTTTTCTCTGCATTCAGACTAAACAACATGAACTCATACACACACACACACACACACACACACACACACACACACACACACACACACACACTGCACATATTCAAAACTACCCAATTACTGTACGTATTCTATACAGCTCCAGTGGAAAGAAAGAGGCTCTTCCCATCTGTGGCTATGAAAAGCCTAATTGTTATTATCATTATTCAAAAATGTGAGCCACCCTCAATGAAGACGATAATCATAAAAGAAACATGAGGCGAGGTAAACAAGTGGCACCCTCACTGCTTGAAATCTCAGCAGCTGATAACTGACTTTTGTCCCTTACCGCCTCTCTCGACTGGAAGTGAGGGGAAGGAAAGAAGAAAAAAAACAAAAAACGCTGAAGCAGTGCACAGAATTGGAACCAGTTATTTATTGATTACACACAAAGCACTTCTAAAGCTTCTAGGTCTATTCACTGTGGCGGGAGTAGATAACTGCATTCGAGCGGGCCTGCACTCCGCTAACTTGCAGAGGGCGACACCCAGCACCTAGCTAAACCCTAAGCCCCCGATTCATCGATAATTAATGGGGATGTTGGCGCTAATCCGGTTGGAGATGACTTTTTTCCAGCCTGCCACATCAATGGAATAATCAAGGGCCTAAAACCCAGGCCTTTGCTCCCCATTACCTCAGGCAAAAGAATTCCTGAAAGCATGCCTGGAGGGCACCTGAATTATATACACCATTAGGAGAGAGAGGCTCTCAATGATCCATACGAAACAACACTCTTGGCTAACTCTCACTCTCTCTCTCTCTCTCTCTCTCTCTCTCTCTCTCTCTCTCTCTCTCTCTCTCTCTCTCCGACTGCTCTGGCAGAAGGAGATACATATGCACACATATTGAAGGCTTTCTAATGAACCTTGTGTTGGAGTGGCGGTGACGCTATCGGAGGGTGGGGGAGGGATAAAACAAGAGCTTGCTTTTCATAGATACTGATGCCAACGCCACCCACTGCACATTAATAATGCACATATGCATGTAAAGCTGGTCGTAAGGTTGGGCTACTGTAACACCACGAATAGGTCAAAAGCTGGATTTAGGCAATGGGCACATGGCAGGTTGAAGTGCCTTTGAGCAAGCCAACCCCTGTAAGTTTAAGTGACTTGATATGTACAGTACATGCAGACACACTTTCAATCTTCTACATTTAACTATGCACTCATATAGTCCTGCAGCCAAGCTTTATTTTTATTAGCAATTTGTTCATGAAGAAGGATACATGTAAATGCATTGATCAGCCTTTTTAGATAGCAGACTATTTTGAAAAATACCCATCACAAAGTCTGACTTGGTCTTTTCTTTTCACAAAATCCAAACATCCAACAGTTTACAAGGATGGGAAACAAAGAAAACAGCAAATTCTTACATCTGAGAGCAGGAACTAGTGAATCTGATATCTATCTATATTTTCTTTTTACAATTAACTTATTATTGTTGTTGACTTACTAATCTATCTAATGATTAATCGACTAACCGTTTCAGCACAACACTCTAACAAACCCACACACACACACACACACACACACACACACACACACACACACACATTCAGACAATGTACCCCTTACGCCCAAGCTCCTAGACCTCTCTCTGTATAAAAACACACTCAAGTTGCAAGCTTCAGTTACATCATTAGTCCAGGACAAATGCAGCCTGAGCTTAACAAGTGAGTTTTTTCTGCCTACTGTTTCAGGGCTAAAATACACCCACCCCTCTGTCTCTCTCTTGCTCTTTTCCTCTCTACGTCTCTCTGCCTGGTGGAAAAGAGGGGTGAGCCGAGTCCCTGTAATCTAAGACCAGATTTTCATTGGAAGCAAATGCTTTCAATCCGTTGTAAAGACCGGCTCATGTTCAGCAAAGCCTACAATAACAAACCTAGGGGCTTGTCCCATGCGAGTTGGGAAAACAGAAGCAAACGGCCAGAGTACCAGCTCAGATCATGAGTGAGTGAGTGAGTAAGTGAGTGAGTGAGTAAGTTGAGTGAGGGAGTGAGTATGCATGCAAGTGAGCAAGTGAGAGAGAGCGGGCGAGCGGGCATTGGGAGAAAAGGGAAAGAGAGAAGGTGAAACAAAAGAGAGAAAACACAAAGGGGACAGAGAAAGCACAGAATGAGTAAAAAAAATAGTGAGAATGAGAAATTGTATGACTCTGGGTGTGTCGCTTCTTTTATAATTAGACTTCTTGTATCATGTAGTACTTCATTATATACTGCTGTATAAGTTAACCTTTATTTAACAGGGAATACCGAGTACAATGCTCTCTTTTTCAAGTGCTCTTTTCAGTCTGGTAATCCAACCGGTCACAAGCCTGCTCTCTAACCTTTAGGCTGCCACTGCTCCATATAGTGCAATATCATACTGCACTATATCAGCCATATTTTACAGTATTGCATCGTATCTATTGATATATGGTGAATAAAATGGTATGCAAGCAACCACTACAATCTTTAAGACTCTTAATGTTGACCCTACAGAATATAAAATAACCCCAAAGTCCTCTCGCTAATCAATATTTAATCACAGACTAAAATGGTGTATAATGTAAGAGTACTCCCTACCCATATCATATCTATTTCATGTCACTGAACCATGTCAAAAGAATGCAGAAACACTGGTAGTGTTCATGTCTAACATACACAAGATCTCCTCAAACTATATACACAAAATGAATGATCCCTCTTTTAGAGATTTTATGCAAAGTTTGACCATTTTTGTCACCAGTACTTCAAGCCCTGAACCACAGAGGGAAACCATAACTCCTCCCTATATTCCTTACTTTCCTCTCCCTTTTCCAATACTTCTAAGTAAGTCTGACCTATAGATACTTACTTTACCTAGAGGGGGAAAGGAAGGAGGAGGACTGGAGAAGGGCCGTCAATTTTATTGGCATTTCCATTTTCACTGCAATTTGATACCAATCACCCCTGCAAGGTCTGGGGCTAATTTCTGCTTTGCTTTAGCCCCAGCAAGTGAGGGAAGGGCGGGAGGTGGGAGGAGAGAAAAGAGAGAGACTGTATGAGTGAGGAAGGGTGAAGCAGGAAAGGTGTTGGAGCTGTGTCTGGCAGCCATGTTGGGGGAAATGTCAATGGTGTTACCTCAGCTTGTGAGAGAGAATAAGGGTAAAACAGGGAAAGAAAGCGAATGAGAGATTGTGAAGGAGGGTAACAAGAGATGGAGAGGAGGAATGATGGGGGAGTGAGAGTGGAAAAGAGAGAATGAAAAAACTCAAGCCACTGCAGGGATGGGCAATGAAGGAGGAGAAAATAATGGATAGGAAAGAGATGCTGTGTGGCACACTGGAGTTAATCAATTGAAAAAAAGGACAGTCAGTCAGGCCATGTCCACTGTAATGCAGATAATTCTTTCCTCTACTTTGGCCTTTGAAGCTGACATTTTCTAACACTGAAAACAGAGCTTTTTCAAGGTCTTCCAAAATGGACACATCTGAAAACATGCTATGTGTTAGGCCATCATCAATTGACCATTTTTTACGCTTGTCAATGGATGCCTGTAGCACACGCTGGATGTGTCATACAGACAGAAGAAGTAGCTGAAATGTAACAATTTGGGGAGTTAATATTACAAAATTGCTAATGATCTGTCATGACACCATTGGTGAGTGGGCGACATAAAAAAACAATGATTGCAGGGGTTTTGACGTGTGCATACACCACTGGTGTGTATTGCCCTTAAATCTGATGGCTCAAGTATCTTGGACAGACCAGATTTAAACATTTACTCTTTTGTGGTTTCAGTGTGGATCACTAGCAAGAAAACCTCAAGTAGTGACTTGGGCAGCGATTTCAAATGTATCTGCATATGTAGAAACTCAGTGATGTCACAGTAAGTTCATCATTCAGCCAATAAGCACTTTAGTTGGTCAGTCCACTTTGTTGTCCACTCAATGTGTACATTCTCAGTCAGCCAGTAAGCTAGTCAGTCTATAAAGCCACCTAGTCAGTCAGCCAGTCATAAAGTAACCTTCTCAGTCAGCCGGTTAGCCAGTCAGTCCATCAGCCATTCACTCAGTCAGTCAGAAAACTAGCCAGGCAGCTAGTAAACCAGCCAGTCAACAAACCAGTCAGTCACTCTCCATACACAGGCTGCCAGGCTCATTAAGAGCGTCAGCAGGCTGTTACCCAGGGCTGCATACATACAGCATGGGGCAGCAAGGCTAGCAGGCTCCAGTCTCCCTACGAGGAAAAGCCACAGGCACAACTCTGGGCCTAGCCCACTGATCGGCCATGACAACATCTATGCAACTAGTTAGAGGAGGGGCTGTGAGGGGGAAGGGGGTGAATCAATGCGGACAGTGGGGGTGAATGTTCGTGTGTGAAGGATGCATGCATGCATGGATGTGCATTTGTCTGTACGTGTGTGCCTATCTTTCTTTATGCATGTGTGTTTCCAGCTACAGAGGCTCTGAATGTCGTGTGTGTGTGTGTGTGTGTGTGTGTGTGTGTGTGCATGTGTGTGTATATGTGTGGCAATTAGGGAGCAGGCCAGTGACTGGAAGGAGCCAGGGGCAGTTGAAATGCCCCGGGGCCAACCAAGGGAAGGAATATTTTATCAGTCCCCTCACACGCTGTATACACAAACACACACTCGCACACACACACACACACACACACACACACACACACACACACACACACACACACACACACAGTGAGCAAACAGATAATGACGTAAAAACTAGGTTAGCTTTCTTCATGCATTTCCACTAGCTTCGTTAGCATTAGCTAAACAGACAGTTACTTCTATGCTTATTCAGCTTCGATGGCTTTTATTTAAGCCTTTCTGCCACTTCATGTTTCATTCCTGCCTTCCCCTCCTTCCTACTTCATTACTTTCCTCTCTCCTCTTTCTCTCTTTCTGCTGGAGTGTGAGGTTGGAATGGAGGATATTTGCACAGTGTTGAGGATGTAACATGAGGTATTGTTATCTTTCTTCACTGTAGGTTTGACATTTTATTTCAGAGAGTGATATTTCACTCATTAAATATGGTTAAACGGGGATTAACATTGTTTGATATCCTCAGTCTTGAGTCTACCTCTTACTAGTGAGTACTAATGATGCTTCTCTTCTGTCTCTTCATCTCCCTCTCCTGTGTCTTTATCACTCCTCTACATCTCTCTGTCTCAAGGCGTACCCTGACATTATCAAGCAGTATCTAGGCTAATCTGTTATGATCTGATTATGAACCATCTCTCAGCATAAGACAGAGATTGGTACTACCTGCCCCCTCTGTGCGGGCACACGTGCCATTCTGAGGTGTCAGCCACTTTTCTGCTGCCTGGCAAATTAACAGCCGTGGATTCACCAGTCAGTCATCTGCGAACAGCGATCTTGTCAGACACACCGCTTCTAGCACAACGCAAGAGAATAATGACATTTAGCTTTCTAATAATTTCCTCATAGAAGCACTCCGAGTTGAGGAATAAGGGTTATGAATATTAGCTTTGTGCCAGATGCCACAAGTAGAATCCTGTGGCAGGAATCATTCATATAAATGTTTTTAGAGGATTTTGTGAGATGTTTTTGCTAGGTTTTATAGGCTGTGGATGGACTGAGAGGAAGAAGGAATGGGGATAGGTCTTTTGACTTTATGACAGTGCATTTACTCAAGTATTTGAATGAGTATTTGTTGAGAGAGAGAGAGAGAGAGAGAGAGAGAGAGAGAGAGAGAGAGAGAGAGAGAGAGAGAAGAGAGTGTCTTTCACTGTGAGTGCGAGTGACCTGGAGCTGATCTCTCATGGGCCACTCCTAGAGTTTCACACCCCAGAAAGCTCACATGACCCTGGGTTGGCTGCCCAGGCAAGGCCCAGGCCTCAGGGACCTGCTATCCTGTTCCACATGGGATACGCACATCTCATATTGGCAAGCGAGAAATCCATACATATACACACACACACACACACACACACACACACCCCCAAAACATGATACATAAAGCGCACACGCACACATGCTGATGTGTATTCACCAAAGTGCTCTCCCCTCTTGCCCTATTTCTCTCTGACACTCACACATAAACACACACACACACACATACATTACATTCCCAGAAATCCTCAGAGAGGTAAAGAAGGGCTCGCAAGAGGGAGGGAGAGGAGAAAAAAGTGGCGTTTATTGTATTCAGGCCATTCATAAGCTCTAGACTTGGGGAGGGGGGATACAGGGGGGTTGCAGGCAGTGGGGGGCTCCCTTTGCATGGCTCTGGAGGCCCCTCCCACCTCCAAATATTCTGAACATGCAGGAATTCCTTGCAACACAATTCCCAACTAGGGGCACATTTTCGAAAGCGTCTCTCCTTTTACTGCATCAGAACCAGACACGCACTTGAACACACTCACATGCACCCATTTCTTAGGATCTTCCACGAGGCAACTTTCCAATAATGACTACCAAAGTATTCTAAACCAACTCACACACACACACACACACACACACACACACACACACACACACTTACTTCAATACAAAACACTCTCTGTGACCAATGCTGTTTTGCCTCCCTTTTATTCCCGAGGAGGAGGAGAGACAGAGAGAAATCCCCTCGACTATTCCTCAGATAATGACATGCGCTGTCGACAAAACAATATGGCTAGTCTAGACTTCCCTTCCTGCCTTTGCCACAGAGACACTCCACTATTTTCAGATCTTAGTTCAAAACTTCAGCCAACGCATTTGGATCATCTTTCTACAAAGCACAAATTAATCTTTGTAGAACAGACACTGGATACCATGAAATGAATGAATAGATTAAGTAGACAGAGAAAGTTGTCATTATTACAAAAGAAGAAAAAAATGGGGCTTGCCAGGTAAACAATCAGGGGAGAGCTAAGTAATTGCTTCCTGTAATCAAAGACAATTCCATTCAAGTAATTACAGTAAATAATGAGTGCTTAGCAATAACAAAGCCGGTTACTTTGAATGATGACAGTTTTGTGGATCAGCGCTGACAGATTCAATAATGACAGTAACTGGTGAGTCATTTACAAGGGTTATTTGTAATTAAAGCACACTGGAGACTTCTTGTTGTGAGAATCCAAGCAAAGTTTGGAGCAATTATTTCATTTGTGGTGATCTGATCAGGAGGAAATCAGGAAGTCAGAGACAGGGAATGTGTTTAACTAACAACAAAAGAAGGGGGGAAAACACAGGCTAGTTATCATTTACGAGTTAATTAAAAGCATTTGTCAAAGCCTCAGACCCATGATATTTATGTGGCTTTTACTGTAATGGTTGAGTGCATTGTTATTAGTATTTATTTGTGCATGATTTTCCAAGTGTTTGATATCGTAACATGCGTGCAGGTGACATTGTACACTTAAATAGTTAAATAAATCAATTAGTATCAGTATCAGCTGACTAACTGACAGCATTCACTGTCTCAAGCTACTTAAATGTGCTGCTTTTCTCGGTTTTACATGGTTGTAAAGTTAATATCCTTCCGTTGTGAACAAGAAACAAGCAATTTGAAGACATTACACTGAGCTCTGGGAAACTTTTGTCACTTTTTAATGACATTCTATGGATCCAATGATTAACCTTTTATAAAATATTGAATCAGACCTCTGTTAATGGCCATTGTCGCTGTTAAAGTGTTCCTGTGATTCTGTGTGTTGTGGCTGAGGCCCTTCCACTGTTGGCTGTGCGAGAAGGAGGTGGTGGGGGTGGTGTTGGGGGGGGGGATCAGGCCTGTTGACATAGCCATAGGTGATGGCAAAAATGTCAGTGTAAATGTGACTGCTCTCTCTGTGCCATTTTCCCGTAAAGGGTCATCACCACAGGCTGCCTGACACGCTGGAAACTGCCTCAAGCGTGGGGCTCCGACACGACATTAAACTGCAGTATGCCTCCACGCACAGAAACACACACACACACACACACACACACACACACACACACAGCGGCTGCCTTTTATTCCCACTTCCAGATCAGTCGAGAGAGAAAGACTGAGGGAGAAAGAGACAGACGGTACAAGCTAAAATGAAAGTGTAGGGCGATGAATTCACCCTTTCTTGTTGAGCACTTTTGCTGTGTAACTATTGATTTTTCCCCTCTTGCCTTTGTGTTGCCGTTTTCTTTTTTTCTAACCTGAAGATAGAAGGCCAGCCTCAGTTCAAATGGGAGCACTTGTGAGGGGGGCCCACAGATTCTTCGCCTCAGTGAAGGGAAGTCCTCAGACACACACAAATACACAAAATGGTCAGATTCCTGAAATCGTGCCTCTTTTGCCACTTTCTCACTCTTAGCGCTCACTCTCTCAATTGTTTCGCTGCCTCTCAGATGGCTTTTGACACCTTCGACTCACCAAGCTTCAGTCAGACGCGGCACACAACAAACGCACAGAGAGAGAGAGAGAGGGAGAGAGAGTCAAATGGACTATGGAGACGAGGGGAAGGGGGGAAGGGATGGTAGAGAGGACAAGGACTATAACAAAAGCTAAGAGCACTTAACAGTACAATGGCATGGCGGTCCTTTCCAAAAGTCAGCTGATGTGCTGAAGGGCGTTCAAAAGTCCTTCAGTGTAGACATGGGACAAAGAGAGGGAACCTTCAGCTAAACCAAAGGAAAAACATCCTATTTAAACTTTTTCGTGGACTAACAACACATTCTAACAACTAACATTCAGTAAAAATATGCATTTTCAGTAAAGGAAACTGGTTTTACTCGAGGAGGCCCTTTAATAAACCATCAAAATATCAATTTTCTCAGCACCAAGACACTTCCTTAACATTCAGGCGCCTTTTACTAAGCAACAGTATCACAGTATCATTTCTAGACAATATGAATTTACTGAAAATACATCCTTTCAAATGATCTCATCTATTCCGATGAGCTACATTTTGTAAAATTATATCTTGCAGCACCACCTTGTTTAACTCCAACTAACCGATCAAAGCCGCCAGTTAAATTAACTAAAATCAAGTGGAAATGTATCATTTCAGTACCAACAATCAGTCTGTTTTGTCTGTAATCATGCCTCCATGTTTGGAGTGTATAGTTCCATTAACCAAACTAAAGTTTCCCAGTTTATTTTTCAGAGCTTGCGTGTACAGCTCTTGCATGGGTGTGCGTTTTTCCGCATGGCGACTATCTGAACGACACAGCCTCTGATAAACACCTTTAATACGCAAGGATTTTCCCACTCATGCTAACCTATCAGCGCCAGCCAAACTGCAGTATGTAGTTAGATAATACAGGCACGCTAACCCTGCAGTGGCACTGGCTAATAATAGCACATTAGCTTTCAGTGAGGGTTTTTTTTAATAACAGAAGGTTTTAGTACTATGAAGGAGTGAAATATGGTCTGCACCCACAAGCTCAGGTTACTGAAGGGGTGGCTTGAAAAACAGGATAAGTCATTATCAGAGCAGCAACCTACTCTTTTTGGGTTGTTGCATTTACATTTGAGGGTTTTTGCTGATTTTAATGAGTAAACATGGCACTGGCTGCTGTGGAGATCAAGTGTTTACAGACTCTATCCACACTTCTAATATCACCCAAACTCCTCTGCTTCACAAGCTTAAGTATTAAATTAACCTTTCAGAAATTCTCCCTCCAAAGTAATGCTGCATCACCACTTCCTCCTCCTTGCCAACGTGTCCTTGATAGGCACAGGATGTGGTGTTGCGGGGGATTTGTAGTCCTATCAGCCTCCCCATACACAGCCTTGATAAGGCTTTCGGGACATAGGCAGAGGAAGAGGAAGTGAGTGGGTTTACAGCAGGCCTACTTCCTGTGGAGCATGGGCCCATGTGGACAGGAGTGATATGCCCCCCGTGGACACCGGTACTCTCGCCACACAGTCCCACCAAGTCACTTCCTGAAAGAGGCAGCCCTCTGTGGGGGTGACTTCCTGTAAAAGTATGACCTCTCTAGCACTGAAGAGGATCTCAGTGGAACAAAGACATGGGACTGCCTATAAGAGCTAGTGTGTGTGAATATATGTGTGTGTGTTCAACACTGCCACTCAGGCCTTTACTCCAAAGGTTATCACTGGTGAGAATCTCAGCCCCCGGTCCCTGCTCATCTCTTTGAGTTTCACTGGCTCGAAGCGAAAAGGGACGATCGGGTTACATCCAAATGTGTGTGTTCATGAATGTGTATACAGCAAGTGGCATGCCTTGAGTTGCTCTGCAAACACACAAAGTAAACGCCAGTGCTGCCCTCCAGCCCACCCTGCTGCTCTTGTGTTTACCTACAGGTATTTGTTATCTAGCCCTCTCTTTCCTCTTTCTCTCTCTCTAAACTCTTAGAAAAGCTTGCTGAGGTCTTTATCTCTCAGTAAAATCCCTAAAGCAGGTATCCATGTCAAAAGCACCAAGGGGTGGTGGGCCTCAGGGGGCAGCATGTTTGGTCTGGGTCAGCCCTGGGTCAAGCTTTGGCCCAGTTGACACACACTGAATCCACCCTTTACCACCAAGCCCATGCTTCCCAGGTTACTTAGGCTCAAAACACGCCCAGTCACCTTAAATTTGGTATTTCACGTCTTTACACTTTCGACTCATTATCACCTAAACCGAGACAGAAAATTGGAACAAATCTGTTACTGAATCATACAGGGAAACATTTACCAATGAGATCTGATGTTATTCACACTTTCACTTTTAAATGAGTGAACACCTGTGTAGTCAGTTTGAATTTTAGAAGCAAAGGGAGTTGCACGTGTCATATCAGGGTTATAAAATAAGCCCTACAAAACTTAAAGTAGCATCGACCGATATTAAATGATAAAAAAAAACCCACAGGGATGCTGGTTTTGACCAAAAATGGCGCTTCTGCTGGTGTTTTCCTGGCATGAAATTGGCTTTGTGTGGGTGTCGTTTGGAGAGCCGGCTGGTAAATTCTCCCGTTCTTTTGTTAGAAAAGGGGGGGGCTCCATGCATAATGGTCTTAGCCAGGGAGGTCTGGAACTGTGTCCATAAATTGAATTATTTCAATTTGAGCGAGAGAGAGAGTGAGAGAGTGAGAGAATAATGGAGAGTGGCTGTGTGAGTGTGTGTTGCATTTACATGTGAAACATATGCATGTGTGTTGATAGAGGGAGAGACTTCATTTTTATTCTTCTACAGGGCTCACATTTACAAGTGGGAATATAAACCAAGTTGCAGGAGATTACAGAAGAGGCCAAGTGTTACCTTGCAGCCGGAAGCTGTAGAAAAGGCCAACACAGCCGCAACAACAACTACTTGTCTGAAAATGACTGTTTCAGTATGACATATCTTTGTATTTTTACAAACAGATTAACTGTACAAAATAAAAACTAATTCTGTGACTCCTACGCCATAAATGCTGAAACAACAGATATGTGAATTTGTGTCTATGTGTTTATGTTTGTGTGTATAGGGGAGGGGTGAAAATATTCCTGACACAATATAATCGGCAGGGGACCATATGGCAAACTGGCAGCAAGCTATTTATCCTTATCCTCTTTGGAGGCTAAAATTAGCACTTCGCTGTTTGTAGCTTTAAGCTGGACTCCAACCACTGTGATAGGGCTAATAATAAAGACAGAACAGCCCAGCTGGCACAATACTCCACCTCCTCGTTCTGTTTCCATCTTTTTCTTTCTCTCCCTAACTTTCTGTCCGCCTCTCTCTTTTTCTTTTTGCCTTACCTCTTTAAAACCCTCCGCTGAAATATACCGATCTGACCGAACTGCCCTCTATTTTAAGACCAAATCATGTTATGACCATTAGGAATCATATTAATATCATATAAGTGTTGCTTGAGCCAGGTTCCCCTATAAGCCCATGTGTCAGGAAAGCCAGGATTTCCTGAACACGGACCCCCTCAGCTAGCTTAAGAGCGTAGGATGATGGGGCTAATCTCTTTATCAAAAGCTTAAATAAACGTTGGTGCTCTGTGCATGTGTGTGAGTGTGTGTGTGTGTGTGTGTGTGTGTGTGTGTGTGTGTGTGTGTGTGTGCGTGTGAGTTGCTTATTTGTGTGTGTGTTCTTGTGTGTGCCAAGGGGCCAAACAATGCTTCTCCACTAAACAAAGTGCTAATACCCTGTCTCTTTGCTCTCCCCCCTCCCTCTTCCATTCCTTCTCTCTCTTTCCTTTCATTTTCCCTCCATGCAAAGGAAAAGCCCAAACTACAGTATGTCTCTTTTACATTCATCCAAAATAAATACGCTAATAAAAGTATTACAAAAGTATTAATTGTAGCTTTTTCATACATAAACAGTGTAAAAGCTCACGAGAAAGCTGATCTGGTCACTCCTGTTATCCAGTGTCAGAAGTGATAGTCTGAATTCTCCAGCCCGCTATCAGGGTTTCCCCTGAAAAGTTAACATCTATCTGATCAGAGGCCTCCTGGGCCCTGAGCTCAGCTTCTCTTCAAAGGAAGAACAGGAGGAGAGAGGAGGAGGGAGGGAGGGAGGGAGGCACAGTCTGTGGCGAGAGAAATGGAAGAGAAGGAGGAGAGAGTTTAAGGTTGTTTTATCGGCCAGATGTAATGCGTTGTGACACGTCAGTGATGAGTCGCTGTGATTTCCTATGAACCTGCCGTGATTAGGAACCAGGGCATTTTCTGTCTGTGAGGGCTTGTATGTGTGCATGTCCTTGTGTATTGTGCATGTGTGTCCCTGTGTGATTCCTGGCAATTTGGAGCCGAATTGAGAACGGCAAAATTAGGTGTGCAAACTGGTGACATATTCCAGATTTGTCACCATTCTGCAAGTTTCCCATGGCAAGAACTCAAGACCCTCCACACAAACACACACACACACACACACACACATACACACACACATATTATTTTACAACTGAACTTTTTATCCTTTTCAAGTGCATAACCATGTTTCAACGTGTTTACATTTGCAAATCAAAGCAAAAGGATTTCCTTCCAAAAGGAGATATCCAGTAATTTGACCAAAGTGGCATCTTCTTTCAGGACATGATTGCATGACAATGGTGCAAATTATGGTGCTTCATACTGAAATAAACCTGAATGGAGTCCTCAGTTGACACTTTTCAAACAAGATGTTGGGTTTAGAGGCACTGAATGAAAACATCTTTGTGTTTAAATGTACAAATAATATGTGGAAAAAAAGCTCCTCTTATCCCAATTTTCACTTCCTGCACACGAGCAGAAATAAATTTTGCAGATAAAATTTAAAAAAAAACAACAACTAGTCTTTACCACGTTTACACATTTAACTTTTCTTGTCATAATCTCCCCACCCCGACACACAAGAGACCTCTGCAAGGCAAAAAGTGTGTGTAAATAGTATCTTTTAGCAAACACCAGTAATTAGATATAGGCATTTGGCTTTCACGCCAGTCGCAAATTAAAGAAGAGCGCTTCCTGTAAACAGACAGTGAGAATGTGTCTACATCATTAGCGTGCCACAATTATAACATGGGAGCTAAAGATACATTTCCCTCCCGCTTGCTCTCCCTCACTGAAGCAAATGAAGTAGAACCTCTCTGTTATACTTTTTTTTTCAGCAGCATCTACATGGTGTGATCCAAGTGCATTTATGAGCAAAATAAGGAGAATAAAAGGCATCAAGTGAACAAGAGATATTAATGATGCCTATGTTTTCATTTGAAAGACTTTCTGAACAGAACACATCCTGAGCGAACACAAAGACTGAGTGGCATAAGAGAGACGGGGGGAAAGGAGATCTATTTCATGTGCATGCATGTCATGAATGAATATGTATTTCATGTAAATTGTGCACACAAGGCATATTGTAATGGTCTGGGCCAGACTTTGCATTTTTTCGGTCATGCAAACATGCCCACATGTAACCAACAGACGGAGAGAGACAGACTGAATGAAGGAAGGGGATTTAATGTAACAGAGAGACAGAGGGAAACGTTTTATTCACCTTCAAAATGTGCACAGGATTCCCCTGAATGTTATTACAGAAAGTAAAAAAACAAGTTCATAGGGAGGGAAAGAGACAGAAGCTGAGAGAGAAGATAAAGACATAGAGACAATATGTACAAATAGGGGCTCACATGAAGATGTTTAAATATGCTCAGCAACAGACAGCACATAAATCCCAAAATCAAACAGTCAAATAACCTCTAAGACCTTATCAAACAGTTTTATGACTACTATCATCTCACAAACGAGGTGTTCGCTCAAGCCAATAAAACACAAGTTAGTGAACCAGATTGACAAAGCAGAAGATTGTGTATCATGGGTGAAGGGAGGCAGAGGAGAGGAGTTGGTTGAAGAAGGTGGAGGAAGTCACTTTGTTTACTTGTATTTCTGACTCTTTCTTCCACATGACCCCAGCGGCCCGGTGACACCAGCCTTAATCCTAAAAGCAAACTGGCCCCTCACTGTGGGAACCTGATACAATTTCCTCTTTTCAAGAGGGGCAAACTCAGGCCACGGCGAGTTTGCTTATTGCCTACGAGGCAATAAAAAGTCATTGAGGGCTATCATTTTCTGCAAGGCGAGTCACTACGTGTTGGTTGCCGCGTCCAGCGCCGCGATATTGCGAGGTCGTAAAGATCTCAGTGAATCTGAGAGAGTGAGGTCGTGATTGGACACTGAAAGGCCAAACATCTCTTTTCCCAGGTAACCACAGATAATAATGTTTAGGATGCAGTAAATCCTGTTGAGGCTGTATAAACATTCCTACCGGCAATGCTGAGTTGTCATGGTATGTTTTCTCAAGGTGTTTTGAGACGCAATTACCCTTTATGCCTTTCAAATATTGATTTTCATAAACAGCATGTGAACTGGAAGTTATGCTTACGCTCTTGCCGCTCTGCAGATATTAAACCGTTTTTAGTACACGGACACATGCTTACACACACTTTAACCCACGAAGAGACACACAGTAAGCTTAAGCCGGCCGGGCCACAACTCTTTCACCTCTGAACTGGCAGATACAGTATTGCTGTTTGCTAGCAGTGGTACATAGGCCTCAGTAGACTCCCAGTCAGCAGCTCTCTGTCTCTCTCCCTTTTCCTCAAGCATTATATACTTTCACACACATAGACACATAGACACACTGCTCCAGTCAGCATCAAAATGTTTTCACTCTGAGATCCTCTTCCTTCCTCCTTATCTTACTCCCTCATTTAGCTGTTTCTTTCTGTTATATTTTTCACTTTTGTCTTCCTCTCTTTTTCTTCGTGTTCACGCTCTCAGGAAATCAAAGAGAGATTTGTGTGTGCGTCTGCCAGCTACTGTACTTACACACACATCTCCAGTGATACAGACTGCAGACTAATCAAGGGAACCACACACCTTTTATCTACCCACAGAGCCTCACATTTAAACAGATTACCAGGAAAGCTGGACACCAGTAAGACAATTACCGTTACGAGGATATTCCTCTGAAACGTCTAGACAACGTCTAGACAACCTACACACGAAACTAAGTACTGCTTCTCTTAGGTTCTATATTTTCACTTGTAGATTTAGGCATATTTAGCCATGTTTAACCAAAATTAATTAACAGTGCCAGCGCAACCTATACAGATTCCTATGTCTTTACAGTACTGACTCATCAAAAATCATCTAATTCTCTTAATAATGAGTCTTTAAATCATTAGTGCAACAGACATTTTTCAAGAGCAGCAAAAAGTTACTGCGAGAGAAAGGCTATGCAGGGAGGGGAATATACACACACCACAGACACTCATAGTTCTCTCTTCCAGTCTACTGGACAATCGGACCAATTAATCGGTGACTCTGAGGGGGCCACGTGAAGCCGAGTGATTGGTTGTGCCAGATCTGGCTGCTGATGCCTGGCACCCGTGTCCATGTCCCCATTTGCTCGCCCCAGCCCTGGAGACTGGCCAATGAGGAGACAGAAAGCAACAGCTCCTCTGTGCCCTGACCTTGTTGGTGGGCACAGAGGTCGGAGGGTGGATGGATAGATGGATGGATGGATGGATGGATGACAACGTCAGGAATATTCCAGCCTGATCGATGGGGATTCACAGCCAGTGGAGTGATTCAAAATGAAGCTGTGTTGGGACATGATAAAGTGGACTCTCCAAATGTTTTTAGAGCCACATCCTGAAGAAGGGGCAGGCCAAGACCACCAAGATGATCCCAGCTGGGATTCTAACTAGCAACTGATCAGGCAAAGGTTTCCTTCTTCAGGACTTCAGGACTTTACAGTATATTCTTGAGCTTGTCATTGTTTTCTTACATATGTTACAGGGTTTTATTTGTTCATACATCAAAGCTGAATTCACTCTAATCATCAAGTACAATACAGACTGGAACAATTAGTTCAAGTTCAACAGGACCTCATGTGCAGCAACACTCTGATCTACACATATAAGACTCAGACATGCACACAGTTTAGGTCAGTCAAATAGCACATATCAGCATAAATATCATGTTGAGAATTCCTCCAACTACACCAGCCAAAGAAAAAAAAAACCTCAGAGCTAGATATCAGACCAACAACCAGAAATCTCAGGCCACTACTCAGACACTACAAAATATATGCAGACACTAACACACAGCCTTACAGGGAGCTATTTGCCTTGGCGCGGCACACTGTACTCTTTACAAACGGTCTGGGTAATTGGTGATACATATCTAGTATTGCCAGTCATCGCCTCACTCCCTGGATGTTTCTGACAAGCAGAGAGGGAAACCCTGTAGCTTTCAAAAACAGAGCAAACACTCTGCTCTACTCCTCTGCTCAACTTGCATCCACATCGCTGCAGCTGCCCGATCCAGTGCCTGAATGTTATTCTGTTTCCTCGCACGCCAGGCCCTGGGAGAAGCCAAGGGGTGTCCTTACAAATTCACACAGGCAAAGAGGAGTACTTTATACTGGGAGAAAGGCCCACTCATGTCCGTGAGGGACCCCCCTCCATCGCAGGCATATATGATCTGTTGGCTTTTCCTCTGCCCTTCGAGCATTACTCTTCACAGAAAAGCATGATCCAAGGCAACAACAGCTACAATGAGGCTTCTCCAGAGGGCTTCTGGGTATTAAACAAAGGGCCCTGTTGGTAGGAACTAGCTAGCAAACAGCTGGGCTAATAGAGTGGGACTAATTAACTACAGGGCCGCTCTCCGACTCTCACTATCGAAGCTTATGGATGTTTACAAAGACGTCCCAGAGAAAGGGAGGAGAAAAATAAGAGGCTTTCTTCTTTGTCTGCTGTTTTCAAGAGAGAGGAGACACCCAGGACTGATTTTAATGACATGTGTGAAGCAAATGTGATCCTCCCTCCATTTTTTTTCTGACTGCCAATGGAATTCAGTGCTAAAAAATACCACCGGCATTGTGGTCAGAGCATAAACACCCATAACTACTCAGCATGTGAGCATTGTCACCACATGCAAAAAATAAAAAAGAATGCTTTTATTGCTCACATTCTCACTGTCAAATCACTGCAAAACACCTGCTGATGAAAAAAAGGTCCAAGAGTAATTATCACATCATCGATTACTTTGCATTACATATTCTCCTGCAATTGAGTTAAACAATCTGCGCGTAGAGACCTCTGATCTTACATAATACAGAGACTTCCTCACATTTCCTACAGCTCTTGGGTTTGAGAGAGTGAATGCTATGTTTCCGGGTGGAAATGGGGATTTTTATACCAGTGGGCAGTGAACCGTTCAGAGAAGAGGGCAGAGCGGAGCATGTGTTTGTCTAAGGAATAGCCTCAGAAAAAAGGCTGAGAGAGGAGTTCACTAGTTAAAGGCCCTCGACCATCCAGCATCCTCCTCTGAGCTGTTTCGCTCTGCTGGAGGGGGAGGATGGAGGGAAGAAGGGGGCAAAAGAGAAAGACAGGGAGGAATTAGAGAGATACTATGTGCAAGATGAGGTGTAGAAGGAGAGTAAGAGTGTGTCTTGATAGACTGAGGAGAAGCAGAAAAAGGGGTGGACTGAAGGATAGATGAGATAAAGAAGGAGAGAAAGAGGAAAGGAGAGAAAGATGGCCATTAGTGGTGCAGCTCTACAGGAAGAGAGGAGGAGAATAAAGAAAGTGGAGGAGAGAGATAGAGAGGGAAAGGTCAGTGAGAAAGCAATCTGTAAAAGGTAGAAGAGAGAAAAAGGTGGGGGGATACAAGAATGTAACATAAAGAAATGGGAGGAGGGAATAAGGAAAGAGGTAAGAGAACAGAAAAGTGCAGGAAGAGGAGTAAGGAAAGAATTGAAACTGAGAGGGAAGAGAAAAACTGAGATGAGAAAGGGAGAGTGTGAAGGATAAACAAAAAAGAGAAAAGGGGGAACGATGGATGAACAGAGAGGAAGAGCAAAAAACAGTCAACGTGAAGAGGAAAGATGAGAGAAAAAGATGACAAGATAAAAAAGTGAAAAACTGGAGAGAGAAAGATGGAGAAGAAGGAGAGAGCTAAACGAACAAAGAGGTGAGAGAAAGGGAAAGAGGAAGGATAAACAAAGGTAGTGTTTTAGACTGAGTGGGAGGCAAGGAAGAAAAAAGGGGGAGGAGAGAGAGAAAAGCACGGGGGTTCACAGAGAGAGAGAGAAACCGACTGAGAGCAAAATGAAAGAGGGAGTCGTGAGAGTAGGTGGGAGACAAGGGAAAACTGGAGAAGAGAGGGAGGATGCGAAGATGAAAGAGCGAGAACGAAGGAGGAGAGACAGCAGGGGGAAACTGTCGGGGAGAGAGCGAGCAAAGTGCCAAACAGATAAATAACCAGCTTACTGGGATTACCAAGTGACTGACACACAATTTGCCAGAGCCAATATGACGTGGCAGTGATAGCTCTTAACTGCTATAAACCTGAAACCAGTCCAAGATGTCCTCCAGTATTTACTGTTATTAGTGTGTGTGTGTGTGTGTGTGTGTGTGTGTGTGTGTGTGTGTGTGTGTGTGTGTGTGTGTGTGTGTGTGTGTGTGTGTTTGTGTCCCCACATAAACAAAACAACCAGAATCATGCAGAAAAATGCAGAAATCAAGGTGTCTGCAGGCTTCAGGAAGACCTGTTTGATGCTACCTGGGTTTAAAAGCCCAAATTAAGAAGAATTCAGTACTTCCTACCCTCTAAATTTAGCAAACATGTTTCATGACCCGCAGATACCCTGATACCTACATGCATGCATCATGTTAGCTCCCAACTCTCCTGTAACACTTCAAAGCACCACATTCATTGAGCTGACACAACACACATACGCATGCGGAACATTCACTGTACACACACTACCCCACATTTTACCCTCTAATGAACTTCAACAACAAACAAAAACCTACAATAGTCGGGCAGAGTGGAGGGGGAGGAGATATGATGAGATAGAGGGAGAGGGAGAGAGAGCGGTGATGAGAGAGAAAGAGAGAGAGAGTGAGAGGAGGCGGGCCAACATAAGGCCTATAATTGGAAAGATGTGAAAAATGAAGTGTCAGTTTGGTCAATAGAGGGCATAGGTCACAGAAGCAGGAGCCCAAACTCGGCACAGAGCACGCTCATTAGAGCAACCAATCAGATCTTGTCTAGCTGCCCAAGACCATTAGTCATCAGAGGTAGAGGCGTGCACACGCGCACACACACACACACACACACACACACACACACACACACACACACACACACACACACACACACAATATTGCTTTGTCTTCCCCTGTCTCACTGTAATTTCACTCTTTTTTTATCAGTCTGTTTTCCTCTTCCACATCATGCGTCTATATTTTATTTTTATCCCAACTCGTGTCTCACCTCTCAGTCCCTCAGCTCCTCTGTTGAGCATTAATGACAAGGAAGAAGGAAGAAAGACAAACAGTGTAGTGTGTGTGTGTGTGTGTGTGTGTGTGTGTGTGTGTGTGTGTGTGTGTGTGTGTGTGTGTGTATGTGTGAGAGAGAGAGAGAATGTGTGTGAAAGAGACAGAAAGAGCGAGGATGAGTGTGAGACAGACAGAGAGACAAAGAGAGACAGAGAGTCTGGCTGTGTGTGTGTGTGTGTGTGTGTGTGTTGACTGTATAAATGGCTGCTCATTGGAGTGGAAGGCATGGCGGCGCTCTCTGCTCCCACCCAGGCTCTGCCTCCTGGCACTGGCAACCCTGCAAACTGCTTGCCTTGACATCGCCTTCAATAATATATGAAGATGCTTTTTTGCCTACAGTTTGTTTGCAACGCCGCCCCACCACCACCACCACCCGATTCGCCCACTGCTGTCTCTCTCTCTCTCTCTCTCTCAACCTCACACACATACACACACACATATTCTTAGAATGCACACACATCCAGATCTCAGCAGAGCTGTCTGGTCCAAGAGGAAGTGTAGACTAATGTGTTAGACCCTAAAAATAAATCAAGTACATCATAATTCAATTCTATGCACATTTTAAAATTAAGTCAGGAAGACCTCTCAGACATTCAAACAATACTAAAACACAAAAATCACTATTGCTTAAGACAAGGGGTTCATATGAAAAAAGAAAAAGATTCCTGGATCCTCAGAATAATCAGAGATGATTGAAAGAGAGCAGAAACAGCCACCTACTTGTAGGGGGTTCTGTAAGCTAAGTAGTCAAACAGTATATACACAGTATGAACTGTGTAGTCGGGGATAAAATGAAGGCTGGAACACACAAACACAACAAAATATGCATATGCAAGTAAAGAACATTGCATGCTAAAGGTCAGTAGCACGAAACAGGGTGGATTCAGCCATCTACCACACCATGTCTGTTCTGCCAACGTGCCCTTGAGCAAGACAGTGAATGCCTACACGGTCCAGAAGTGCTCTTATATAGCTGATGTGACCTCTGACCTCCCTTCCCCTTACTAGCAGCGACTGTGAGCTGTTGTGAAAACGTAATCCCCTCTCCAAACTGCCTGAACAAGTCTGTCAGACCTCATCGTGACACATAGTAGAAACTTGTACTTGATGTATATGATATAATCTAGCAGATGTAACACACTCAGCACCTTGGTCCGCATGTAAGCTGTGTCCCTTGTGCTCCCTTTTCTCCTCCACCGGATTAAAAAGAAAAAGATGTCGACAAAGAACTCAGTCTCTTACCTTGTTCGCTGCTGTTGTCACCACTGTGTGATGTGTGTCCACCGCTGGATGGCCCCGGCGTTCCTCCAGAGCGTGTGGACGCCGTGTCATCGTGGTCTCTGTTCCAGGACGTCTGTCATAGAGAGAGAGAGAGTCAGTCAGTTAATCTAATGTGTAATGTGTAATTGTGTGTGCATATTCTATTATCTACTTTTGAAATACATAATACATACACAAAAACAAAACAATCAAGCTCCACACAAAATTCATCATTTGCCAACTCTCAGCCCAGTCACGCAGTGTGTGTAAGTCCCTGCAACAATCTTATGGAATGAGGATTATTGGGGCTCGAAAAAGAGAAAGGCCCAGACGAATAGCAAGCGAACATATTGTATTAGTTCCCAGCTTTCTGAGGCATGCAATCCACGGCTGCCTCCATTTGGCTCAAACCACTAGCAGATGAAAATACAAAACAGCTACAACTTAAGATAGGCCGCAGCAAGCGCCAGGGAGTGATGTCATCCAAGCAGAGCAGACGAGAGAGAGAGGGAGAGAGAGGTAAATAAGTCAAAGTATTGCTACATAAGTATAAATACTCCGTTTTGTCCAAAAATGAAAACAAAAAAGTGGATGACCAATCCCACTAATGTAGATTTAAATTTCATTCTGGGAAGTAGAGCCAGAACAGAGACATAACCAAATAAGCTGAAGTTTTCCCACAGTCTTTACTCAAACACATAAATGAAAAATAAATAAAAAATATTGCATTACCAACAAAACTGAAGCTGACTTAAAACTTTATATAGACAAAATGAAAAAGTTGAGGTATTACCACAGAGTGGAAGTCCATTCCTCTCTCTACACGTTCAAGAAAAATAACACAATGAACACAAGCAGCTAGAACTAGAAAAGAGTGGCTGGGAGACCTGGGTTTATATATAGTAAGCTGTGTGTGTGTGTATGTGTTTGTGTGTGTGTGTGTGTGTGTGTGTGTGTGTGTGTGTGTGTGTGTGTGTGCTTGCGTGCGTGCGTGCGTGCGTGCGTGCGTGCGTGCGTGCGTGTGCGTGTGTGTAAAGGACAGTCTTGGCCAGATGAGTGTCAGCTGCATGGTCCAGACAGGAGGATAAAGGGAAGACGCACACAAAAAAATAGTACAGCCAGATACAGATATAGTTCCCTCACACACATACACATTTACAGATTTGGTGCTTACACACACTCACTTATACATAGACACTGTATAAAACAAACACACACACACACACACACACACACACACACACACACACACACACACACAGACTCAGATCTCACCCTGCCCCATACAAAGCTGCTACATATTATTGAAACTAAACCAGATGGAACCTCTTATCTCCCAGTGCCTCTGAAAAGCAACATTAGCACTGAGGACAGGAGAGAAAAGAGACTTCAAAATAGAAGGAAATGGAATCTAATGTCTCATCACACGCGGCTAGCTATCGCAAACAAACACGCAACAAACAAAACGCACACACAAACACTTACTCAGGCCTACTCTGCCGCCTATCTTTGCTCTGTCAAATCAAATGAAGCAGATATAAAGGGGCAATGTGGTGTTTGCATCACGCTTTTAGGGCTACGTGACGAAATGAGTGATAGAAACCCACATGGAGGAAGAGAGGAGGGAGAGGAGAGAAACACACTGGGGAACAACTGGTTTCAATTGGGATACTACTTGCAGCACTGCCTCTGCAAGGAGGATTAGTTTAGAATTCTTAAAGGAAAAAAAGTAGACATTAATTCATAATGCCGAGTTTGTTTTAAACAAAATGTAGATGGAATAAAATAACAGAAAAGGATATACAAGTCAGCAAATTCAACACATTTGGGGTCTATTAGAGCCTGTTTGATGTTCCTGGGCAATGAAATTATAATCCAGTGCTTACATGGACGATAAAATCGTTGTTTTCTAAATTAGGCTTTGAGGCTTTGCAATAAAGAGGAAAGTCACCGCACAATGGCATGACTAGGATGGTGATTGGGTAGATAAACGTTGATTTTAACAGGGATAGGATACCAAGAGGGTCTTTTTTTTCTCCACCTCTTACAAATTCTTTTTTGCTGACCGTAGTACACTGAAAAATGAAACACCCGTGCATGACCGAGTAACTCCAGAGAACATCAGAAGTGAGGTAATCCAGACCACATGCTCAGCACGCAAACAGTTAACACACCAGTTCCTCCAAAAGTGCAGCTTTTAAAAATGAGTAGAACTTGTTTATTCAGAGCTCTGTAAAAAAAAAAAAAAGAATAGCACAGTACCCCGGGGACGTTGAACAGCAAGTATTAAAAAACCCAAGAGCCTCGGCTCGCAAAAAAGATATGGTTTTTTTTTCTTTTTCTTTTTGTTTTAATTCTGTAACAAATTCCACTTGAAAATATAATTAGAAAGTGGAAGGGGAAATGGCAAACTACTGCATTAGCTGTAATTGAACAAAAGAGCGCTTTGCCTGCTGGGAGGTGGCCGCTGAGGCCCCATGGGAAAGGGGGCGGGACTGAGACAGGACCTGGTGGCATCTCCGCGGGGACGGGGAGTTTATTTATAATCACAGGCCGCCCTTGGACGGAACAGGCCCGGCACTGATCTAACACGCAATTAATACACACACGGCTGAGATCACACAACCCACACACACACATACACATACCAGTACACACAGGTCGCACAGCTTGTGCGCACACACCCATACACAAATAAAACATTTTTTTGGCCACTTAGCTTGTACACACACACCCACATACACACACAAAAACTTTTTATCTACCTTCTGCAAACACATCACAGAACCGCCATACTCACAGTCCCTGTTAACAAAAGCACACACCTTGACCAAAAGACACACAGTGACAAACACACACACACACACACACACACACACACACACACCCTGTGCCAACAAGACTGCAGCACACAATGTAGAGATCCACCGTCACAATATGGGATATGTAAATTCACAAGATGAATAGATGCATAAACAGAAAGCTTGAGGAAACGGAGAGCAAGGGAGAGCTGTCCATCTGCACACATAGCCACACTTGATTTATTCGATGTCCCCTTAATGAGCCACCGTGGTCTCTCGCCCCCTCTCTCTCTATTTCTCCCCCTCTCTTTAACTCCGACTCTCTCACACTCGCTCTCCCCTGTGCAGGATGTAGATTAATTCAATGCTTAATTGTTTAGTAAATTCAATTTTCCACATTCTATTCTGCCTAGCTTTAGCTAAAGTTCTTAAATCTGCCGCGCCAAGCCGAGGGAACCCTGTTTGTGAGCCATGCATACCTTTTTTTTCTCTTTTTCTTTTTTTTTTTTCATTACCATTTTCCTTCCCTCCACCACCCTAATTCGCCATGAAAAGATTTTCCTTGCTGGAAATACTGATTCCGCTATGATCGGTGAGGCATTCCAATCCAATGCATTCTCATTGTGCCTCGTCTAAGATGCAAGGGGGGCTTCCCTTTCTCGCTGTGCCAGGCCCCATATCATACAAGCGCTCATGCAAGAAATGTTGCCTTGCCAATTCATTTGCAATAATAAAGAAAATGGTTAAGGTTGTTGTGCTTTGCCCCCCACCCTCCCCTCTTTCCTCACTCTGAAATATCTTTTGTGATGATATGGATATTTACTTTTCACTCTGTGCCAGAGAGCGTGCGGGAATAATCATATGTGCATACTTAACGGCAGAGACATAAATATCCAAATAACCCCCCACACATACACTCTTCAGTGGTGGTACATCTGAATCAAAGATGACAGTTGGGCTACTCCATCCCCCAGAATGCTTTGGTGCATCTGTTCACTGTGGTTGTTTTCTTTAACACCATTTTTGACCTTTGCAACAGCGCTGCTTCCTCAGGTTGAAATCCGCGAGAATGCCATGTGTTGCAGCAGCGAGATGGCCTGCAATAACTCCGGACACATTCTCCCACTCTACTGAATGCTGGTGGGGAAGCTGTTAGTGAAAGGGGCTGAAAGGCCAGCTATTGTAAACTCTTGTTTACTTTGCTTTCCTCTGTGACTAGATAAAGCAGGATCTGCCTCTCTGATAACCGGCCAGGCAAGTGCTTGCCCAACTACCTCCGCTTTCTCTTCTCTCTCCACCCCTCTCCTCCCCTCGCTGCAATATTAGTGCCTCCAAAATGAAAAGAGGGGCTGATAATGGTATGCGCAGTGCAAAAAAAAAAAAGAAAAGGGAGTGACAGAGCAAAAGACCCCCCCCCCCCATCCCCTCCCATTCTGTTCTGCACTCCCCTTCCTCCCTAACTCTTCACAATAGACAAAGAAAGAAGAAATAACCTTATAATTGCTGAAGGGGGTGAGGGAGAAAACTGGATTTGGTCTCTTGAGTAAGTAAAGTATGCTACACTGAATAGCCGTCAGGTACTCTTCAATCGGCTTTTTAAAACCGGTGGGTTAACCTCATAGAGACAACCAAAGATAATTACATGTTTGAGATAATTACCAGAGCTTTCAAAGTCCATTTGGATGACACTCGCGGAAACTGACAAACTGATTTTCTTTCTCTGTGGCCTCTTCCACTTCCACAGCTCTCGCTACAGGCTCCTTGTTTACTCTCTGTGAGCTGAAATCCAAACAAAAACATTAACTCGAGTGCTCTCCCCTCCACGCTATCTAACCCCAAACAAAGCACATTTCTTTTTTTTCAGTCGTGAATGAAAAGGCAGGCGTAATTTCTTAATGACATGTTTTGCTGTGGTTTCTTCGTTAGCCTAGCCTAGCTCGACTCGCAGCCGCCGCGCTGGGATGTTCTTGGTGGATCCCTTGGAGACGGGCTGTTTGTGACGGTGGCCATTGTCAGAGGCTTGCAGGGGGTTAAGGGGGAGAGGAACTTTCCATTAGCTAAGTACACATGTGTTAAGCCAGGTTATTGTTTACTTAGCCAAAGAAACCACAGCAGGCCTCAGGGACAGACATGGCCGCCCATCATAAGTAACGCGAGACACAAGCCAAGAACTTTATTTGCAATTGGGATTTTGCAGCTATCACAACAGAGTATCTGTGATACAATGGGGCTCCTTTAAGAACTAGTTTCCAGCAATACTGCATGATTTAAAAACATCAACCAAAAAATAAAATAAAATGGGCATAAATAAATGTACTATGGATGTATAGATATATATGAAAGTATATAAGAAGCTTGGGATGTTCCTTTTCTTTGAAGTCACTCTGGCCTTGATTTGCTTAATCACAATCACCCCTACTTGCTATTCCACCACAATAATGAAGAGGCTAAGAAACACACAAGTCACGTGGTCGCCTCTTTGTATCACTTGTTGAATCCTTAACAGCCGCCCCGCATTCACTCCCCAATGGAAAAAAAGGGGAGTTCAGGGGAGGGGAGGGAGGAGGGGGTGTAAAGGAGGGAGGGGGCGAGTGGGGGTCAAACCTCTCCTCTATTCAACTACAAAAGCTGCTATTACCAACAATCACCACGATGATTCAAAAGTTTGTATTAAGATCAGCAGTGTGCCACTGTAGGACAGAGAGGGAATGAAAAAAAAGAGAGAGAGAGTGCGCCCGTTAAGTCGGGTGTAACTCGATCCATACTTCAACGAGAAGCAGATAGATTAGCGATAGCGGTGTACTGATTAGGAAAATAGTGGCTGACCCCAGCGGTCAGGCTTTCCATTGAGTTAGGAGGCTGGGGGGCAGGGGTCACTCTTTGACCGCCAGAGTTACCTAAACCAACACTGCTGGGTCTCACTGACCTGGAAACCAGCACTTGTATGGCATAACAGTGCCAATTGTTGGAAAAAGATACCGCGATAGCGCTATCAAGAGTAAATTCTTACACAGTGACCACAACACTAAACTCACACAGGCAGGGTTTGTTTAGGAAAGATTGTGCAGGACATAAGAAAAACAGCAACAGATCCCAAATGTATAGATGTTATTTCAGATTGTAGGCTATTTCACATTCTTTTTACATGATTTCAATAGCAAAAAGAAAACAAAATCACTCTGAAAATGTCAATGCCACAAAGCCTCTCCCGTGTAAAAATACCTCTCCACTAAATTAACTCAACAGATCAACTGCTGAGCATTCATAATCATTTAAGACTCTCTCACATCCACAAAAAAGGCAGCCAGAGAGTATCTTTAAGGGAAATTTCAATTATTTCCAGCCCTACTTCAGCCTGCATGGCTCAATCAAGTAGAGGAGCTCTTGAGACTTGGAGTGAGTCCTCAGCACTATTAGTAGTGTTCTGCTCTACAGCGGAGAGCCCGGGCCCTCGGAGTTCATTAGCAAATTGCTGTGCCCCTCCCCGTGCTCTCTGTGCAATTAAAGGCAACTGTGCAAATGACGTTCGGTGGCGTGGAAATACCTCCCCACTTCTTTTGGCTGAGGTGAACATGTGTGCCAGGCAAATAGGGACGCAATCAGCAGAGCGACTGCTGCCACATTTCCGCAACAACAAGAAGGCTGAGACATACGCAGCCTTTCCAAATTAAAGGCCTCTGAAACATTCTCTCAGAATAATTGAACTTCATTGTGTCTTCTATGTTCATATACAGCTGAGCTCAAAGCAGTCTAATGTCTAATGGGGCAACAGGAAATCTGCTGCTCAAGTGAAGAAATTAGGCAAACGTGGTGGGAAGCTCTCCAGGGAGTGGCAGGGAGAGGGTTAAAAAAGTCCAACTGGTGCTAACCAGTCACTCCACTCACATAGCACCTGAGGGGGGTGCTGCATTTATCAGGCCAGTCTGAACACACACATGCACACAGCAGCGCACACACACAACATACACATATATGTATACACTTGTAGACAGATGCATGCACACAGCTCGTGCACATTTGCTTGCACACACACACACACACACACACACACACACACACACACACACACACACACACACACATCTACAGAGAAAGACACACACAAACACAGGAGGGTGAGCCCAAACTGGCTGGGCTGCATTCGCAAGCCAGCGCAGAGCCTCTCTGACTTTTTCACCTCTCAGCTATGCTCTGCTTTCTTTTGAAAGGGGCGCTCAGCTTCCCTCCATACTCGCCTGCATAGTCAGGCTAGCAAAACAATGTAAAGACATGTAAAGAATATTCAGAAAATTACTGTTATGACGCAAGGGTGCATAATGCAGCAAGAAAGTCAGTGTTGTTGGATTGTTGAGTTTAATAAATTCAAAGTATTTTTTTTTTCCTCTGACATTTTTTTTCTCCTCTGCTACAGTCGCCTCACTGGAATAAATTGGTTTATGAATAAATGAGCCTGCTTTCTCCGTCTTGTTAACATTGTTCTTTTGTGCAAATTCTCAGCATTTTTTCCAGTCCACTTCAACTTTATGCCCGAGGGCATATATTAAAAATACATATGGAAAGAGATAATGCACACACAACGCAAATTCGTTAAGGATGTCACTGCCTAACAACTGCAGATAAGATGTCACACAAAAATAGCCCACAAAACTCAACATATATATATATTCGGCTGCAAGTAAGTTATGATGTGCACTGCCATTAGATTGACAATATAAGTATTCAGCAATGAGAGGCATGCACCCTCTGCCTGTTTGGATATGCCCATTTACACACAGCCTGCTGCTGTGGACAGTCTCCATGTTATCCTTCTGGAACATCAGCCCATCCCTCAATATTACACATCTGTCAAAAAGTTTTCTCTGCATTTTAATGCAAACTATGCCTGTAGGTCATTTATATTATTCTGTCAAATCAGTGTAAACATACGCTTATGTGGTTTTGCCCTGAATTATATGTAGGGACGATCATTATATTAAAATAGGCCATGTCTTCATCTTACAGTCAATTAAAGATCTGCATCAGTGCCCCAAGCACAACATAATTTCCTTCATATACCTAGAAACCCAAGGGTTTTACCAGACTCTATTACCATATCTATATACCATAAGGCTCCATTCCATGTCCTGACCTATCTATATAAATAAAATAAAAACTTTTGACAACTGAATCCCCGGGAGAATAACAACAAGCCCTTCAAAGAGACACTTAAATGCACAAGTGGCGTCTGTGTTATTTAATTCTGTTCCTGGATTAAATGAAGTATTATCTTCCGGGTGATCTTTCTCATTTCCATAATCAGACATAAGGGCCGGGGCTGGAGGAGTGCATGCGCGGCATGGTGGGGGCCTTCCCAGTCGGGCCCCAGTCCGGCCATTCAGCACAGAACATAAAAGCCGGTGGCTGTCTCTCTCTCTACTCAGACCAGCCACTCAACCATATGGAAGTCCGCGGATTTAAATTATTTAGCCTAATCGCTTCATTACTTTTTATGTCGGACTATCCAACTAATCCCTTTAATTTGGACACTTGATTTCATTTCCCTCTTCGGTATCCATAGGTTATAGCCGCTCCTCTACGAAGTCATTCCTTAAAACTCTGGGATAGTTAAACTTATTGGAACACGGTTTCATAGCCTGCAACCCTGTCTCCTGCGCAAATGACTCGAGCTATTAATGGCCGAAAATCCAGATTTGCATAATTCTAATCATCGGTTGCTGTTATCATTATTTAACGGCAGTGTATGGACCATTAGGGTCATGCCTGCGCGCACACTACAATGTCCCCAAAGTGCCAACAGTCAGTGGAGCACATAATGAAGGCTGCGGTTATCTCTGATATCGGCACAAAAGGAAACACTCCCTAATCTACCTTTAATACCCGCTGCTTCTATGGCTTTCCAAAAAAAAACATAAACCTTCTTATTGGTGCTGAATCTGTGCGCTCTGAGCGGAGTAAAGGAGGAGGAGAGGAGGGGTCTCGATAAGCAATGTGCACTCATGTCTAAGGAAAAATACTGACAAGACGCGTAATGAACCGTGAACTCCACAGTGGAGAAAAACCAAGGCACCTAAACCACAGTCTGCAGCCCATCCTGCTGCTGCTGCTGCTGCTGCTGCTGCTGCTGCTGCTCCTCTCCTGGGCAACACAGCAGAGACGAGCTGATAACGTTTCGTTTTGGTTCAAAAAAAGAGACAGAGGAGAGAGAAAAATGGAGAGAGGCACTAAATTAAAATCGACATGAAACAGGTCAAGTTTATGGCGATGCTTTTTCGAGCTAATCTCCCCAGGTCGGTTCCGGGTTCAAGTCTTAATGGGCCAATAATAGCAACATTATTCAGAATTTTTTTCATTCCGATGGATGGAATGTAAAACGGCCTTAATCATATGCAAATAACAGCGCAGCGGAGTAGTGACCCAGAATAGCTGAATAGCCAGCAGGGAGAACACACACACACACACACACACACACACACACACACACACACACACACACACACACACACTCTCTCTCTCTCTCTCACTCACTCACTCACTCACACAGAGGGAGAGGGAGAGAGAGATGTACCTGATCAAGGGCCACCGATGATCTTGTGATTTCCTCGCTGTCTGACTTGGACCCGCCCTCTCTGTCGTCTATGACCAAGTCGATGGGCATCTTGCCTTTCAAGCAGCTGATGTACCGGTGACAGAAATTATCACACAGCTCGTGCACCTTCAGAGAGAGAGGGAGAGAAGGAGAGGAGGCAGAGGCGTCACACACACTCACCCAAAAGGGACATCATCACACAACAGTGACATGTGCAACCACAACACACACACACACACACACACACACACACACACACGGCAGCCTGTGACATGCAAAAAGATTACTTAAGAGTTTTTAGGGCAATTTGGCAAACCCTTAGATCACAGCACAGTTTTACATCTGATGGGTTTAAATATTTTAATAGAGTTGAAGCATGACAAACATGGATCATGGCTGATCACTGGCCACATATTATTGTTTTTGTACTGGGATAAATGATCAGGTTAAATATGGTCAAAAACTCAAATTCGATTAATTTATTTAACCTCCAAAAAGTTTATTTTTTATTTTTTATTTTGTTTCACCTTTGCTCTGAAATTATAAAAACTTAAATGTTACTCCTTCAGGCTGATGAGTCCAGTTTCCGTGCCGTGCCGTGCCGTGCCGTGCTGGCATTGTGCTCCATCCGGGCTGTGATAGTAACTTTATTTTTCCCCACTCAAAATAGAGATATCGTCGAAAATTGACAGTGACAAGAGGGCTCAGGGGCTACAACGCACTCAACACCCGTGTTAAATTCATCATCGGTGCCCCGGGTAGTGGCCATTAGAGGAGGGTGACCCGCTTGACTGACATTTAAGGTAAACTGTTTAATTTCGTCTACTTATTACATTATCACTGGCAATGATCGCCCGAGAAACAAAAATGTCCGATGGAGAGAGCAATGTAGACTGCAAACCACCTTCAACTTGATTTACTAAATGCCCTTTATTGCACAGTATGTACACTTTACAACCCCTCATTTATAACACGCGTTTATAGGCAGCATGATCCCAGGAAAAAGGCGGTGCACCAGAAACAAGTTTTAAAAAACTAAAACTTTTAACAGCTTTGATGATGTTTCATAACGTTAAAGTTCAGGTGAAAGTTGACAGCACAGGCTACTGTAGTCCATCTGATACGGAGACAAATCAGAGTTTTACACCCACTACTCCCTCTATCCACAGATGGCTGCCTGGGGCCTTTTGCCCTCCACAAAGAATCTTTTCTAAAAAAACCCGCAAAGTTCGCCTATATGTTTCACCTTGCATGCAATTTCTGCCAGCATTAAACTTCATTAAAACATGCGGGGAGATTTGGGTACAGAGATATCCGTTCCAGTTGTAACAGCTTGCGTCGTGATTAAACGTGGAAGAGAAATGGCCCCATGATTGATTTTGACGCTAATTATAACCGACTAGCAAAAATACATTTTCTTTTTTTTTTTTGCAAATACAGCCCATAGGTCTGAAGTGGCACACTGGACAGAAATGGCGAGAGAATATTACCTTCTCCAGCTCCAGAAGATGAAACCGTAAAACTTGAATGGCTTGAATCATCTGAAAAATTAAAATAACAATAAAAAATGAGCTGCTCACATCTCTTGATATTAAACAGGCACGTTTTCTCAATACAAGTAACTTCAGACGAGGAAAATATTCATATGAATGGATTTTATGTGGAACTGATATTAAACTTGGGCGTTATTGCAATATGGAGAGCAGGCATACAGTAGAGACTGGCGCTGCAATAAGCCTCAGAGTCAGAGATCTATTAACCACCAACTAGTCGTGAGGAAAACGTTACTCTCACGTCACATTCAAAGTACCAAAGTGTACAAAGTGAAAAGCATGAATACAATAACTTTCCAGGCAGAGTTCAAAGGTTTGTGACAGCTGTCTAACAGCGGCCCTTCATCTACAGATACAACCGGGGGCCATTATGATATCAAACAGCCCAAAAAGAGGAACATAACCTCCAATCCTGCTGTAACTTTTCTAGCACCACATGGCTCTCTGACACATATGTACAGCCCGCCAGTAAACATGCAAACAACAGCTGGTACATAGGAAAATACTCTGAGCAAATATAGGAAATGTGTCATATAAAAATATAATGCATCTTACCAGATTATCCAATTCTGGATTCGATGAAAATAAAGGCTTTTCTGCCCGAATCTAAAAGCAAAAAACATTTTTATAAAATGTGTGAACATAAAATATTATAAACTTATACATTTTATATTGTGTGGGATTAAATGTAACATGCAAGCATTGACACAATGGTGTATCAAATCCTACTTTATGCACAGCAAACACACTACACGAAATTGACACATTTTGAAATAACTTTTTTTTATTAGTGAGTGCCGTTTTGTTTTCATCCACTGCAGAATTAACTTCCAAGAGCTTCACGCATGCAAGAGAAGAGCACAACGAGCCCGAGCATGCAGATTAAAAAAAAAAAAAAAAAGTCAAACTTTCTGACCTGTTTTGCAAACACTGCTATGTCTTCATTGAAAGATTCCGATGAACAGACGTCTCCTCCTGCCACCCCGGGCTCTCTGGGGGTGCAAGTCGCTAATTCACATTTCTCAAAAATCAGTGCAAGCAAGGGGAACAGGGGGTGCCTGGGAACACACACAATAGCAAATGTCACCAGAGAGAACAGCGCCGGGGTCAAGACTACTCCAGGCTAGATTTAGCCAGCCATGCTACTCTTCAACAACTCGCCCATGGGGACTGCTGCTGCAGCCCATGCTATTATATTATGCAGAGGCTCGGAGGAAGGCTGCAAACAGCGGGCGGACTCTGTGATTAAATCTAGGTGCGCCTAATAGCATAAAAGCTTTAGAGTCAGTCAAACAATTTCTTGCACAGGTCTCCGTTTGGATCCCAGGCGTGTGTGTGTGCGCTGCTGGCGGATAAATGTGCGCACATTTGATGACTATTTATTGTTGAAGTCATCAGAGTAAATATGTGCAGACTGGTAATGTGTTGAAAGTTGTGTGGCGTGAGATGGTGAAACTCTTGCTGGCATGTTTAGCCACCGTGAAAACATAATGCTTACATTTTTAAATAAACTGCTGTAAATTAATAAATGACATGCATATGTGGGATTTCCTTCAAACATGATATATTTTTAATTTACTGAAGCCTGGAATATTACACACAATTAATTAAAATGGTTAAAAGGGAGAAGGTAATAATTTTGCTTATAATAAATTATGGAACTTAAAAAAGAAACTAAGCCAGTTACATTCTTTTAAAAAAATTATTAGAAGTTCTAATTAAAGTGGACTTTGTCTCATTATTATTCTTAAGAGTCTAATTACATTTTTCTGTAAAATACTAAGCAGCAGGACACTGGTGAGATAGTCTCCATAAGTAAACTCTATATTTATTTTTACTCCTGTAGTATTTGTTCAATTGTTTGCAGTAGAAACGTGCGATAAGCATGTTGACTTAAAAAGAATACAATTGTGAACTGTGTAAAAATTGAAGGAAGGACAAAAAGGCTGCAGCCGCTCTCTTTCCCAGCGCCTGTGCGGCAGTTTGGGCTCCACTGTTTTGCTGAACCACTTCGCAGAGACGCACAGCCGGGCACTGAGCCGGTGTTTTTCCTGCTACGGCACTGACTTTTACACCCACTAGCCCACCCCGACTGCCCCCTCCAGGCCTGGATGCACGCCTGCCCGCCACAGAGCGAGTTTCCCCGCGGACCGGAGCCTTGCACCTACCCGTATATAGCGTCTTTATCTCTCTTGAGAGCGTCGTTAACGGAGGAGCCCATACTGGGAGGCATGGTGTTGGTGTGGGCGGTGTGCGGGTACTGGTGGGAGTGCAGCTGGGGCCCGTGGTTGAGATGCACCGCCTGCATGGACCGGGCGCCGTGCGGGTCTCCGTACATGGTGGTCGGGATGCCCACCCCGTCCATCCCGTAGTGGGGCAAGTCTTCGTACTGCACACAACAAACACGCGGGGCCACAGTGAATATACGTGAACAAGATTATGTCAAACTATAAGTCTGCTTTAAAACCACAAGAATATATTATAAAAGTTATTTAAAGTAGGAGAAGTGACACTTGAAGTTTTGTTTTTCTTCTAAAAAAAAAAAACGTGCAGGGCGAAATGGTTTCTTTAATTTCCAAAACAAGTCGACCTGTTTCAACATTTGTCTTAATTCAGAGTTGTTTCCTGATGCTAGTGCACCGAACTGCCTTTTCTGCTTTCTTCCACAATACTGACACTCGTAAAACATGCGAAACTAGAGAAATAAATTCATGCCAGTGGTTTCATTTTTAACTCGTTTTCAAGAGAACAAGTTTTAAAGACTGAAGTGTGAGTGGCTTGTTCAGCAGAATATTGTTTACAGGAAAACTACATTTATTCTGACGTGAAAACTACGATTTGTTCTCGACTTATTCACAGTGACCCTTGTAGCTCAGATATGAATAAAATAAATATGAATTATTGAATATGTTTAAAAAGTCTGGGAGTAGAAAAACGTCCAGCAACGTGGCTCAGTTATTGTCATTAAGCAGGCAGTAATTAGGTCCATCAGTCTGCTGCTCTGTATTCTCACTGTGTGCAACAAATCTCTTCAACTTCTTACTTACACTGTTTTCCAATTTTAAAGGCTCATAATTGTGCAGCATGTTGTTCGCACTGTGATCAGTGCATGCAACAAACGCAAGTTGCTGTGTTTTTTCAGACGACGTTAAACTGCAGCTGGATATTCAAACTTTTCCACGTGTCAGTTTTGAGTTAAATAATGCACTCTCGTCTTTACACTCTTGTTTAGTACTTATTGAACAGCTGCTGGTGTGCTCGGTGGCGGAATTGTTGTTGCAGGTATGCAAAAGTCTGAAATAAAATCTTTATTTTGAGGTTTGCCTCTTCGACAGATTTTTTTAAAAAAAGAGCCTTGAATTATTGATAGTGCTCTCTGGAAGTGACAAACAAGTGCCGGGGAAAGAGTAAAAAGCATTATCACTTAAAGCTGAGCATTCGGACCCTAAAGGCGAAGAGGTGCAAACCCCAGCGTGGTGCAGCTCCAGTGCCAAACTAGGTAGCTAAATGTGTCCAGTGTGTCCCTAACATCTCTGCTTTGACGCTGTTTACTATCCGTGTGAAGATCCCAGCCGCTGTTCTGAAGAAAGTCCTGGAGTGTATGAATCAAAGCGTTTTGTCATCACCTCATTCCTAAAAACTGCTCCACTGGCATTATGCTAATATCGCATGTTTTAGCGCATTTTGCGGTGTAAAGCCGAGTGATGAAGCAGAAGTGACGGTGAAACAGGGATTTGTGTTTTCTTCCTAAGTCTTCTCCCCCCCCCTCCTCAATGTGAAATCTTGACGGAACAGTCTGAAGAGAAATGTGGAGATTTGTTTTGCCTCTATGCCCTCCCCCATTTCGCTTCCAGTAACTGGCCTGTCATAACTAATCTAAAAAACATAGCCGATGTGAGATATGATCACGCTTCCAATGTCCCTCAGTGGGCCGGTTCGTGGAGCGAACGAGTGTGGCCGTGCGTAATACCGTGCCAAAAGACGCCGAAAAATGAAATGGTGTCTCCATGTGTCAGGAAGACGAGAGAAACTTTCGCCGCGAGTGTGTGTCCGTGCGGGTATGTGTGTCATTAAGCCACGTTACAGTGCAGGATTGCATTCAAGCACAGCAGACTTAGAGAAACTTTTTTAGGGGGGATTGCCCTACGTACCCGTTGCGCCATAACCCTCCTGACTCCCTGGTCGTCCTTTCAGTTTAGATAAATCCCCTCTGAGGCCAGGGTGGAGACGAAATGAAGAAAGAAATTCCAAATAAATGGGAAGATGTTTCAGCCAAAATCCCGTATGCCTTTTTTTTTCCACGGAACGGTGAAGCCAGCCCCCGCTTTCTGCGCAAGTTTAGCCCAGGCGCGGCGAATAGGTCCTCGGCTATCCTCGGGGCAGCGGCGCCAGGCTCCTTTTCCAAAACCAGGATGAAAATAAAATAGCCCCTCAAACAAAACTGGCGACTCTCATGGCTTTTTGCCACTCCGCCTGTCAGTCAAAACGCGAGGGCTTGTCAAAAGTACCGGATGAATGATGGTCCGACGCGCGTCTCCACGGGATCGGCACCACCTAAATGTTAATGGTCACAATCACAGTTAAAAAATGAAGCAGTTCTCCTCTCGTTTTCTTTGATCACTCTCGGCTCCCGGCTTGATTTTCTTATGCAAAAGCGTCTAGAGGAGATCAAGAGGAGGTGGGGTGATAATTCTGGCTTAGGCTTTCTTAAAGGAGCCACGATCGATGCTGAGCGTGTGTGCGTATATGTGTGTGTGTATGTGGCTGTATGTGTGTGAGTGCGTGTGTATGCATGAGCCGCCTGCCCGTTTGTGTACAATGGATGTGTGTGTTGAGCTGAGGAGGAGCGGAGGATCTGGACCAGACTGCTGAAACCCGGAAGTAGTGGTGGCCATAACAGGTCGCGTCTTACACAACGCACCGGGCTGCAGCAAGTCGTGCGGAGAGGAGGGGGGGTGGGAGGACCCAGCGAGCCCAGCAAGCCGCACCGCGAGCTGGAACAACACGGGGATAAACAGAGAATACCCACCTATGACTTCAACTATATGTCCCATTCTCATAAACTGACTTTATTCTTCAGCCTGGAGCCGTGTGTAAACACCGAAAGGTCTGTGTTTCGGGACTGACACGTCCAGCATCAACTTCTCCGCCGGTAAACAGTTTATTAACGGCTTATTGAACCATCTTTCAACTCTTTTGAGATATATTATCAGGTATGTTATCAAGAGTCTATGTGATCTGAATCTGTATCGGTTTGGACTGGATATAACTTTATAATCATTCATTTCTTTCATTTAAAAAAAAAATGAAGTTATAAGTCTAAAACTTTTTCATTAAAACTGTTTCACAGTCAGTTTGAGCTTCTGGTAGTCTGTCAACATCATGTTTGCGTGATATCCACGGTGTAGCTCGTAGCCAGACATCCAGTCCTGCAGGTTTTGCCTCTGGTTACTCACTCTCTCAACCTCTCTGCAGTCTATTTTCTTCCCACGTTTGCATACATGTGCATACGATTTTTCAATGGGAATGCACAGCCGCAGGAAAGTGTCAACGCCAGATAAAAAGAACAATAAATCAAATTAAAACTTTCCTATTAAAGTTATTTGGGAGCACTGTTTAGAGTCAGTGTTATGTACTGGTAGTTTTCTGTGCAGTGTAATTAGTGCACATCCTTACACGGAGTTGTGGTCTGCATGCTGAATTATGAAATAAGTCATTAAAAGGTTACTGTAGCTTCTCAAAGCATCTTTATGTCTAAATAACAGTTCACATGTCGTCCGTCCCTCTCCCCCACAGCAGCGCTGAATGGGTCGCTCCAGTCTGCCCGGGCTGTCCAATGGCAGAGAGGCTCCGGGATGGGAGCCCCCTATTGGCTCCCCACATGATCGATCCGGGGCTGATTGATCGGTTTTAGGCCACATTTGCGAGGAGGCGCAAAACAAAACATCGTCCGCGAGTAGATAACACACACTTTGCGTTTTCTGTCTGCTTCCACAGGCTGTAAATCCACCAAAACACCGAATATTTTACCAAGACATCTCTCTACCCCCCTCTCTCTCTGTCTCTCTCTCTCTCTCTCTCTCTCTCTCTCTCTCTCTCTCTCTCTCTCTCTCTCTCTCTCACACACACACACACACACACACACACACACACACACACACACACACACACCAATCTCCTCATCACTGACTTAATTACTCATTTCTAAATGCACTCACACTTTGACTAAACTTCACCAAACCAAACAGAGCTACACTCACACTAACATGTTGTCAACTTTCTTGATCTCAGAGAACTTCTTAATTTGAACTTTTTCTCTCTTTATAATGAAGCGTTCACTCGAGTTTCACGGTTTGCAGTGCAGAGGTTGTAAAAGTTTGGTCAAATATTGATGAACTTTAATTTATGGAGGGGAAACTTAGATTCTCGAGTAATTTCAAGAAAAGCAATGATATAATTGAGTAATGTGTGGATGTAAATTAACAAAACAGTTTGAATTTACTACGTTATCTCGTTATATTTGATTCCTCGCCGGGATATAAAGGGGTACAAATCTTATTTAATTTTATCCCTCAAGTTTTTTTTAATTAAGAAGTTTAGCTATCTCAAAATCTGCATTAAATATTTATGATATATTTCATGGCATATGAAGTAATATAAAAACGGGATAAGTTACTTGGACAGGATTAGTTTCAGGAGGGAAGACGTAAAGGATTTCCAGAGATTACAATAGATTGTTGTTTATTTTTGTGGTTGTTTTCCTCATGAGGCTCACCTACAACAGGTTCATGCAACTTTTCATGCATTTTTTAGCCCATGACACACGAAGAGAGAACGTGTAAAAGAGCCACATTATCTTCTGATTATGCTCATAAGGTGTTGCTGGTCGGTGACAGCCTGCTTGAAGTTTGTTTTCCCCCCGTGCAGCGCGTCCAGTCATTGATCATCTGCCCCCGGTTCTACAAATGGTGTCATAACATGATAATGCGGCTTCACACATTCGGCGGTGATTCCTGTGGTAAAATTCGACCGGTGGGATCCGATGGGGGCAAATTTACAGGCATGAAATGACTATCAAAGCCTCCTGCAGTCCGGCCGGCGAGGCTCCGGGGCGCGGACAGCAGAGAAGCACGAAGCCGCGCAGGACGCACGGACTATTACGCACAGAGACACCGGATCAAATAATAAACGGGGTTGACTTGTGCTCGTCGAGTTTGATAATTCAGTTATTTATTGGTGAGTAGAAGCTCTCCCTCTCTCATTCTTTTTATATATGATTTTTTACGGCATATTAAATTATTTAAAAACGCATTATTGTCACTGAGATATTTTCTAGAAGGGAAGTTATTTTTAATTAAAGCAGAATATGCTGTTTAAATCGACTTTCAGCTAAATTTGTGGGTTTAGTGAAACACAAACAGGATTATATAGCTCACTACACCACAAGGCACACTAAATTTTAGAGGGTCATTGAGAAAAGGCAATGCTAAATTAACATGAAAGGAGACCACATCAGCGCCCGACCACTGTAAAATAACTACAATGGCATTATAAAGCAATTAAGCTACTTCAATTAGCGTCTATAAAAGCAAACTGGAGCTCCACTTTCTCTCCTGGAGTTGCTCTTTCGTGAGGGTCAGCGCATTTTGGCATCCTGAGAGAGAGCAGGGGGGCAAATACCGTCATTTCTGTTTAATCCGCTTTGCGATGACGGTAATGCTGTGAGTCGTTTCAATAAAATCAGCAGGTATTACTTTCAAACGGCTGAATGTAAATTGACAGCATGTTTGACTGCCGAAACAAATGGAAGCGTTACCACACGGCCTGTGCGCACTGACTTGTGCTGTTTGGAGACAAAGAGAAGTTACAGTCTTTATGTTTAGTTTATAAAAACACACCTATCCAGCAGAAAATCCCTGTCTGAGATGTGTATTCCTCACCGTGTAACATATTACTATTTTAAGTCACCACCAGTTATTTTTAGCTCAAAGACTGTTGTAATAAATAATGCAAATGTGAGTATTAATTTTAATACGCTCAGTTTTTAGTAAAAAAAAAAAAAAAAAACTCCAGGTTAGAGATACACTGTCCTGGCCCTTGTTAAGATCTGTATGTCTGTCTGTCTGTCTGTCTGTCTGCCGCTGTTTGGAGAAACAAGGAGTAACTGGCAGCCCGAGGAGTCAAACTGAGGTCAAACTTTTTGCAGCCCCGCAGCTCTGCGCCCAAACGTGTTGGGATCTGCAAAGTCCACCGAGTCTCTCTGCTTTGTGTCACCGCTGCAGCACACAGGCAGGCAGACAGACCTGGTGCAAAGTTTTCACAGCTTATCTAATTATATGAAACTACTAGTATATTATCGCCTGTCAGAATATGCAGCCGGATTCATTAGGGTGCGTTTAGGCGCTGTGTGAGTTCAGGTCTGAAATTATTCAGTCATGAAAAAAATAAATAAAAGGCGCTCGGCTTTGTGCAAGCAAATGATTTCTGTTGCCTCGGAGATCTATTTTAAAAGTTAGTGTAATGAGGTATAACGCGAGGTGGCATTCGGTGTCACATGAGAAAGTCATGTATTACATCCTAATTCTCCATCATCGTTTACAAATGATCTACTAATTTATGAAAGTATATAGCTTAGAATTAATTTAATACACAGTTTGTCTCAAATTACTGGAACAGAATGATGGGATGAGATTTTTGCAAATTATTTTTTTAAATAGTGGCACTAATATCTCGGGAGTGTAATTACCTGGCACCGAAATCATCATGGTAAATACTATGGCTTGTTGTTGATGGTGTAAAACCATAGCTTTGGTTCATTGGCAATAATATAATGTATCGCAATATTAATGTTAAACTATGGAATCAGTGTAACTCTTTCCTCTGGGAGTTTTCAGTGCTGCAGTTTGGCCTAAATGTTAATGTGAGCTGCTCTCGCCTCTCACACACATTAATGCTTAATCATTTGCGCCTTCTACCGGAGCTGTTGGAAATTACATGGCATGCAGAAAGACACAGGAAGAGTCTTGCTCAAATAATTAAGATAAAAAGTTCAAGTGAAACCCCTGCAACATAAATACACTTGAAACTTTTTTTGGTATACTTCTGTTGCAGTGTTGCATTTTTATCTTATTCAGCATGCTGCACTTAAAGCAGAATATAATGTTTGAACCTATAGAAGAAATTGATCATATTCATATTTCTTCACTTTGTTCATGTAAATAATGCAAATAAATACATGCAAATAAAATACATAACGGTGCTAGCTGTCTTTTGGTGTGCTGCCTTTTATTGCAAGTGTCCAGTGTGTTTATCTACAGTGTGTGTTTGATTTATTTCAAGCTCTGAAACTGTTGATACTGCACAAAGCATAAGGAGATCCGCTCATTTCTATTGATGCATTTAAGTATTGTTTAAGCTAGGAATGACCTTTTAAACTTTTCTTAAGCTGCAATCATAAACAAATTGCAAATAAAGTAATAAACTCAAAAGATGGAAGCGTTAAAGAACTTAAACCTTCGATTAAGTTTGATGCACAATCACAAACATCTCCGTTCTAGTATTACTATTTGTGTAAAACTGCAACTGCTATCTATATGTTTAAAATATACACCAATGTAAAGCTGTAAATGTTACAGCCTTAAAAGTAAGAAAGCTGCTGCAGCTTTCCCTCTGAACAGTTCACACGTAGGTGTTGCATTAATATGAACATGTGGATTCATGATAAAGAACTGCAAACGACTCAACCTGGACAGATACAAGAGCTGCTTGGATATCCCAGTCACACTGACATCACTGCATCACACCTATAGATACATATGTGATGAGCAGCTGCTTTCCTATATGGTGAGAAGTGTGTGAAATCAGATGCACACATATATAGAATGATAAATGTGCACACACACACACACACACACACACACACACACACACACACACGGTCTGTGATTATAGCTGTGCTGAATGCTGCCAGTCAATTTTCACATTGTGCCACTGGCCACCGGGTCAGCAGCTCCTTTTACTCTGAAAGGCTGCTGAGTCTGAATTAACCCCACAGATAGATAGAGAGCTCATCACTATATCACACACCTCTCTCTCTCTCTCTCTCTCTCTCTCTCTCTCTCTCTCTCTCTCTCTCTCCCTCCTTCTCTCTCATTGTCTCTCGCCCTCCCGTTCCAACAGCATTTGTCACCACCGTTATTATTTCAGGTGTGCTAATGGTGTCACAGACACTTTTGCTGAGGGAGGAAGAGGGAGGACGGACGGAAAAGAGGAGGACAGGAGGAGAAAAGGAAGACCAGAAGGAAAGCAGCATTGTCATCATCATCACATGAACTCCTCTTTCTCCAAAAATCCAGGGGTGAAGGATTTGGGGGAGGGAAGGGTAAGGGATATCACGTGCCGGCCAGTCGCACCATTCAGGGTGGATGGGTAAGGGTGGCAGTGGGTGGATGGGTGAGGAATGGGGAAGGTTTCTCACACCTCCCAGGGAGACTGTGAATTGATCAGCACCTTAGAGAGAGAGAAGGAGAGGGAGGGAGAGAGGGAGGGAGGGAAAGTGAGAAAAAAGGAGAGCGGCAAAGCAGAGAGATGAAGGATGACGATGAGGAGAGAACAAGTGGAAAAAGCTGGGTGTTGGAGCTGAGCTATAAAACCAGGAGGGGGAAAAAAACAGAGCGATAGGAAGGGGGGAGTGAGGGAAGGCTACAGAGGAGGTGTGAAGACTCATCTTTTCCTGGATGGGTGTGAGTTTAGGCTGGAGTGGAGAGTGGCCTGGGAGCACAGCATAGCCTAGTGGTAATAAACCAGCAAACCCCGGTAGAGAAACAGCAGCTGTAAGGGAACCATATGAAGGGCCCTGGTTCAAAATGTACCATTCAGTCTGTGTAGGACATGTTTACTGAAGCTCATAGATCAATAATTCAACAATACAGCTATTACAACCGCACAACCCAACATTTCAAGAGTTGTTGTTGTTTTTTTGTGATTTTGATTATTTTGTCTGGCCAGTTATATTTCAAATTACGGCCATCTGATTTGAACTTAAAACGTACAAAAAACAGTAAATTAATATTCCCTAAAACAACAATGAAGGAAAGTTACAGGCCAAAATGTACAATGTATGAACACAACAATTTTATTTTTTTCTTTAATCAAAGTATCATATATGTAGTTTTTAACACACTCATATAAAAATAAAGTAACTGTTTGTTATAATGTAGCGGATCTCTACTTTTGGTAGGAGTAAAAATGTCCTCAGTACTTTCAGTAGGAGGACTTTTATTTTGACAATTAAGGATTTAAAGAACCTCCAACATTTTTGGATTTTTCTTTAACTAAACTTAGAGACATCTCAATTTAGGGTAAAATACAAATAAAAGTAAATATGTTTGTGCTTTCCTTTAAAGCCAAACTGTGCCACATTGACTCTTTCTTGAATTTAAGAGTAAAACCATTCCTTGAGATAATGGCCGGTTTCTTGCCCAAGCGGGTGGTACTGTATGAAAGCCTTAACCACGACCAGCATTTGGCTTGTGGCTGATCCATATCTGCAGTAAACACAAGGTCACCATGAAACTACAGTTGTACTTTCACACAGCACAAAACCACTGTGCAGGACTCATACGGTCAATGGAGGCAATGAAAAACAGAGCAATTCACTCACACTGTTATGTAAAATGAACAGCTAATTAATCTTATTCATTTGCAGGGTAAAGAGTTTCAGATTTAACTCAGACAGGCTGGTCTCCAGTTATCAAATTATACTTTCGGTAAAAGACTGTAATATAAGGTTTTTCACATACAAATACTAAACCATGAATCATATGAATACAGTAGATACAACACAAAAATAGAAATAGGAGTATGAAGCAATAAATTCAACTTCAACAATAGCAAAGACATCCAAAAAAATAAAGATAAGATCAAGTGAAATATATCAGATAACAGGTAATAAAATAAAAATAGTTTGGGACCTTTTTTATAGTAATACTGTTTTTGGAGCTGTGTGTGATTTGATGTCCTCCTTCTTGTAATGTCAAATAAACTTAACCAAAAAAGAGAGAGCCTAATGCAGCACTGTAAGAGATTAGAAATGAACTCACTAAAATATCAGTTTACAAAAATGTCTGTAATCTATGTAAATGCAAAGCTAAAAAGATTTGGTTTCATTGGAAAACATCAAATTTAGGCGTCTTTGGGTGGACTGTAGCAGAAGCGAGGACCATGCACTAACACTGCGTCTTACTCTAGACTTAAAGTCCACTGCCAGACGACTGCAGGTCGCTCCGTCTGCCATGTATTCAGGCACGATTTCAATAGTTTGAATGATCTGAAGTTCATCTAAACATGTCGTAGGTTAGGGTTTGTTTTTCAGTGTCTGCCACTGAGAGAAATAAGACACCCTGACATTATGCCTAAGATAAAAGGCCGGTTTGGTGATAGTTACAATGTGGACTTCACAATAAATTTATATATACACACATATCAAGTCAGATATTTGAACACCAGTTCAGCAAAGGGGCACCCGTCCATCCTGGCAGCAGTGAATCAGATTACCAAACATACTGATTGACTGCAGCGGTTGCTAGTGAACCTACAGCCATCTCTCCTAAACAAAGTTATCTCTTCCGAAGTTCATGAAGGGGTCAGTGGTCACATCATCTAATCTAAGATCCCCCGTATACTGTACGACCCTGCGGGATCCTAATAAAGAAGCTTTCAAAGCATAAATTCCTGTCATAACAACAAATGTCGGAGGTACATGGAAGTACAGGAGACTGGTGCTGCTGTGCACTAACTGTGGCTTTGCTGCAATAAATGGAAGCAATTATTCTACTCCTGCGTAACAAAAAAATCCACCAAGGCTTTTTTAAACAATGAGACGTAAACTTGTTTTTCTGTGAAAAGTTCTTCCAAACCCACATGCAAACTGTCAAAGAATCAAGGTAGTGTGATTTGTTGTAAATTTATTCCACTTAGCTTTTGTTAATTATCACAAGTGTCATAACCATCATAAGACAACAACAGACGACTTGGCACGCGCCAATGTTTGACACTTCTATCTTTATACCCTTTGTTCTGTCGCTCTTTCTTTCCTCCTCTGTTTATCACACATTATACCACACCTGCCTCAGATAATTATTCTTCCCTCTCACTTTTTTGCCTTGCCCTTGATTTTCTAAATGCAGACAGAACCTGTAAATTTGAAGATTTCTATTCCAAAGACCCGTATACTGCGTCGACTCTGGGGGGAAATAAAAAGTCATTACACTGTCATTAAGATACCGTGAATAATAGGGCATCTGTATCTGCAGTCTTTACCATAAACTGTTTTCTATAAATGCTTTCTCAAGAGTAGATGTACTTTCCTTTCTACGTTGTTTGTCTAAGACAGAAATTGAGTGTCTCATCTGAGACAGTCAAGGTGTTTTAAAGAAAATAAAAAAAGTTCAGTCTTTTATGTAAAACTGCTGAAATCGGAGTGTTGTGCAAGAATGTGACACTTTAAAGCTACACACGCTACAACCCTCCACGCAGGATAAAACACACTTGTGTAATCGATGCCTGGCATCTTTTGTCCGTGCAGAGTGATTTCTTTTTATTGCTTCTATATGCATACACTACATGATGTGAAGTTACATCACGTAAATACTACATAAATACAGTTTTTCAACAACAAAATCAAATTTAAAAAAATCTTCTGGAGGTGCAAAAGGTCTCCATCAAAAGAAGCTTTTTGTATTTTGCATATGTCATTAGAAGCTTTGTAACTCTACCATTGGTGACTTTCACAATTTGACTTCAAGGTTAAGAAATTTCTGAAACTGCTAGATTTTTAAGCCTTTTTCAACAAAAATATTACATTTTAAACTCATCAAATAAGAAAAAAAAACCCCACATAGTTGAAAACTTTTAGTGATATGAGGTAATCACTCAGACCAAGTTACATAACATCAATTTGGTTTAGATTAGTAATTTTTGAATAAACATAACTGAACTGGAAAACAGACTCTAAATATTGCTGTAATTCAACAAAGAGAGAAACAGAGCAGCTGCGGCTGACCACTTGTGCTTTCCGAATGGGAAAAAACACGATTTCCATCCAGAAACAGTGACAGAGTTAATCAGTCTGGATTGACATGTTAGCAGTGATTACATTGTGCCTGGATTTGCTCCTCACCACCAAACCACCAGAGCTTCCACTGCAGCAGGGGTTTAGGTTCCCAGTTCCTGTTATTTTCACCAAATCCTGGAAGACAACCTAAAATCTAATTTACTATACACATAAAGTGTCATAATCTCACAGCATAGAGCATAAACTGATACAGAATTTGGCAGGTAATAGTGAATAAACCTGTGGCTACAGTGCAGTACTGTCAAATAATTTCTGAAATTAATTTTAAACTAGTAAGACATTAAAAATAAATCATAACTCATTTCACATACCTAACTCCAACCATCTGTAGAGGTGGAAAGTAGCACAGCGCATTTAGTCAAGTACTGTTCAGTCTGAGTTACTTGTACTTTACTAGGTATAGATTTTAGATACAAATATCATATGATCAATTAATAAAATATAATGCATTTGTATAGATTAAATATATATGCATAAAGCAGCTTACACAATAACAATTTAATATATAAGAGTAAAATACTCTTCTGGTTCTTGAAGTATATTTTCATGATAATTATTTTGTACATGTAATTTAAGTAAATGTTTGCATGCTGGACTTTTACATGCAATGGAATATTTTTGCATTGTGGTATTATTCTTATAGTCTTTTAAATAAGAAAAGGATCAGAGTACTTCTCTGCTTCTAGACATTTATGACAAATCTAGTTGAGTAAGTCCGATAATTATTTGCTAATATTTTTACCTATAATGTAAAATAATATTGTACCTGCGGAAATACAAAACCTACCAGTAAATTAGGAGCAGTGTGGGTTAATCTGAGTCTCCCAAGGGAGTCAACATCACAGGGCAGCGCATAAACATTTTAGAGACTGACCTTTCACCTATCAAGCACCAAAAAAAAAGGAGTCTGGTGGGGTGACATGTCCAAAACCATTACAGATCACATGTAATTCTCTTCAGACATTCAGACAGGTAAATTGTGTGCATACCTGACACAGACTCTTGCAGAAATTCACAATGCCAATCCCCGTGAACCCAAAAGCTCCTCAAAGTAACACAGGTAAATGTCTCCTCTGATTTTCCAGCTGCTACATATCTATCGTGAAATGCACATGAAATACGCCTGCATGCAAACACGCACACACACCTACAAACATACTTGCGCCCTGTCTGAGAGCCAGTCTCCGGCTGACAACATCAGTGCAACCTGATCTGGCTTAATAAAGGCCTTTACCTGCATTTACTGCTCCGTTAAAACGCCCTCTTGTTGTTCTACCAATTCACCACACTATAATTGCACTGAGGCTGCATATGGTCCTCATCTAGTGCCCAGCGCAAGATAAAAGCCAACAGGCTGCGAGTGTACAACGCAGGGGAGAAGTGTGTGTTTGTACGCATGTTCATACACTTGACTGTTATGTGTGTGTGTGTGTGTGTGTGTGTGTGTGTGTGTGTGTGTGTGTGTGTGTGTGTGTGTGTGTGGCACGCTTGGGTGTATGTATGTAAGCATTTTAGGGCAAATTGGACTCAACATAACTCAGGGGGTAGTTAGGAAAACTACATGATGTCACCGTTATTACACTGTAAATGCAGTTGATTTGGCTTTGAGGATTTCTGCATGTGGCGGCTTCAGACATGTGCACTGAGGTTGGTTCACAGATCCCACCTCCACATCCAGGCTTTGTACTTTTTACTGAGAATCATAGTGACGTATTAATACATCAGGCCAAAAAAGTCTAATTAGTCACTTATTGTGCACGTTTTATGTATTTCTTTAATTTTTTACTCTTGGTTACTAAAAGTTCCTAAGAGTAACTAAAAGTTCAAAATTCAAAAAGTTCAAAACATCCTCCAGTGGTTTTTAAAGGATAGGTCACTTACATTCTTGGCTTTTACAAATGTAACTCTACTTTATATTTTCTAAATGATAAACTTAAGGCCATGACTTTGGCAAGAAACTAAATAAACAGCTCAATAACTGGATTAATACTGACAGGAGATTGGCTTATGGACAACCTCACAGTGCTTCCTTCGTGCTAATGCCAGTGCTTTTGCCTGCTCTGCCCAGTCAAGTTTATGAAAGTCAGCCGGATTAAAGCCCAGCTGGGGCTCAGTAAACCAACACTCGGCCCTCGGACTCACACCACCATACATGACTTCCCAAACAAATCTCGACGTCCACCCCGCCCTCCTTTATTTTGGGCTCCACGTCGTTCTCCCCTCGCTGTTTTTCCTTTTCACAGGCATCGCTAACACGGCCTTGCACTGCAACTCACACAAGGCTCTCCAAACAGAACACACACACGCTCTGCTCCAAATTAAAATACCAAGGCTTATTGAGCAATACTCTTCTAATGGTTTCATCCACCAATGGTTTTATCTTTGCAGACATAAACACACATGCAGCCTCTCAGCTCCAACCAAAAGGAGCCGCTCCCCTCTCTTCTTACGTAAGCTGGCAGAAAATCTCTTAAATCCCTCTCTTTTGCCGTTGTTGTGTTGCGTCTCGGCTGGTGCTCGTTCTTGAAGAGCATCTGAGACCAGGGCAATTAGAACCTGAGCAAGGCCTTTGGGCATCAGACCATTTAGCATAGAAGCTAATAAGGCTGGCTATCGAAAAACCCAGACCTATTGGCGCTGCAGCACTGTTCGGTATTGAAGGTGATTTGATGGAACTGAATCATATCGAAGAGATTCGAGATGTTTGAACACTCAAATTTGGAAAGCTTTTCTGGAGCGATAGTGACTAATTCTATCTCCTCTGACTGTTACAGTTAAATTTTTTGTTTGGTACATTTAAATGTTTTGAGCCTAAGTTGGCTCTTCACCGTGTACAGAGGAATTAATTTGAAATTCATCGAAAAATGAATTTAGATGCAAATTTAAACTCAAATTTGTAACATCAAAACTGATCTGCAGTTGATAAAAAGCCAATAAAACACAGACCCCTAGCAAGCAGAGCGGTGTAATACAGTGCATTTCTAACACTTTCACAGGTGCATAAGTACACAAAGTTGTCAGATGACCAGAGGGAAACAGAAGAAAGCAGCAGAGTGTTACAAGAGATCCAGAGACAATGTGTATGCAGGAGACAATGAGAGGAAAGGTCATAAAAGCAAAGAGAAGAGGGAGAGAAGGGGTGAAAAAGGCAAGAGAAAAGCAAGAAAGAGAGAAAGAAAGAAAGAGCAATGGAAGGTTGCTGCTAATTCTTCCATATCTAAGCCTCTTTGCAGAAACTCCCTTTGTCTTCCAAGTCCCAGTCATTAGAGCCTAATCCTATCAACCAGGGGCTAATCTGAGGGCAGAGGGTTCAGCCCCCTCAGCTCCACAGGCCAGCACACACACACATATATATACACACACACACACACACACACACACACACACACACACACACACACACAAACACAAACAGGTGTAAAATGTTAAAGACTCGCAAACACACGCAAACTCTCTTTACACATCCATGCACTTGCTTGTGTGCACATAAGGAGATAAAGACACACACACACACAAACACACAAAGACACACAAAAAATAAAGTCAATTTTTGTTAAACTAATTAAATCGGAACGATCATAATATTACACAAAATCAATCATTTCTCTCCAAACCGTACACTTCCAGCCCAAACTTTTTAGGCTTTGTGATGATCTACTTTATGCCTGAGTGCAGCAGAGACCTGTGTGTATACCGGTGTGTGTGTGTGTGTGTGTGTGTGTGTGTGTGTGTGTGTGAGATGGGAGGTGGGGGGCATCAGTTTCCCACACATTCCAGCAGAGCCTCTCCCCTTGCCATCATCATTCTCCTCTTTATTTCAGCGCTGACTATGCCCAAGATTAGTTATTGATCAGTGAGGATATAAATTATTCTAAAGTGAAAGCCCAACAACACAGTCATTATAGATCGACTATTGACCAGCTCCGATATATCATTCCATTTCCACTGCACTGCACCCCTGCCACCGGCCAGAGAAATGCTCAAATAATGAGATGGGGGATTTTTATGACTCGAGCACACTCTGCTTGACCTTTCGGGGAAGGTAGATGGATGATAACAGCATCGGGTTCTCAAATGCAATGCCATTTGGAGAGTTTGGCCAGAATGACCTGGTAAATTAAGACAGAGACAGGTTTTGATGGAGATGAATAGCCTGAGCATGAGAGGTTGTCTGAAGTTACTTCTCAGTTTCAAGTCAGAGATAAAAAATGAAGAGTTTGTTAAATCATGAAATTAATGAATAGCCTTGTATTAACAGCTTGCCAAAGGCTTTGTCTTACAGAAAAAATTATAGTAGGAAATGGAAAAATATGGATGATAAATCTCAGGTGATTTCTTGGGTTGTCTGTCTGGTTACATTATTGTTATATTTGATAAAAAAACAACCTATATAGTAGTTTAGGAGCAAAGATGTAAGGGCGATACATTCATATGATGATATAATTATTATTTTAATCCTTAATTAATCTGTCAATTGTCTTTTCCAATTCACTGATCAATTGTTTGGTCAATAAGATGTCCATTAAAAATGAGCTGGGCCCAAAAAGACGTATTCAAATTGCTTGTTTCATCTGGAAAATTGTCCAAAGCCCAAAGATATTCGAGTTACATTGATGTAAAACAGGAAATAGCACATTGCTCAAATGCTGTAGAAAATCCTATAACACAACTCCAGCATTCTTCAATTTACAAGTCAGGACAAGTCATCCAAATGAAACAACACAATATGTCATTGGTGTACGCCCTCCAGAATGACACATTGTCATTTCATGTGACACTACTATGGTTTGGTAACCTGACTGCGCCAGATGGTTTGTGACACAGAAGCATCTGGAAAGTTGTCATTGGAATCTGTTTGGAAAGGGCAGGCACTTTCAAAAAATACTCGCCAGTGATTGGATGAACCATCAGTCTATCACCGTCTATAACATGCAAACTTCAACCAATCAGATCAACAAGTACTTCCTGCCAGTACTTCCAAAAGGACGCTGATTGGTCCAGTACCATGTAGTTTGGCCCCAAAGCCTGGCAAGATCGATTCTCGCGTGTTTTGAGAGCCCAGCTGCCTCCAGGTTAATGGTTTGGTTAGATTTAGGCACAACTTGGTTAGGTTTGTGTAAAGGTTAGGGGACAGATAGTTACAATAATAACCACTTGGTTAAGGATAGGGAATGATCGTGGTCCTTGTCAAAAGAATTCACTGACGGTAGGAAACAGGGAACAAGCAGTGGTCTCCCATGTTAAAGTCTGATGTTTTGTGGATCCATCCAGCCAGACCTCTTCTCTGCAGACATTATCACTGTAACAATGTCACCTGACTTCCTCCTTTGCTTCTAATGATCGAGAGTTATAATAAGTACGGCCTCTGAATATAACCAAACGTTGTTTTGGGGCACTTGGTGAAACGATGCTGTCGTTTTTCATCGAGGACAGTCTCATTATATTACGCTGTTCAGTGTGAGCAGTTTGTGTGCCGTCTGTTGCCTCCATGTTGCTTCGAGGTTCAATCACAGTTTTGTTTTGTTGTCGCTTTGTGCAGAGTTGTGAGCAGGCGAAGAAGGGGCTGGTACAAATGGGGGATTTTATCCATGGAGGTGTCAGAGAGTTTAGCAAAGTGTAAAATACTTAAAGCATCAGGGCAACACAATCCCCTGCTGGTCACAGTATAAATCACCATATATTCTTATTGGTCTAAGCCCTTGTTATGAGTAAATACATCCACAGGCATGGGAGGCTGGCAAGGTTCATGGGAGATTCATCCAGCAATAGCGGAGGGAAAGTCACTGTGTGTGTGCGTATGTGTGTGTGTGTGTGTGTGCACGCACCACATACCGCTTAGGGAGGCTAAGGAGAGGATAAGGAGATCAGCAGAGGGGGAATATCACGCCTCTTAAGCATGTATACACTTTCTAACTTTTACTTTTTCACCCAAAACCTAAATAAATCCCCACTCATCTAAGCATGATAGACCCACCCCTCTTTAGTTTTCCTCTAAATAATCAAACCTCCCTCATTTACTGACTTTGGCAAGGCCATAATACCCTCAGCCTGACAAATTTCAAAGAAAACCAAATATATTTAACAACTGCATCTTATTTCATCATCTTATTTCCAATCAGTGATGCTTGTTTACAACATTTCCTACTCACTGTGTTGGAAAAGCTTGCCTTATATTAACCAAAACCACACAACATCATGTCATTTTCAATCCCAGGCCAAAATTATTTATTGCTTTCAGTTCCTTGTCTATTTAATGGATGAATTGGGTTAACGGACAGAAGAGGGGGAGGAGGACATGAGAAGGGAGGGGAGGGAGGAAGGGAAGGAGAGAGAGAGAGAGAGAGAGAGAGAGAGAGAGAGAGAGAGAGAGAGAGAGAGAGCGAGAGAGAGAGAGAAAACAGTTTCATATTTCTGTAAGCCTCAAACTTTTGGCAAACAGAAGAAAAGAGAACTTGGCCCTAATTCCATCTCATGCTGGCGTTTGTGCATTCTAAGTTCTCGGGGGCTGCTCTGGCGGAGGGCCTGAGCCCGTAAATTGGATATTAGGGGGCGATATAAAGGAGCCTGTGTGTGCTCCCGTCCCGGGGAATTATTGCCTCCAATATCCCTGCGTATGCGTCTAGGGCTTCTGAAGCCAGGCCAGATAGATCCTCATCTCATAAGGGGGCCAAGACTATATCCATCGCTCCTTAACTTTTATGAAGCTTCCAAGCTCTACAATGGGATTTGCCAGGGTGTCTTTTCCCCTTATCCAAGCAGGGGGGGATGTGACAATGCAGATATAGCTGCATTCTTCGGGCTCCAAAGCCCCGACCTCCTATTTGAATACAAGCATTCCAAATTGTAAAGTGGCATTCTTCTTTTTCTCTCTGAAGCCAGCTCTGTTGTGCGATTTCTCTCCGGTTTTAGAATTTTTTTTCCTCACTTATCACTCTTTTCTTCCTGACTCTCACGCTTTCCTCTGCATACATACAATTTTTGAATTCCTTCTTGCATCCTTTTCCTGTTGTTCACTCTCACTCCCCACCTTTCCTTGTACAGCTCTTGATTGCCTTTCTCTCTCTGTCTTTCTTAAGTCTTGTTCTCCCTGATGAAGGGCTTCAATGACTGCCCCCCTCCTCTCGCGCCATGCCCTTGTGCCCCCACCCCTATCCCCTTCTTCCCCTGGGTAATCCTAAGAAGGGGCAACACCATCAGAGGGTGTGAAATTAAATACATTACAGCATTGCGGATTAAAGTGTTTCATAGGCAGTTGCTCATCCACATCAAACTTTAGCTTTTTAAAGCCTAACATTTGATCTAGGTTAGAAACTGAGGCCAGAGGAAGGGACTGGGACACTTGTGGGCCCCAGAGAGCAGAGAAAGCCATGTTCACTAGTGGGGAGGATGGTGCGTAGAGGTAGACAGAGGGAAACTCAACGGTAACTCAGAACTTATTCTGTTGCCGGTGCAAGAACAAAAAACACTTCTAAATGGAGAAAGTTGCCGTAAGAAGAGGAGTTGGACTAAAAATTTACAGCAGTTACTGGAAGTGCCAGCAAGCAAGGAAATAAAGCAGTCGTGTGTTCTGTTTCACAAGGCATATATATGAGGATAGCGTAATCTGGGAATTAAAGTGCCTGCACACAGGGCTGTGTTTAACCAATGCAAACCCAGGTAATCATGCCTCTTTCAAAAGTAATAAATGTTAATGTGCCATTTCCCAGTTAATGAGAATTACTCACATCATCCATCACATCATCACAATCTGGGCCACACATGGCTGCCATCTTACACTGGACCAATGCTGCATGCGGAAGATGGACAAAGAAAGGCTTTTTTGATTGATCAACAGAAAATTAATCACCCACAGTTTTGATAAGCAATTGTTTATTTTACTGTAATTGCTATTAGTTATTCATGAAGCAAAACCGCCTGGCTTCACTAATTTGCAGCTTTTGTTTGTTTTATATGGTTGTAAATTAAATATCTTTAGGGTTGATGACTGTTGGTTGGACAAAATAAGTGGTTTAAAGATGTCACATCCGACCCTCAGACGTTATGGGCATTTTTCACTTATCAAAGCAAATCAAAATAATCAAATTAAATGACTGAAAACTTTTATAAATCTGCCACAGTGTTGTTAGGGTTAGGATTAAATTAACACTGATTTGAGTGTACGGAGCACAGCTTCTTATGCTGTCCAGTCTGGGTACCTGACCAGATGGACGTCCATGAAGTTTTTTCTGGTGATGAGGTCAGATGTGAAGGGAAGTCAGTCCAGCTGGGATCGGTCCTTTTCTCTCGCTCTCCTTATTCTTCTCCTATTCTAATGAGTCTCCAAGGACGCACTTAATCCACTCATCTATTTTGACTTCCTCCGCTTGAGAACAGTAACCTCAGAACTCCGCTAAAGGTCATGTTCTGTCAGCTTTGTTCAATGACATCTATTGTTGCAGCTCCCATGTACAAAAACCCCGAGTTTGGGTTACACTGCGTCAATGAATCAGTGGAGAAAAAAGACATTCCACAACATCAACATCAACGATGTCAAAATAGAGAGAAATGTATCAGTAAGAATTAGAGGTGCAAATAGCTAAAGAAGTAGAAGGAAGAGGTGGAGTGTTAGTATTATATTTTAATACATATATATTTTATAACTATTTGTGTATTGATTTATCCTGGTTAGTCCAAGAGTGCAGGGATCTTTTCTCAAGAAAGACACGACGCTGAGACCAACGGCAGCTGTCTTTAAGACCTAACACAACAACTACTTAAAGATCTAAGAGACACAACAGAAACATCTGTTGCTGTCTAGACATAGCAACTTATTAAGAAAGCCTGAGAGCCAGACAAGGTTGCAGCAGTTATTCAGCGAATGGTAAAAAGTAATACATGGATAAATTTCTTACGTAAATTAAGGTTTGTGCCTCATTTTACCAGTTTATTCCAGAATTACACATTCAAAAAAGTGACACTAACTCTCATCAACACATTTTTGGTTTACTGCCTAATCCGCCTGTTTGTTAGCTACACAACAATGCCAGCCAACTGATTATAGCTGACCGGACTCTTCTAAAGCTAAAAGCTTTCTGGAGCAGAGATTAGAGTTAATGACTCAGGCTACGGTCAGGCCCACTTCAACTTTGCATAAAGTAACACAGTCCTCTCATTCATCTGAATGTGGACTGTCCCTCCTGATAACGCGACTTTTAGAAACAGTTTATTGTATACAATTACAAATACCTTAACAGAATTGATCTATAAACCAACACTACACCTTTCTCTAGTCTTGTGTATGTATAAATTACTACAGGAAGACATCTACATGAAACTAATGATGGCACCAGACTTGATTGACAGATCTGGTTAACTGCAAATCCTCTATAAATGTTTTTGACTCATCTTGAGATTGTTGCATTTTGTTGATTGTGCTACTGGGAAAAGAATCATCTAAGGATCCTTCATGTGATCCCCAATCTTTCATAGGTCGAGAAAGGGAGTAAACATGCACCAAAAATGGAAGCAATCCAACAATATTTCCTTCTTATCTCAGCATGAATGACCAAATTGACATACGCTAAGTTCCCGATGAAGCTCACCTGACAAATGTCTTTACATTTCCACCTCCTAGACGAAAGCCGGCTAGGCCTTTGTGTACAGGCTGACTGAAACATCTAGGTTGATGCTCCTGTCATCCTACATCCACTGTACAAACAAGCTTTCGCCAGCGACAAGTCAATCATCCTCAACCTTCCTCCGGTAAACAAGCAGCACTGAAAGAGCTGCCACGTGCTAACCAGCCGGCACGCCAGGACACTCGCTGACAATCACACCAAAGGAAAAACAGATTAATAAAGAGAGAATGGGGAGTAAAATAAAGATAAACACAAACAGAAAAGGAGAGCAGTCGGAGGTGGTTGGAGGGGAGGGGAGGGGGGTTTAAGAACGCTGGCTGGCTGTGTCTCTTTGGTGAAATCTAAATGAGAGTGTATAATATGGGCCCTTCATAGGATTGATCCAGAACATTCCCCCCTTCACTGGGCTTTTCTTCCTGCTCAAATTGAGGGATTACCCCAGGAGGAAGTGCTTTGATTAGGCACAATAGGCATCTATCCTCTGTTGATTTGTGGGATTGAGGAGGCAAATCCCTGACAAAAAGCTGATACAGAGAGCGAGGGCCGCTGGATGATGCCTGGCGGAGGGGGGGTTGGGAGGGGGTGAGGATATTCCATAGAGATACAGCCAGGGATGGCCCCTTCCAAAAAATTTTTGGCAAACAGTGAAGAAGGAAGAATCAAGGTTGGGTCGGAGGTCACGTGTGAGGGAGGGAGAAGGGATGTCTTGTGAAGTTCACGGCAAAGGAAGATGAGAGAGTGAAAAAAAATGAAATGGAGATGCAGATTCTTGACTCACTGACACAGACAGCTGCTACTGTGGGTTAGACTGTTGTAACTGCGTTAATCAATAAAACAATGAAAAGAGTTCTGGGTAAGAAAAAGGCTTTGATGACAAACGTCAAAGTATGATGGCTAAATCCAAAACTCACATTGACAGAGAAGATTTTTACATTTCTGCTTGAGAACTATGCTCTCTTGTGTCTTTTTTGATGACTTTTACAGCTGTCAAAACTATCCGTAAGCACATTGAAAACTCTAAGGAAGTCTTTTCATTGACAAAAAAAAACACAGATAAATACTTTTGACCTATTTCCTCATCTTCTTTTTAACATAAGCCACATAACATCAAGAATGGGTTGACTCTGACCTGTGGCCCTTTGCTGCGTGCCCCCCCCCCACTCTACAGCTGTCATATCTAATAAAGGTAAAGGCGATAAAACCCCCCAGAAAATATTGAGAAAAAAGCTAAATAAGTGAAAGGCTAATTGTTTGTCTTGGGATACAGTTTCGATCTGTTGAATTTCATGTCATTCTGGACTTCGACAACAGGTTTCTGTTACCTAAGGGTTGTGAAAGACACTCTACACACACATTTCAGCACAGCAGTCATGTGTCTTTTACTGTTAGGGTTAATGGCAGTGAGGTAAACAAGAGGATCAGCCTCTTTTGCAAAATAGTTACCTAAAGTCCTCCCACTGAAAGTCTCTAATCTGCTCTCTCTTTCACCCCTCTCTCTCTGGTTACTGTTGTAAGAGACCATGGACGCTCCCTCGGCCTGTCAGGCAAGTCCTGTTATCCCAAATGAATCCCAAGCCCCTCTAAACAGTGCTGTTATCCAGTTTCCGTGGGGACCTGGAGCTACAAGGCACAGACAAACATAGGCTGGTTGGGAGTGTTGGGCGGGGGATTTTTGTCGGATTTACACATATATACGATTTCAGGGTTTAAAACTAAGTACCCCCTCCCCAAGGTCAGAGCCCAGGCAAAAGGGTCCGTCAGTGTCGCCAGTGTCGGCTCGAGCTGCCGGTTTGACACCCAAAGGTGCAGCGGAGGCCACACGCAATACTGAAAGAAGGGGCACGGAGCCTTGACAAAGTGGGCGTGTTGTACCTGCAAGAAGTGCAACTACGGCTATGGTGAGCTGAAAGGGGCAGAACTTCAAAGGAGGGGGGTTTCTCATTTAAATTCTTCAGTCCAGTCCCTGGGATTTGGTTTAATGAGCTGAGAAGCAGGGGTAGACAGCTGACTCCTGACTGTGTGCATGCCTGCGAGTATATGTGTGAGTGCGTGCACACGTGTTAGAGGAGTTTTCCCACCACTAAATCCCTATGTGCACGTATGCATGTTTGGTTTGCCAGACTACTGGCCATGCACCGACACACAGACACACACACACACACACACACACACACACACACACACACACACACACACACACTTTTTCTCTTTTCTCTGAAGCCTCTCCAGTACTGGAGACTCTGTGCACACACACACAAGAAAGCACACAAACTCACACTGTAAAGGTCCAGGGGTTTGCCAAACTGCAGCAGACTGGGTTTCTACTCAGAAGCCACAGCTCTCCCGCTCTCTGTCACTGCTGCCACTGAAACTGGTCAAAGCTGGCTGTTTTAGTGGGTCCAGAACTGTTGGCAGTGAGTGTTGGCAGCCATATATCTCCTTACTTTTTATTTCTCTTCATGCCTGCGTCTGTAAGTCAGTGTGTGTGTGTCTGTGTGTTATACCCTCAAACAAGTGGCATCTAAAATATGGAACTGCAAGCCCTCACACAAACTCTGGCTGACTGACACTTTTAACGTCACGCTAATCCATCCTGTGTATTCAGCCTTGTGACGCCACAGTGGGTAAAGTCACTGTTTCACTCTGGGGTTTGACAGAGCAGCGGCTGCCGTCAACCACCGCCTTTTCTTCTCCTGTTGTTCTGTTTTTCCATAGACGTCATGAGCCTAAAGGAAATGATGCTGTAGGCCTTTTGCTCTCTGGCAGAGAAGACAGACCTGGAAAAATAACTAACACAGGAGGGAAGCTTTTGGTTATGACGGTTGCTGTTTTGGCTGCTTGCTTATGTCAATACATGAAATACGGTTAAAGCCCAAATGTGCATATTTCAGTCGATCAGCGCAGGATACTGACATTAATAGTTATGGCCAGTTTAAATATAAATAGGCCATATATATATATATATATATATATATATATATATTTAATCTGTTGGATATTGTTAAGTCATTGAATAAAGTAGTAAACATACAAAAAAAACCAAAAAAAAAACCTGTGTCCCTTGAAAAACAATTATAATCCTAAATAAACACTGCAATAATCTTTGTTCATTTGATCTCAAGCCTGTGAAATGTTCAGGCTTGTTAGGGAGTGTGACAGAGAGGTCCAGCTCTGGCAGACAGAGCCGAATATGACACTAGTGTTAATCTCTAACCCTGCAGGGGAAGCAGGCATACAGAGGGATCCTATTACATCTTTCATTGGGCCCCAGCGGGCCCCATCCTGAACAGAGGGATTACTGGGGGCTCTCGCAGTCACTTAGCCATACGCTGCCCCCAACCAAAAACCCCACAATCCACCACTGACATCATCAAATGGGGACACGGCAGAGGAATGTGTGTGCGGTTCAGCGGGAATCCAACAACACACTGATTTAGAAGTAAACAATTAGACGTCAAATTTGGCACAAATAAACAGGCTGCTGAACTTTATTTGTTAATGAACGGCAATTGAGTGAAAGAAAACTTATCATCAGCAGATGTGATGGAGGGGGCCGGGACAGTGGCACGCCGCCCAGAAGTGGGCCGATGCAGTCGGAGGGGTGGCAGCACAGAAAAAGAAACAGAGCAGGGAGAAAAAGAAACAAGTTAAAGAGTAGAATGAGAATGAAGGTGGGGAGAAATTTGTATGGGAGTGTATGCGAGAGAGAAGGAAAGCAAGAAGAAGAAGAAAGAAAAGAGAGTTACTGTAGCTGCTGGCAGTAACAGCTGCTCCAGCCTCAATGTCGGAGTTTCAGATTGAACTTGAGTAGTGTACACTATGACAGCCTGTATGAGCACTGCCGTATGCACTGCCGCCCATGTTCTGTCGTGTGCGAGATAGATAGCGCAGAGGAAACTACAGCTCTATTGAGCAGCTCTGTTGTGCACCTGTCTAGCACTATTTTCTTTCTGGCTTCATTCTCCCGGATTCCACTGTGATTACCCAGCAACATGCCGCTCCGCCGTGACATCAGCCTGCAATTTACATCCAAATTAGAATCAGATGAATAAGGAACGGCTCTTTTCTTTTTTTTGTCTTCTGGCCATCCCTCGGTCATTCTCTTCCTCTCTTCTGTCTTCTTATGGCCCTCCATATTTCCCCCTCTCTTCGTCTCTGACTGTACTGAGGCCAAGTTAGCACAAATGTGACATGACTTTCACTGGGCTGGATGTCTCTATTACAACAGCTCTCTGAAGTGGGCGAGTGCCTCAGTTTGGAAGGAGTTCTGGGGAGAGGAAAATTTTTATCTGACTCACATCAGAGTTCCTACGAGACCAATAAACTCAAGTACAATAACTATGTTGATTGAACTCAAAAATAAACGGCACACAAAACTGAGTCATACTGAAAAGGAAATAATCATTGGACCTAACGTTCAGGATGTCCCTGGGGGTTTATTTCCTTTTTAAGAGGATTAAGGATTGTTTTCTGACTACATTTCAGTTTAAGACAATTGCAACTATCCTAGCCCCCTCTTGTGGCAAAATATTCACAAGGGGGTTTAAAATCAGATTGGTTTTCCCCCAGTGAGCGCCCTTGAAGTATTGCTGGCCATATTAAAACAACTGTAATGATATCTGCAACCACAGATATTTCATCTAATGTGAAAGTAACCATTGATCATCAATTATTCTCCCTCTGTTGTTTTTACAGAGTAATGGGAGCAGTCTGATGGTCAGAAAATCAGCACATAGTCTGTCAAGAAGGATCTTCCAACATGTAAAATCCCAACGCTTAAGATCATTATCAGCTCATAGCAAGTAAAATGTGACTTTATCATTATTCAAGTACAGTGGTTCAAATATGTCACCCACCCTTTTTTTTTTTTACCATTAAAGCTACAGTATATGACTTTTTTACAACCCTCTTTTTGGTCAAAGGCCCACAACATTGTCACTCATATTTTAGTTCTTGTTTGGTCTTTACCAACTCCTGAGGGAAATATCTGGCTCTTTAGTGGCTAAATGCTCCACTATGTTCACCAACTAGTTGCTAACTGTGTCAGCCTGTTGTTTGGTGCTGGTGAAGTGGCATGCAATGGATTTATCAAAGCTTTTTTGCTAAAAACAGCTGTGGACTACGTCTGGAAATGACACCGATGAGAGCAGTGACAATGAACCCAGATAGTAAATGGGTGGGTGGGTGCCATAAAACTACCAATGCTGTATTGTGGGTGGACTCTAAAACTAGAAATTTCAGAGGCTAAATAAGTACATTGGCAGACTCCACTATGTCAAAAGTTCTGAAAGGTTTTTTCACTCCGATTCCTGTTTGACTGTCAGCACATGTACATTCAGAAAAGCCTGACACTGTCAGAGAGAGTATAGGAGCTGACTCTTCAGGTACAGCTGCACCAAACTCATTCTTTTGTCTTTAAATAAAGACATTAGTAGCAGGGTTTGCTACCTGATGGTGACTTGTTAAAGTCTGATCCACAAATGGTGTAAACCAGCTTCACCATCCACAGGTCTACAATATAATCGCAGGCCATGTAGTAGACCCCACATAATCCATAAATCTGAATCAAACACACTCTGATGCATAGACCACAATTTTAAGGCAGACCACCCTTTGTGGGTGGAGGGGATGCTATACAGCAACAGCAGACAGAAACCTCAAGCATCAATCCACGGTGCTGCTACTGCAGCTCCTCTTTGGCTCCTTGTCTTCACTCAGACTCCACATCAACATGTTTGCTCTCCTGGCAGTGGCAGAGTCTGAGGGGACACACACTGCGAGCCTGTATGGCTGGTGGGCCAAGAGATCACAGAGACAAACATATGTTCACTGGCAGCCTGGAACCCTGGAGGAGGGTGACTGGCAACCTTTTAACCTCTACACACTCACACACACACACATATACAATACAACTTATATATGTGCACAAAATAAACACTCTTGGGTAAAAAGGATGGTGAGATCAATATGAATGCACAAACACACTCTTGGCGTCTTGTTCATGCCTAAGCACAGGTGTATGTGCATGTACACAGAACACACAAACAGTCAATGCAGTCACACAGAAACACACACACACACACACACACACACACACACACACACACACAGAGAGAAAGAGAGAGAGAGAGAGAGAGAGAGAGAGAGAGAGAGAGAGAGAGAGAGAGAGAGAGAGCACAAGTCCAGCAAGCAATATTTGTATTATTCATGAGGGAGAAAATATTCAAATAATTATGAGCTTCTGCTTCTGTGCCAAACACTGTTTCTGTGGTTCATACTCCCTACATGAGAGAGACAAATTCTAAAGATCAACACGCTTCATCCTCTGCGTTACACATACGTTTGACCAGACAAAGTTTTGTTAAAAGACTGCTTATGTCGAGAAGAGATCTCTGTAATCGGAATATACTGTAATAGACAACAGAATACAAAAGGCTAGAACAGAAATTACTTGAAAAGAAAATAATAGAATAGAATAGAATAGAATAGAATGGAATGGAATGGAATAGAACACAATATAGAATAGAATAGAATGGAATAGAACACAATATGATAGAATAGAATAGAATGGAATAGAACACAATATGATAGAATAGAATGGAATAGAATGGAATACAAACATTTATGACATTTAAGACTGCAAATGTCAAGAAGATCTTTGATGTTGGAAATGATAGAATAGAATAGAACAGAACAAAACACAATAGAAGAGAATAAAATAGATATTTTATTGCTCTCTGGTTGGTAGTAAATATGGTTGACAGCACCTACTTCACATGAACTCTGAGTCTGACAACGTTTCCTCCACATGATTTTACCACTAAATAAACTGCAGAACATCACTTCAGTAAAGCACTGTGTTTCCAAGCGTCGAGGTGTCACTCAACCTCCTTCACCACCAAACCGACTAAAACAAACTGGCTCTGCGGACCTCATCTTTGTTCTCTCCGTGTTAGCTGTCCATCACTTTGATTGGCAGACAAGTGTCAGAGTGAGAGAATGTCGCGGGAAACTGGGAAGAGAGCAAAAGCCACGGCGGCAATCTCAATATTTCATCTCGACCCCTGAAGAAGGGCTCAGCGTTCTCATAGTTTAAATTCTAATCGTGTTAGGCCACAGGGGCATGTCATTTAGAAAGCCAGCCTGACTCTCTATCCCCCTGCTTTCCTCCCTGGCCAAAACAAATTATTAGAAGATTCCATTATTTCCCCATTATGCATATGTGTTTGCGTGTGGTTGGCTGTTACAGGCTGGGGAGAAAGAGCATGGGTAAATAGGCTTGGTTTAGCCCATCATGGGCCAATATGTCTGGCCCTGGACACAGCTGGGGTCCTCGGGGGTCCTCAAATTGGTCATCATTAGGGCCATAATGCTGTTGTTTTGCTTCACTAATGCCTCAGTCCAAGTAATCAGTGTGCAAAAAAGATGCTACTATGTCTGTTTTTCTGTCTTTCATTGTCTTTAGTCTCATTCACAGGGGACAAGTAGTGTGTGAGGACCTCAGATAATTAAGGAATTACCCTCCAACGTCTGCACTCTGTAAAACTCATTTACAAAGCCTGATTAAATTTGCTGGTTATCACTGACGCCCTGCATACGGCAGCACAAGATCAAGACTGTTTTACAATTTACATTTTCTGATTTAGCAAAGCAAAACTTGATGTTTGTGCTAAAAATGTGACAATGGACCTCGTGGTCACATTGTTTATCTACTTCCATTTCCAAGGTCAAGATTCACCTCAATTTTACATGGATTAGAGGGCCTTTAAAATAACTCTTGGCTCTGAAAATCTTTGCTGACCGCTGTAGTGTACTCTAGGAAACCATAATATGACTGTTAGGTGTGGTCACAGGTGCATCATAAGACTATGCTTCAGTGATGACAGTATGTCCTTGAGCCACTGCAGCTAGGTGAGACTTTAAACCATCGGAGTCAGAGGTGAAAGAGACAACCGGAGAGTGGGGGCAGGGAAACACTGCTTCAAATGGACATTTGAATATCTACAATTCCATGACAACTGGGAACTTTTCTGAGCAAGACTGTGTTGTGCTACTTAATAGACCTTGTGGGGAGATTGTTTTGTCTTTCAAAAATTCCATTGTTCTTTGCATTTTAAAGGAATAGTTCTGTTTTTTGAAGTGGGGTTGTATAGAAAATTAATCCGCAGCAGTGTATTACCTACAGTAGATGGTGGTCGGCATGCCCCCAGGTTGGAGAAGCAGACAGGAGTACTGGCATGGAAGCTAAACAAAGTATTGCTGTGGAGGGGGGCAGCAACAAAGCATTTGTATTTTAGCCACATAAAAAATGCTGATGCTGATATTTTAATTGTTCCTAAAGTAACCCACAAAACAAATGAGACACTGCTTTTACCTACAACACTTCAAGACTGTGGAACACCCTGCCCACTTACATTAGATATTAAACTTAAGACTTATTTAGGCAGGCATTTACTTGATGTAGTATGTGTTACTAATTTTATTTCTCTGATGTTTGGTTTTCAATGTCGTACTTTGAGCTGCATTTTATGTATGAAAGGTTCTATACAAATAAAAGTTATTATTATTGTTGTTATTATTGTTGTTATTATTGTTAATATTATTATTATTATTAGTAGTAGTAGTAGTAGTAGTAGTAAGTAGTATAGTTCCATGTGATAATAACATGTGTTGTCTATTTTGCCTAATCTCTAAATTTAACTATGAACTCCACTGACAATCTCAAAGGCAATAGGGAAAAGCACACACCAACACACAGCAATAAAGCCAGCCTCTATGGACATCATCAGGATAGCATAAAACACACTGTACATAAGGTTTTTCCATTCATTATAAATGAGAGCAGTGGGAGTTTTCCAGATCATGAAAGATATAAAGAGAATTGTATTGCATTAGGCGATAATCCATATTTCTGCCTTGAACAGTGTGTCAGGGTTATTTTTGGCAATGTCAGCTGGCTGTTTTTAATGGCCTGCATATTTATAATGTCATGGTTTTATATTTTACAGCCTCAAACGGATTTCCTGCAGTTGCAGGGCCATAATCATGGTCAGTTCATAACTCACCAAGGATTATTGATGCGCTTTCACATCAGCATAACATATCGTATTTGGTTCAGCAGATGCTATAGCCAATGCACCTTACAGTACCAGGGGTAAATATATTCTTAGTGTGGGTGGCGGCTCAAAAGGCTGTCAAATCATTAAAACTGTCAGTGTTGGTGCTACCACTTCAACCACTGTTAAGGATAAAAGTGGAAGATTTTGGGCACTAGACATTCAAACCAGTGAAAGCAAAATTTACATTAGTCAAGACAAATTGCTGCTAGCCCAAGAAGGGGAAAAACACAAAGGACTTTACCTTAAAGGTGACTAAAACATACAGGTGAGTCAAACTAGGTTCCATGTGGATTAGCAGTAATTGTGCACCATCTTTATATTTTATAAATATGTATTTACAAATGTTCTCAGTATTTTGTTAGTCTAATGCATCTGCAATTTGTGCAAATATGACTAGGCCTCTTTAATGTCTCATTCTTACTTTACTCTGAAAATTCCTACCATATATCACACAATTGACAGATTTTAAAAGGAGCCATGATATTTTCAAATTTGATAAAATGTCTATATACACAGTAAGGTAAGGGGTGTGCATAGGACTAACATAACACCGTCATAACCATAACATGACACCTCTCATAAATATTCATGACTGCTGTCATTTGATGGGTCACTTGAATTATGTCACTTTTAATGCTAAGCTAACAGAGATGTTAACGTGTCATTAGCATGCCATAGCAGGCCCAGTTATAAAACTTAAAGAAACGTTTGAGCTTTACGTGTTAACATTATATTATGCTGTCATATGTGGTTGGTTTCAACATTGGCTGTCATGAGACCATTATAATTGTGCTATAAATGTTTTTCTTGACCTCACCTAAAGTGATACATGCTGGACTGGTCATAAAGCTCATTACGTTTTATTACACTGTCAAATGCTTTTGTAACACTGTCATTTATACTTCACTTGACTTCAGAGGTACCATTTGGACTGAATAATAAAGATATTATTAAAAGGACAGTTTGACATTTTGACTAACGTTACATTTCCAGTGTTTCCAAATAGCTAGCTTTACTTGGTGCTAAAGTAAGCTAACTGCTAACTGCTGGTAACTTTAAAAAATGGGAACATCTACCAGCCACTGACAGAAATAATGATTTGGTTGGTTAATTTGAACATTTATCCGTCTGAAATCTACCAGCCACTTTCATATTTTACCAGCATTTGGGTGGTGGCTGGTGGTAACGTCCCACACTAGTTGCTGCTAACTGCTTAGCTTGGTTAGCCATCTGATTGGTTGACTCAGCCCCGGGGTTCCAGGAGCCAAACCGGCAAGAAAACCGCCTTGGTACTGTATTCCCTGTCAAACAGGCCAACGCCGGTCTCAGGGGCTGTGTTAGGTCTAGTCTGGCTGTGTTCAACAGCGAGCGGCGTGCTATATGAGCCCACACTGACGCCATATCAGGCCCAATTGATACTGCGCATATGCAACTCTCAACAGACATGGGAAATACGGGAGATGGCTCACTGTGGCATGTTTATGACAAAGACATCTCAAACAATGTCAGCTTTGCATTAAAAGTGACATGAGTGACACTTAATGACAACAGTCAAGAATATTCATAAAAACTCCTTCATGTTCAGGACAGGTGTGATGTCATGGTTATGACGGTGTAATTTCAGTCTTACGCACGCCTCTTTAAATAAAGTATTACTAAATATACAGCAGCACATACTGCTGCTCTGATTAAGAAAGCTCAAGGGAAAATGTTGGGCCCTGAGGCTGTACCCAGCACCCACATTACATGACCAAGACACATTAAGCCAGAAACTGCAGAGCTTGAAGTAGATTTGGTCTCAGCAACTACAGAACCACCATTCAGCTCCCTCATCTTGCACACTGCTCTGTCCACACTGGTTACAATGTGAAGACTCCTGTCAGTAAATCAAGTCAGAGGGGATCATTTAGTCCTAATGGCTCTACTACAACTGGACCCCCTGTCTATTCAACAACAGGCCCCTCAGCGCTGCGGCCCAATGTGGCAAAATGTCACCTCTGAAAATTAGCCATCAAGCGGGGGCAATTTTCCCCCTAGCTAAATTGCTAAATAAGTAGCAAGGCTGTAATAGGTAGCAATCTGGGGCTAATCTGATGAGATCATTTGGAAAACGTTGGACTGGGGGTTGAGAGGATGGGAGGGGACCTCTGTGTGTGTGTGTGTGTGTGTGTGTGTGTGTGTGTGTGTGTGTGTGTGTGTGTGTGTGTGAGTGTGTGTGTGTGCATGCATGAATGAGTTGTGTAGAAAGTTGTCTGTTCATGTATTTACAGGTAGTACTGTGATACTCTAAGCTTAGTAGACCTTGTTATGGCATCTTTGTACACACTTATATGTAATCTATGTATGTGTATATGCATGAGCAAAGCGGCATCTAAGCTTACGTTGTGACTGAGGAATCATGTGGACACAGCTGTAGGGTCATGTGATCACAGACGTATAGCAGTGTGTGTTATTGTGTGTGTGTGTGTGTAGGGAGGGGACATGATGGCAGGGGCGGAGGGTGAATATTACTGTCGGCGGGCACCAGATGCCAGCTGGCAGGGGCACAAAGGGAATAGACGGGGAGTGGGTTGAACAATTACTGTTATTCATAGCTGAGCCAACAGAGAAGGTCTTTGCCACTAAGAAGCACACAGGGCCGGATTCATGCAGATACGTGTGGATTTAGAGCCATTCAAACAGGAGAAAATAGTTGTCAATCTTCCACTGGTAGTAAACACACACACTCACCAAGACATACACATGCTGTAGGCAAACACACATCCTCTATCTCTATCTCTCACACACATACAATAATGTTAACATGTTTGTGCTCCTACTCAAGCAATTACAGTAGCAACAGAATCTTGTCAGTCTTGTATAAACAATGTCATTGCATTGTTTGCACCTGAATGACAAAATAACACAACCTATCTCATCGTGATTGACACACTGTTATGATTTAGTTATAGATGTTAACTCTGAACTGAAAAAAGCTTGATTGTGATTCATTTCACAAATTTGGACAATGGGTTTTCCTTTGTTTCAGTAGCTGAGTTGCTTGCTACTGTAAAATCTAATTTTCTCATAACCCACTTTCACAGAGAACTACAGTAATTGTTATTAAGTTCAATCAGAATGGGGTCAGTACTGGAAGCCACTCGGCCCTGTGTTTAGTAATTAACATTTCACAGCGAATATCTCATTACGGGAGACAAAGGTTGATAATAGGAGCCTCGGCTAGTGAGAACATGTAGCCAAAGCGATAAATGCCCGCCAGTTTTAGTCTGGATGCAATCAGTCATGGACTTCACCAGCAGCTCAGATATTTCTGGACTGGGTAGTACTGTGCTTTTTTTTTGCTTAGGTTCCTTAATAGTGTAACAGTGTAATGTCCACACAAGAGAACACACAGGATTTTATAGTGTTATGGTTTGGTTTGGTAATACAGAGCTGTATCTACACCACATGGATGCTGTGAGCCTTCATCCCGTGTTAGACTGGTGTCATTTATCCACACAAGCGGCTCTATGGCTCATAACATGTCGGTTGGTTGGTCCACCAATTTGGTCGAGACTGAAATATCTCAACAGCCATTGAATAGATTGACGTTAAATCTTTTTACAGGCATTAATGGTTATCAGACGATGAATCCTAATGACTTTGGTTAAACCCTTGACTTTTCATTTTAATGGATCGTCTTTGTGAGCTCTTCTTTCAATTTGGGTTACCACTTACTGTTAGTTTAGTTTAATCTAGCCCATTATTGACTGTACGTTTGTGTGTTTTTCTCTTTTCCATTTTTCCTGACAGAAGTTGGATTAACCAATCTGCTTTCTTGGTTTGCAGGATGGCATGATGAGTAAGCGCTGGTAGGCCCACAGAAATGTTAATGTGTATCTTTGCAGAAGCATAATCCTAGCCTGACAAAAGCAAAATGTACAAATGCCAATGCAAAATGAACGATTTCACCATCTGCTGATTCAGCACCTGTGGTCACTTTAGTTTCAGATTAGATGTCAGTTCAAGGTAGACAGCTCTTTAGGGTGTATGACAAATGTTGCGGCACAAACCTGACTACATTAGGGGGAATAAGGTGATACAAGGGGACACTTGACTCAAAGCAAAAAGCTGGATATGGTGGCTTTCAAAAACCTATACACATCTGGATTTCTATCAGTCAGTATGTGTTAAACATTTATCAGTAATATTTCCTAAAAGGTCCTCTAAATGGACTTCACCATTACAATACATTACATTGCTACAACTGATGCTAGGAGTGATAATAATGAAAAGGAAATGTGAGAATGAGACGGTCTCTTTTAAATGAAGTTTGGAAGTTATTCGAACGCTGGCATTCAGGCGGGGGGGGGAATCTGATATATAAAAACACGGTGTGATCTAAACAGACAGCACACTGAAACCATATGCTTCCAATATACCAAAATACAATGTACTCACATTTTACCCCCTACACAGTACAGGAAAGGGACTGTCAGTCTCACTTTTCTTTAGCCTTATCTCTCTTTCTCTTTTATATGAATGGAGAGAGAGAGATATTGTGCATTTGGATGACTGCCTCTATTGGAAAAGCACCTTCTTTGATCTGCCTTTTTTGACCTATGCTAGACCTCAGAGGCCTCATCTCCCTTGATAACAAGACAAAGAGGGTAAATGTGTTGATAGTGGCAGACGGTGCTGGAATTCTGGGCAAATGTGTCAAATTAGTTCTCACGTCTGGGCCTCATTCCTCTCCACCTTGCTGTGATCTTTTGCTCCCTTCTCTCCGCTGCTCTTTACACCCCAGTCATTCTATCCTTTGCTCTTCCCACGTATTCCGCTCCATTCCTCCTGTGACCCTGTCCCTCGTTTCTCTCTAGTCATCTACAGCTATACAAGGGGAGAGAGACATGGGGTTAAATGGTAAAAATAAGGAAAAAGGTAGAGTGGAGTGGGGAAGGCTCACCCCTCGCTCATATATCCCCATGAAAACCACAAGAGCCATCTTTGGCCTGCAGTCGGACTCAATCTGAACATATATTTTGTGTGTTTGTTTGATTTTCATGTTCAGTTTTTCATATCTGCGTGTGGTGAATGAAAAGAGCTTGCAGTTTTGTACTGAAGCACAGAGAGTAGTAGCACGGGCAGCAGCTCAGCTAACCCCAGAAATAACCTGATTGTTAATGCAACCAGTTGTTTATAAAATGTTAAAACTTACTGAGAAGTAACATTTCGGCACTGAAATGTATAAAAACAGTTTGATGATCTGTGTACTTAAATTATCCCCAATGTTTCTAACAATGTTCCAACCCAGAGATTTCTGTAATTTTATTCCAGTAATTGGGTGTTTCCTTGCTTGCCTCTAGTTGCTATGACTTCTGGGTAAACATGGGATATGTCAGCTACATCAGGGAGTAAGGAAGGGAGTCTGTGAACATGATTTCTGCCTGGGTCATGTCACATTTGCATCAGCAATGGTGGTTGTTTAACAATCAAGAAAACAACTCCCATGATCCCACACTATTTCAAGACGTCATCAACCGTCATTGTTTGGATGTGAGAGACCCCCCATTGCGGAATTGGCATACTGTGTATTTAATCTTGCTCTTTTCTCTGGATTTGAACGGTCATTAAGACAAATGGCCAAGCCTATATACTACAAAACATGCTTAAATACTTTAAATACTGGAAGAAAAGTAACTGCCGCCTGGATTCAGTTGCCTTTTTCTAAACCAGCAAGTGAGACATGGAACAGAAGTCAAATGGAGAAGGTCAGGTGGCAGAGGAGGTTTTGTGTCCTTCGTCCCAAATCTCGTTAGGTTTAGGCTACTGAAACACTTGGTTAAAGGTACCCTGCGGTGTTTTTGACCACTAATAGTGGTGAACAAGTGTTTTGCAAGTTTAGTTTTAAAGGAGAGGCATTGTGCTTTTCCTTAATTTTGTTATATATATATAATGTTACAATGTTGGATGTTGAGATTACACAAGGCCAACAAGTGTCAAATAATGAAAAAAAAAAGGCAAAACGCTTGAAATTCAGACGCTCTGCTCTGAATGCAACATTTCCAATGCATTTTTCCAACTTATTCTCTGAGTCAACTCTCAGGGATTAACAGTTTTTACTAATAGACATTTAGCGTAACTTGTACCTATTAGCTATCACTAACTGCTGCTAACGGCCTGGGAGTACCGGTGCTCCCGGCAGTCCGAAGCTCCTGTAATAGAGCTGTAACGTTAAACACTGACACTGCCCCGGGGAATGTAAACAGTAGCTGTGTTTGTTTACATCTTACATTAAAGGTTTATGGAAGTGGTTTTAGTCAAATATAGAAGAGAACACCACATCCCAGCATGCTTCACATCAGTGTTCTTTTTTTTTTTTAGATATGCCACAATCTTTCCCTAACCTTAACCAAGCGGTTTGAGTTGCCTAAACATTAAAAAGTTAATCATGCTTTAGTTGCCATGAGTGGATACTGGAGGAAAACAAATAAAATATGTTTGATGTATGATAGTGAATGTTTTTGAGATTCATTCAGTATGAACATTTGGTGTTGGCAGTCAATGTAAACATGTCCTCCTCATGTTAATAAACAAAGTAATCCAGGCAGCATTATGTTTCCTACAAAATAAATTTGCAAATTGGTTGTATAAGAATATTATTTTTAGGAAGCCACTTGTTTAGTGATTTGTGTTTCATTAACATGAAACTAAGCATCATTTTTAAAAAAGGTTGTTTTGTTTTTTCATTTTGCATTGTAACCAGTGCTATAGCTACGAGGGGAACATTGCTGAAATCAAATGATACCAGATGCTCTCTGTGGTGTGGGTATGTGACCATACATGTGTGTTATTGAAGGCAAAAAACAGGATTTACAAGACTGTGGGTGAAGGTAAACACAAGTGGGAATACACAGAAGTGTGTTGCTGTGTATAACCGAAGGACATTCCTCTGTGTGTCCTCCCAAGTTCCTGAGTTTGCCTTCCATGCATTCTCCTCCACTTCAGCCCCACTCCACCGTAGGCCCTGCTATAAAGCATGGGCTTACAGCCTTTATATGATACCGTATAAAACCTCTCAGTAATGCGCTCTGTGCTTAAAGCAAAACCCCTGAGCAAGGTTATAGTGCTAACATGTACTGTGTGCTTTATTAATGCATGAGCCACCCTTCTCCTATCCGGGGAATTCTGATTCTTTTCCCGCGATAAAAGTTGCATGGCCTTACCCACTCCGAAGGGAGTAAATGATTTAACACCAAGGCTTACGGTATGGTAAGTAAGCAACTAATGTTAATTCAGCCCTTTTCTGATAGGGTATCAAGTAGGGGGCGTTGTTACATTTACCCTCCTGTCCCCTTTTAATATGTGGAGTGGCTGGCCGGGAATAGGGGGGGGCTCTGTGTCACGCTACATGTCATCATATGCAGTAAATATTTGATAGACAGTTGTTGTGTCAGCTTGTGTAGCAATGAGGAAGGGGAACTTTTTCTTGAACAACATATACTAATAATAATGTTTTCTTTTCTGTTTTATAAGGCAACAATTACCACAAACAATATGTTCAGTCAGCAAATGTAGAATTGTGAAAGAGCACATGCTAAAACTGTATTCTGAAATCAGCTGATGGCTTTCAAACCTGTTTTTGTATGTATACAGGTGTAAAACTGTACAGGATTTTCATGCTCATGCACATATGTGTATTTTTTTATTTATTTAGCCCCCTCAGACTGTGCTAATGTGTTTATGAGCCAACCAATCCTCCCCTGCCCCTGATCAGGTCTGAGGCAAAGGAGGCCACATGTGCTATTTAAGGCCCCTCCCTCACCACATAAGAAAGCCTCAAAAATTCAAATCAACATTAAAATAGTTTTATGTGTAAGTAAAATTCGGTGAACTCCATTATTTTCCCCACTATTTGCTTGAATAATTCAGGGAAGATAGCTGAATTATGGATAAAGTGTACAGTTTGAAGAACGGGTTCATGTGCAGCCCGAGGCTATAGCCTGGCTTTAATGATGTCTGGAGATGGTGGACGGGCGGAGGGAGAAGTCGTTAGCTTCACAGTCATTTTCTCAAGGATTAAAAACACGCTCTTAAAGCAGCAGGGTGGACTGGTGAACTGAAGGGGACCAAAAGCAGTGATAATGTGAAATTCTGCTAAATCTGGAGAATTTCCTGACTCATACTCTCATCAGGAGGAGTAGAGTATGACATCATTTTTATTCTATATTATTGAAAGCGGTTTGTGATTTAGGTAATGTCATCATGTGACCTTAGTATTTAGCAACACATTAGGCAAAAAGTCTCACCACTAAAAATGTTTTTGGTACCACATGGAAAACACTTGATCATTAGATTGTGTATAAGTTTGAATAATATTTTTTAGCTTTAGATTATTCATTCATTATTATCTTTTACATTGGTTTCCTTCATGTTTTATCTCTGTCTATTTGCATGTGATGGCCTTGTTAAATTTATTACAAATAACAAATAAAATCAACTACATGCAACAATACCCAGAGGGAAGCCTTAACAACATCACAATCCCCTTTACATTTTGGAAATAAATAAAATATGTATGAAATAAAATAAAAACGTTCAATGCAGGAGCACATGTAAAAGTATAAACCCATAAGTTTTGCCTTATAAATGAATTAAAGTCGTGCATAGAGTACTTCACTCCCCAAAGGCTTTTGCATCACGCAACATTAGTTACACATCCAGCATGAGCCACAGGTTCTAGTTTTCTTCAACTCACTACTGCCCTATTTAAAAGTCTGGAATCTTATACTGGCACAGCGAGGATTTATACTATTAGCCGGTAGCAATGACATCCAAAAACACACACTTACCCGCTCACACACATAAACACCCTTCAACAGCCAGCAGGGAGTCTTCCTGTTCCTACTCACTCCAACAGGGAAGCCAAGCACAGACTACTCTCCTAATTACCCACCTTCCTCTAATTATCCAATCATAAAGCCATTAGCAGTCTCACACCATATTAACATGGTCCCGCCTACATGCCAATTTGTGCAGTGCCAAGATTTTCCAGCATGTAACCTTACTGCATGCAGTATCATGCAGGGTAAGACTGTGATTTCCTTGGCCCTTAACAAACAAATAATAGATTTCCAAACAGGATTTAACAGAACCTGTAGGGTTTTTTTTCATTTCATAATAAAAGCTCAGCAGTTATTTCACATGCCTTTAAAGGGAAAGTGCGCCCTCAAATTCTGTTAGAACACTGCCTCACAGCATGTTTTACAAATGAGGCAGAGGAATGGGGGAGCATTGACTGTAGGAGGCCTCATGGCTATGTACTGTGTGACATGGAGGGTCAGGGGGTATGGGGGAGACTGACTGACCACCACGACCAGTGGAGCATTGACAGTGACGTAGAGCTGGTAGTCAGAGCTAACCAGCCATTAGCAGCTTCTTTCAGCTTCTTCTCTGCTGGAAAGACAGGGTCTGGTGGGGCTTTCACAGTCACTAGAAGAACATTTATAACCTGTTGAGAGAGTTACTGTGTGGGTATCGGTGTTGTAGTTGGTTTAGCACCTTTACTCCGGTGTGTGTGTGTCTGTAAGGGGGGTGTCATTATATAGCCACAGCCCTGCTGTTTTTCAGCCCTAAATATCTTGTTAGGCTCTGACTATAGCACAGTTATTGGTGGGCTCATATGTTGTGTTTACTGCCACTGAAGAGGAATAAACCTCATACATGTAGGATGTTGTTTTTCCACCAGCGTTTATCAGGCTTGCTAACACTACCAGCAGACAGTGTTCTGCTATTAATACTTGCAGTGGCAGCAGACATATGTAATAGACCCTTGCCTGTTAGAGCGGGGTGAGAGAATTCAGTTGAAGTAAACTTTCGAGTCCACACGAGTGAGCTTTTTTTTAGCAGAAAAAGTAGTTTGTAGAATATCTGAAATGTTGGAAGGATTAACGGTATCTATGTGATTACAGTGCAAATAAAAGAAATAAAATTGGAGTTCCTCTCCTACACACCTATTTAAAGTTAGTTAGTATAGTTCTCTGCTACTGTATATCCTTATACCATGAATATACCTGTTTAAATGGGAAGTCAGTTGAATTAGATATTACTGTTTCTGCAGGGAGATAACGGAGTTGTTGAGTACCCAACCACCCTTCATCCAGATTTTTGACTGTAAAAACTTTATGATCTCCACTACTTAAAAGAAAACCTCCCTACGTTTTTACATTTAAAGACCTACTCTACATACTCGCTTATCAGTTGAAAAAAGACAAGTGCATGAAAGAATAGCTATGCAGCGAGCTAAACACACTTCCAGTAAAGGTTGAAGACAGCAGTTGGCCCTTCAGGTTTTCACTGGAAGCAAGTTACATCCCTTGAGGCAATTTATTTGACTTTACGCAGCTCAAAAAAGACTAAAAAAGAATTTATATACTGTATATCTTTGATGTAATTTTGTTGACAAAATACAATTCAAAAGAAAACTAAGGAGAAGGTGAATCCTGGTGAATCTATTATTGATATGTGTTCAGTCCCAGCAGCATGTTGTGTAACAGAGTATCCAGATTGTTCCCTCCTTTATTCATACCCATCAGAGGGATGGCAGGTTATTGGAGGGAATGGGGCGGACGAAGAAGACACAGAGCACAGATGTTGGCGCAGCTGCAGCACCGAAGAGAGGCTCGGGTTAACGGCTAGTCCTAGACGTGCACAGACTGTGTGAGAGGGATACTGGGGTGCTAGCTGTAGAGCTAGCTCATCCACCTGACTGATTTGGAGGTCGAAGCAGAGGTCAAATCTGCCAGGGTGAAGGAAAGAAAGGGAAACATAGAACAATGTAAAAAGTAAAAGTGGAGGAAGTAAAGATGTAAAGTACACATTCGAGTGAAGAATGTCACTCAGAATGAGTTTAATTAGAGGCATTTGGAGCTCCACTAAATATATTTTTATGTATAATTCCTCATCTTCACGCTCTTATCATAGGTGTAAATCATAAAGAGGGGCTAGCAGGGGCTGTATTAGCTCTGTTTTCTTAAACACAGCTCTGGTGACTGCTATATACCTCTCAATTTAAAAGTAGCATCTTGTCTACAAATGGCGAAACTCATCTACTTAATATTTAGTCTTTTGTTATACCTTGTTATACTACTCAGTGAGTGTTGTTGTGTGAAGTCAGGACTGCACATTTCAGGACTTCTGGGATTTTTTTCAAACTTTCTCATCTTGCCATTTAGAGCTGCAAACATGTTAAGAGCAGCTATAAAAACAGAATGATCCCCATCATTATCTACTGACAAAATGTTTCAGTACTGAAGAGCTATGTAGATTAAAGTTTAAATTTTCTTGATATAACGTATAGTTTCTTGATTCCCCTAGAAATCCTACTTGGTTTTCAACATCCAATTAAGTCCAGAGATGTCTGGATCAGTACAGCTGATGGTCTCAGGCACTGGGTCCTGCAGTGCAGCACTTTAATAGACTACAGCAGAAGCTTTGGCAGAAAGTCGAGCCAAGGCCGGGAATGAAACTGAGCCTGTCAACATTGGCAAAGGCACAAACAACCCACAGAAAAACTGTATCGCTACACAAAATGTGGAGACAAATCCATTCATTCTGCCTTCCTACAACAGCAACTGCAAACACTGGCTTCACAATGACATTGTTTTATTTGATGACTCTCTCAGTCTGTTTCTCTGTTAGCCTGTGAAAACATCCTCATTATCTGACCACACAAGCAAGGTGACGGCGAATAATGGTGCTTTGTCAAAACTGATCCATGCCCAAGGTATGGACTGACAATGGAGGATCTCAGTGTCTCGTCTTTATAAAGCCACACAGCTGTTCCCCCTCCCCTTTGTGCACAATCAAACCTCTGCCATTCAGTGCCACAAACCAATAAACGCTGCCTTTGTTTTAGCTTGACACCATTGTTTCGTCTTCATAAAGATTTCTCTTCTTTGGCACAGATGCTTTTTTGTTTTTTGTTTTTTGTTTCCAACCAAGCTGCATAGTTTTCCTCTTTTTTTTTGAACAATGATGCTCACTCATATTTTACTTCTTTTCTCCCTTTTTCTTTGTGCAGTCGCCCTGATCCACATGCATCCCCTCTAACTGGAAGGCAACATGAGTGGATATGAGTGTATAGTATATATCAATGCTGAAACTAAAACTACATTTTCAAGAACAATTACTCTACTTCATCTCTACCATTAAATCATCTCATTAAGGTGTAAAATTTCTACAGCTACAGACATTATGCCCAGTGGCATCACAAGTGTCTTCTCTTATACGTGGCTGTGGGAGAGAGAGTCCTTTCAAACAGATGTTGGCAGTGTCTTTGTTGACACTGTGCACACCCTGCTGTCAGCAGCAATAAACGGGTAATCATATCTAAAAATGTAATCCGTTTCATCTTTTGGTATAAAAGCCAAGGTTAAGCTCTGAGAGGGAAACAGAAGATACCAGATGCTTTAAACTGACCTCAAAACCATGTTTTGGTTCGCAACACACACGGAGGGAGAGCAGGAGAAAGGGAGAGACACGCCTGTGAAAGAAGCCACACACAACAGATACAAAGACAATCTAAAGATACATTAAACATAAATAGCTTCCATATGTGAAATAACTAGTAAAATACTTGCCGTGTTTAAAAATGTTCTCAAACACTGAAGCAGCAATCCACTGAACTGCTGTGCAGCACCCCCTGTTGACAAAATATTTCACCAAAATGACTTTATTTGTGTTTTATCTTATCTTTAGTTATTTGAATCAAAGGCATTTTGATGAGTCAGTGTCAGAATTACTGTCTGAGTTCAGTTTAATAGTCCTAAATAGCATTGTGTATATTGTAATGTAAAGTGCAATGTAAAACATACCTCACAGTGAGTGAGATTAAATCACACTGGATACAACAAAGAAAAAGGATATAAACTAAACTTATCAATAAAATAGAAAAACATGAAGGATAGCAAACAGAAATAGAAAATATTTGTGGGAAATAGGCCTAAATTAAAATTCCTGAATGCATAAGATACACTCAAGAATCTGTGTCTGTCCACTAAAAATGCACACAGCAAACCAAACTGTGGATTAGGGCTTTAAATGACCTCAGCCAAGCAGCCGCCACTCCTCATCCCTCCCTGCTTGCATCTCCTCCTCCTCCTCCTCCTCTTCTCCTCTTCTCTCTCTCTCTCCCTCTCTCTTCTTTTTGGAGTAGTGTCGTCCCCCGTCATCTTCAGGTCATAATGTAACATGACACCAGCGGTTGCAACAAGGCTGGCCAGCCAACCCGAGCGTTTAAGACCAATGAATATCATTTGCTCCCGGTAGGTTCCCTGGCGCTTTCAGACACTACCACCGCCAGACTGAATCAGCGTTCGCGCCTGTCATGTCTCTGACGTGATGGAACACACACAGACGCACAACTGGCCAAAAACACCCACACAAACACACACACATACACTGTACAGTCGCACACACAGAACTGCATCCCGGCCTGCAACGTGCACAAACACTTTAAAGAAGAGGCTCAGTTCAGAAGACAGACACACATGCATCAGTACACACTGCTGCACACACACACACACAGGATATTGTCTGCCTCTAGAGACCACTTTGTTGTTTTTGATGCTTCTGTCATCCTCAATATGCTTCACGCTGCTCTTACAAATCCAGAGATTTCTCACATCTCACACTTCTTATGCCCTTTATAAAAAACCAATGGCTTTCAAGGGTTATCACCATGCAAACCACATTAGGACCCTTTACAGGTAAAAGCAGCCTTGGTGAGATCCCCTCCCTCATTAAGGGGATTAAAGACGGGGCTGCCCTTCTCCTGGGTTAGAAACAGCCACAATAACCCCCTCGCCTCTCACCTCAGCTCTGGTTTCCTGGCTTAGACTGCTGTTTAAATTCCCTCCTGCCTCTGAAAATGTCCTCCCTGGGGATCCCCGGGGCTTTGATCAGTCGGCCCCGATGGATGCACCCGTCTACCGCCCCACACACCCCTAACCCCACCCACCCTACCACTGGGGGGAATAAGAGGGCTGAAGGGGGTCAGGGGTAACGCTGCTGGAGATAAGAGAGAGGAGGCAAAGAATGAAAGAGGAGGGAGGTCTTGTAAAGATCAACTGGGGTTGGGTAAAAGGGTGGATAAGTGGGAGGGTGGGCTAATGAACCCCACTAATACCCCCTCTGCACACACACATACACGCACACTCTTAAGTAGCCTAATTACCTGCCTGATCTGGTGCAATGACAGCACCTGCAATGAGGGGTCAAAGCATGCGGTTGGGATGCGCTAACAACCTTGTTAAGGAATACCTCATGTTAATGCGAGCTAATCACGCTGCATATTTAGTTTCATGCTAATCGGGCAGCATGTGATCTTAAAAGATCACTAGTGCATAGACCAGGCAATATCTTTTCATCATGAAAGTAGCACTGCACTGGACGCTGGCTTCACAAGTCGGTCGTGTATCAATCTCACACGACTGAATGTATATCACGTGCATTCGTGCACAGCAGTTATAATCAGTACTTAACATGCAAAAGACATATAAGGCTCATTTGCTTCGGCAAAATGCAGGTACATGGAGCCAGCCCTGATTTTTACTAACCCACAAGAAAAACTCGGAGCTCTAATAATTTAATGGTTCATCATTTCCCTAAAAAGTAAGAGTGATTTAGTCCAGGCCTGTTTGGATTTCCTCATTCAAGACCTTGGTTTTAGTTCCCTACCTGTATATTAACTGTCATTTGATTGAAGCTAATCCGGCTCCATCCATAGGATCATAAAGCTGCTTTTTTTAATACTATATATGCAGGAAATCTATTCCTAGACATCCAGAATATCAAAGAAGATCACAGATAAAGGAGCTCCCAAAGTGCTATCTCATCAAATTAACGTTTATTAAGATAAAGTGATGCTCCGATAATGTATGGCAAGAGCAACGAAAATCCTCATCTCACTTCAAGAAAGAAAAGCAAAACTGCTTGAGGCCCAAAGCCGTGACCAAATACAAAGTTTTCAGAGGAAGTGATGAAGTAAATTAGGGAAAATTGAGACAAGGAGCCAGTGTCATTTAGTAAAAGAGTATTGCAGCCAAAATATTTCCCTTTCCCCATTTGAAAATGGCAGGTGAGCCTATTTGGATTGAATTATGCACATAAAGCTCTGAAATGTGGAGAGAACTGCGGCACTTTCTGCTCCTCAGCCTAACCTTATCATACATTTATTCTCTATTACAATGCAGTCTCATGAATAATGATACAGTGCAGAAATCTATACTAACTACCTAAATTAAGCTGATGAGAGAGATTATCTTCACACTGGGAAACACTTAATCTGAAGAAATGCTCCATTTCCTGACTATATTTGAACACTGATGCAGGGCACCCTTTAAAGGAAGCATATTTAATGTTTATTTGCTCTCTGGTGGAGGGTTAGATCCCCTTTAAAACAACAACTTGATTTTAAACATTGTTTTTTGTCTGGATTAAACAAACAAAATATAATATGTTTATTATAGGGTTGTTCTAATACCGATACCAGTCTCAGAAATGCCTCTGATACAGCCTAAAATGCTTGATCAGATTTGAGTACACAAGTCTATGCACCAATTGATTGAGTGATTAATTTACCCTAACCCTACCAAATCTCGCTCCTCATGCCTAAACCTAACCAACCCAAACCAAGAAAGGCAACAAGTCCTAGCCAGTCAGAGTCAGAGTGGGGTGTGCCGTGTGCGCTGTGCTGCCACTGGGCACTGGCAACTACTGTTTAAGAGCAGCGAAGAAGAGTGTAACGTTGGCGAGAGCTAGCTAAATGTCAGAAATTTGACTGTCAAAGATAATGAAAGAAAGTTTTATGGCATTCATTCTCTGTATGTGTTGTTCATGTTTAACAAAGGGTTTAAGCTCTGTATATATATCATACAGGGTTAGCAGTATACAGTTGTTTAAAAAAATTATTAATGTATATTTTTTAACAGATCGGTACATGCACTTGGTACGGTATATGCAAAGTTCAGATATCAGAATCATTACCGGGAAGGAAAATATGTTGTCGGAACATCTCTGGTTTTTGGAGCCAGGCTAGCAGTTTCTCCCTGTTTCCAGTCTTAAGGCTAAGCTAACAAGCTGCTTGCAGTAGTTTTATATTTAACAGACAGATATGAGAGTAATATGAATCTTCTCATCTGACTCTCCGCCAGAAAAAGAATAAGCGTATTCCCCAAACTGTTGAGAGAGCGGTAGCACATTTAAAGATACTGCTGGTTCAGGGGTTCATGTGCTCATATATATTTTGGGTAAAGTTTCTCTGCATTGTGGCTGAAACTAGGGGAAGAAATGTAGTTTTCAAAAAGTAATAAAAATTTGTGCAAAGAGATGAGATGGCGACAGCTAAACTAACATAAACTAAAATCTATTTAGATGACACTGTCGTTACACTGCATACAAACAGTGTGCTGCTAAACTTTAGGACACATTCAAGATCCTGTTACAGCATCAAGAAACAACTAAAATGTGCACCCTAACTATCTGCCTTGAGCTCATCACAAACCTGACTTTAGTTAGTCTCTTCTGTAAATGGCCACCTGCACTTAGTGTGGCTAAGTATTAACGTTCTGCATTTGATGCTAAGTGCCTGTTTAGGTCCTTGAGGTCAATTCATTTTCAAATACCAACCATCTGCATTCAAACAGAAATTACACCCACATATCATAACATCGAGATAGATGAGTCAACTTAACGTACCTTATCCTTCTAGCTTTGATGATGATGCCTCACTAAACAGCTCTAAACAAACTCTCTCAAAGCCCTGATGAATAAGTGAAGGGATAAAAGCTACATCGATACCATTCTAACGCATTAACGTGCCAAATAAATAAATAAGTGGTGATGTGCGGAGGGGGAGCATGGTTGGGGGGGGGGCGTTGCACATTCTTTTGTACATTGAATCTATCTTATCGGAGCGTGTAAAAATAGCTTGACAGAGGCTAATTGTGCTCGTTGCTGAATAATGGATCACAGCGGAGAGGGCCTTCCTGGAACTGGGGCGGGCATGACTGTTCCCTGCTGAACCTACGGGTTCCTCTCCCTGCTTTTGCCTTCAGGTAAAAAATCTGCCACAACCCCCTCCTCTCCCTTCCCCAACCCTCTTCTCTCCCTCCCAACTCCTGTTCATCTTCATCCTCCTCCATCTTTCTCTTTCCTCTGCTTTGTTAGTGGGGCATGGGAAATGAGGACAATTTGATTTTTCACAGGTGAGAATGATGATCTCTTAAATTTGATTTAATTTTCTTTATTAAATCTTTGAACATACTTCAGATTATACTTTCTAACCCAAACTGTGGAATTGTATTGGAAAAATGACTTTCATGAGGATCAGAAATGAAATAGGGGGCTTAAAAATTCATAAAATACCTGTGAAATTTAATACTGCAGGGGCAAAAATGCCATCAGTAATGAGTACATTTCTTCTGTTCCCAGACTTAATTGAGGCCTCTGTAGATTGACTGCTCCAAAAACAACTGAATAACAGAAAAAGAAAAAAAAGTCAAATATAAATCAGTCATTATGATGAGTAAAAAAAGATACAATTTGAGTATTTATGTGCCAACAAACAAACCAATGCATATGAACCCAAAATGTCTCCAAAATGAACGGGTGCTTTATTTGCTTCATACACACCATCAGAGTTACTTTTTCCTCATATTGGTGGCATTCAGGCCATATAGCATTAAGTCAGATTCCAGTGTTTAAGTCAACGGAACAACAATTAAATTCAAAAGTTGTAGTTTCCCTAAACCCTGACAGCAAAAGAAAGACAATCTAATCCTCTTACTCTGCACAACCCACAAGTGAGAATAAGGCTTTGTTGGTAAATACCCGTATCAAGTTTGTTGCTTCACATCTAATATGGCATCAAAGTTGTCGTCCATGTGACTGGGAAAGTTGAAAGCGTGAGGTTGTATCTTTGCATAAACGTCTTAGGCGCTATCGTCTCATCAGAGGAACGTGTGCAGCTGATGGAAGACTGCTTACACTTATTCCCCTCAACAACTAAAGGCTTGTTAAAAACTGCTTTCCCCCCTATCTGTCGTTTGAAATATGTGTGCGGCTAATGAATCACGTTTCCTGGGATCTTAAAATAGTCTTGTCTGTTGTCAAAGAAAGAAAATGTAGTTGTTTTTACTTGAACTTCAGACTGACATGGTGCTTTCTGGGTTGAGCAAGTTTCATGTCCTTATAGGTTTTGGAAAGCTATCAATCTGAAATTGCTATTGTTTTTCTTTGTTAATGAAAAGCTGACATTTTGCAGATATAGATCCAAAACAGTAGGCTATTGTACTTTTTAACTACTAACTACTGGAGCTTCTGATAAAGATAACAGCTGTGATAATCGCTTTGACAGACATAACATCGCTTAGACAGATAATTTTATCTCTCATTACTCAGATTTTACACTCTTTGCAGCATAAATCAAGATAAACATCTCTGATAATACACTTTGTTGAGCTGTGTATATCAGTGTCTCTTAATTGGACAAGAATATTAAAAGAAGGTCCAAGTAAGAACCACTTTTATGTTTTTGTACATGCAGACATTTTCACCTGCAGGTCAGCTCCTTTAACCGCAACCCAAATCTGTAATTTTTTTCCCCTGATAATTCTCTTATCTACCTTAACCAGTGGTCTGAAACTGTGTTCAGTGTCAATACTTTCTGTCGCTGCTTTGTTTGAAAAGATCTTTAATTTCCTATCTAACTATTTTCATTCATTTATCTAGTTATTTATTTAATTTATTTCAATTACTTGATTACTGGAGGAAAAGTTAACTTGGTATGGCAAGAAAGTCCATTAATTTATATTTGATGTATTATAAAATTCCCAATTTTATACTTGTTAAATTCTATATTAAAAAACTAATAAAAATTTCATTTTAACACACTGGGAATCTGGGGATATAAAAGTAAACTTTTTCATGAGCCTGATAGAATAAACAACTGTATTCTGGTTTGAGGACAGCTCTTAGCCTACTGTGGTTAAATGTATTGTATTATTATCTTTAAAAAATTTAGATTAAAAAAAAACAAAATATATCTACACCAGACAAGCTTCCATCCTTCAGACTCAGTTGTATTTTCCACTTTGTTCAGCTCTTATGCTCCTCAGTTCATTACACAAGCTGCTCGAGTCCAGCCAGGGCTGGTCAGTTGTCCATTTATTTGTCCATAAGGCCTGATGGGAGAGGAGACCACTCTTATCAATATTTCATATAATCATATGATGTTGTGTTTGGTCAATCTGCCTTTTATGGTCTCATGCTATCTTAAGCTGAAGCCGTCAGTACTTAGGGCCACAGAGGAAATCAATGGGCAGGATAACATCAGTGGCCTGCTGGTTACTGTAAGTTCAGCATGACTATGTTAACGTTTCCTGTAATGTTGACATCACAATGTTGTTATGACCCACTGAGGGAGAATTTTAGATACAGCAATATGTCTTTAATGGTACCCATGAGACTATAGAGCCTCTTAATGTTTGACAAAAGAAAAGTTCTGCCTGTCTTATATTTTATGTTTACATCAAGTTATTTGCAGCATTATTTTTCTTCTTTAATGTCTTTATATTATTGTTAAAAAAAAACATATTTATATTTATATAGCTTTACGTGCGGAGTGCAGTGCTTGTTATTTTATACAATCTTAAAAGAAGAAACAACCCTCTGCCATACTATTTCCACATAACTCACTTGAGCTGTTTGGGTTGCCATCAATGCATCCTAATGCTACCTGACATTTCCGAACTGTTTTAATATTCCAATATTATGATCAACGGCTCGTAATGCAGGCTGCATGAATAATTTCAATGCATTTGGTGGAGGCCTGATTATTTGAAACAAGTCCTGTTCTGGGCTTGCGGGGAGTGAGCGGATCCAAAAACACCATTAGCCAGGTGGTATCCCATGAATTAAAAATAGCCGAACACAGTTTTCCAGTCAGACTGCTTCACTGCCCCCCAAACCCACTCACCTCCTCCCCATCCCAACTTATCTCCACCCCCCCACCCTACACAGCACACACAGTGTTTCGTGACAGAAGGCCGCCTTCCCTCCAACCTGATGAAGAAATCTGCCGGAATGAAAAAGAAAGAGAGAGAAAGAGAAAAAAAAAATCTGCCAACTGATCTGGACACAGATACATGACCCACATACCCTCTCACTCGCCCCACCCATCCCCCCGCCGTGGTACGACTGTCATCTAAGAATGTTTTCACAATGTTTTACCATCCAATTTTTTTGGAGTGTACTTCAGGGACGTGTGAATTAGATGGCAAACGGGGAGAAAATGTGGCAGAGACACCTCAGCAGAGCTGCGTTAGCGAGCTGTCACAAAGCCTGAGACGGCGCCCGTACCCACCACCGCCAGAGCCGTTCCATAAAAGGTTGAATTAACATCGAGGTTAGCCTCAACTCAATTCACATCAACTGGTTCCCGCCGCCAAGGACTCGAGGACTTGTTCTAATAAAACATCTCCATTTAAACCCTGTGGCTGAATTCATTTCTGATTTATGTTGCATAGGTGGCCTTACATCCCAATGAGCAGCATGTCAAGAAAGAAAGAAGACACAAAGTAATTGCAAGGAAGACAGCTAAAGGAAAGGAAGTGAAGAAAACAGACAACAGACAGCAGAAAAGAAGGAAGAACTGGGAGAAAAAGAAAGAAACATAGGAGAAAGAAAAGTAAAAAAACAAACAGGAAGAACGAAGGCAAATTAATATGCATAAAATGTAATGAAAGAATAAGAAGGGTAAGGATAGACGGAATGAATACAGTAAGAAAATGTGACAAAAGAAGATGAAATTAGAAGAGAAAGAAAAAGAAGGGTTAGAAAATTGGAGATGAAGAAGAAAAGAGTCTGTGGGGAAAAATGAAAGAATGTCAAGAAAGGAGTGATGGGGGAAAAAAGATTGAAAAACAGGGAGACGGGCAAGACCCTGCTCCGAAGCTGTGGTACTAAAATAGAAGGAAAAAGAGAAATGAAGAGATGGAGCACTGATGCGCCACCATAATGCAGGAGCCTCCCAACAACACCCTGCATGCTCTTCACTGCCTGCTGTATATTTAATAGCCACTCCATCATTCTGCCTCTCCATCCCTCCATCATTCCCCCGCTCATCCACGGCTTGCCCAAGCAGATGGGGATTGTAAGGCTCGGTGGCGCATTCCAGCATCACAATCTGTCTCCGCGTGCTGCGCTCCAATCCAGAGGAAGAGGCCGGAGTATTTCCCACATTGCGCACCACATATGCGGAGCTTTAGCTTGTGCCAGTGTTAGGGAAATAAAAATCAGCGGAACGGCTTGGAGTGGCAGCATGTCAACAGAGACAGACAGAGGGAGATAGGGGAATAACTGTTGGGGAATTAATCAGTTGGGAATGCTTTTTCCCTCATGCCATCCTGCGTGGGTGAGAGTAACTGCGATGCAGGCCAAATGGAGAATTAAATTTACACCATTACAAACATGTTTATCTTTATCCCTATGCTCTGCGGTGTGGGGCTAAAGTCTGTGTGACGCCAGTTCAAAGTATTGTCACATTTAACCGTGTCACAAACTTATCTCCCCCTGGGGTTTTTTTTAACCATTGTCTGTCCATGGCATAAAAATGGCACAAAGTAAAGGGTAGGTGAGGTCTCTTGTGTAGTTTTCTACCAGAATCACCTCTTAAACTGCAAGTCGAAGATCACCACAAGTCAAACAAATGTCAGTTTAACTTTAAAATATCTTTGAATTTGTTTAATTTTTGTGAATTAAGTTTTTACTTTCTCAACCCCCCCCATGATGAACTTGTTTTGTTAAAAGCGCTTCATAAATAAATTTGTCTTGACTTGACTTGCCCTGTGGGTAGCATCAACACATCATTTCCATATTCACCTAATTGTGTCAGTCACTCATCCTCAACAAAACAGCCTTTTCCAGGTCAGAGAGATGCTTCTCTTGCAATTTTCAAAGTTCAACACAAACCAAAAGAAGGAAGGAGGGAGAGAGTAGGGAAAAGCTGCCTGTGAGGTGGCGACTCTTGACACTGACGACGCCAAAAACTTGGTGGTGTGAGGAGAAAAAAATTAATGACACCAGACAATAAATTTTTCATTTAGCCTACACACCCAAGGTGAAACAGGCAAGCTGCAGCTGCAGCTGCAGCGTGACGTGTAAAATGTGTTTGGATCTGGCCTGCAAACACTGCTGAGGAGCCCATGAAAGATGCATGGAGCCACTGGAGAGGTATAAAGAATTTAGAGATATAAAGGATATATGACAAATAAATCAGGATGCAAATCTCACCGGGTGCCACTGGGAGTTCTCCAATGAAAACGGCCTAAATAATTGAAGAGGAAGAGGAAACATTTCATCAATGAGAAGAGCAGTGGAAAATGCTCTTCCTTTCATTTTTTAGACATTTCTTAGGGGGCTCTTCTAGTCTTTTAAAAAATGACAAAGCAGAAGGGAACTCCGCTGAAAGAGGCAAGCGTGCAAGTACTTAAGACTGTCTTTGAAAAGCGAAGTCTCAAACAAACACTTGCAAGAAAACTTTCAAAATCATAGGAAACCACAAAACATATTTAGCAATCACGCCAAAAACAAAAAGAGGGGAGGACTCAAAAAAAGTCACTGCAGGGTGAGACGGAGAAAACTCAAATCTAAACAGAATCCTTTATTTCACATTTTCCCAGACGCCATGAAATGCAACTGCTACTCAGAATGTGAGTATTTCTACAGTATCCTTCTTCCTCACTTTTCCTAAATATGATGCTGCCCTCTCACTATGTTTTCTTGCACTTTTTTCAGTTTTTTAACATAATAATATGGTGATATATAATAATAATAATAATAATGCAATGACTATAATTTTTCTTATAATCCCAACTGCCCTTCCCGCCTTCCAAACAAACAAGTTACATATTTAAACTCTGTTGTTGTCACCAGAAAAAGAGCAGACATGGTAAATGAGGAGGAAAAAACTTTCCATAATGACTCTAATAATAATGTCTTGCCAGTTCAGACAGACGCTCCGCATCAAGGGAAAAAAAACTATTCTAACGGGAACTCATCACCATGGTGAACCTGGGTTGCCAAGCACGACTGTCTTGGCAACCGCGTCACCAGGGATACTGGCTCCCCGTAGATGGGGTTCATTGATTAGAGTTGGAGCTCACCCCAGAGTCCTTGGAATCATTAAACACTGTAGGTTTTTTTTGGAGAGGGAGAATGAGAGCCCAGGGAATTGTGGGAAGGACTCAGAGGTCATATTCATTAAGAGGTTGGAGGCCCTGTTCTGAGTCCAAACTGTATTTCACTCCCTTTGATCCACTTTCGTGACATCATTGGTGAGCTACTTATTGGATAACCTTCATTACAGAGATGCTGGTTTAGGATGAGGTCTGTTCTTATGCCGCTGATGCTGTGTAGACTTTACTGCTGCTTTAAAGGACAGGAACAGACTTCACTGTGAAGTAGAAGGTCATTGCTGATTTTTAGGTGATTGTGGCCACTAAAGTCGGTTTAACCATTCATTTGTAAATTACTTGGTTACTAAACTTGGTTTCAACTGGTTTTCCTGTGTTGAATATGCATGACTCAGAAACAATCAAAGTATAATTAAAAACTAAAAACTAAAACCGTCAGCTGATCCGCCTCATCAGGACTGAATTGATAGACAATGACCAAACAACCCACCTCATCACATTTTGATTCAAATGTTGCTCAGTCCTGATTGGTGCACAGAGTTACATGACATCACATTTTCTTCCATCTGAGTCCCACCCACCTCAGACCAGTGAGATGAAGACAGAAAAAAACAAAAATTTCTCATGTGAAATAACAAAAAGTGGTCTAACTTTGGCAGAAATACTGTGTTTCATGTATCACTTATAATAAAAAACTTATGGCCCCACAGCATGTCACTGTAATGCATTTCCTATTTCTGAACCTGAAAACAAAAAACTAAATTCAGAATTAAAAAGCAATCAGAGAGAATCTGAACTGCCATATTCTTACTATCAAATATCAAATGGGAAGAAATACAATATAGAGGAGATGGATACAGCAGCCACCTGATGCCCTGATTCATCGCAGATCAATCAGACATCTGTTTAGAAATTTCTTTCAATATCACTGATAACAGAAAACACGTCCACGATTCTGTTGTTGATAACAAACTCTGAATTACGAGTCAGTTCTAAACGCTTCAGTCTGGAAACCTTTCTGTACCTATTAAATTACATTTAATAAAAAATTGATGTATACAGGCCACACTATAGGGTAAGTAGATAGGGTTTAGTTAGCAGTTGTACAACAAAAACATTATTTACAATGCCTCATCACAACATAGCTCCTGGACTAAGAGGGTGTCACTGATTGGTCAATATTCATGTTTTAAGACCAGTTGTAAATGCTTTTAAGGTACTAGGCAAACCATGCTTAAATCAAAGACAGCAGCAGTATGCTGTACATAGCTATAGACTGAATACATTGCAGAATTAGTAAGAGGTCAATGAAAAATCAAGTGCAAGCGAAACAGGCTGTATAGTGAGAGGAAAGAGAAAAATCCTCACTTGAGATTTAACACATTTCTTTGGTTTTGCTCTGCCTGAGTGGTCACAATAGAAGTTGTCTCGACACAGAGTCCTGAATGATCTGTCATTCTCAGTTACATACAGGTATGCTTATGAGCTGACATGGCACTGTTGTGACAATCGCGTGAGCTCAGTGTCACATCTCATGCTATAGAGTGACTGACATACCAAAGAACGTATACTCACCACTTGACACAGTCTGTCTACACTCCTTACATTTCAAACATAGTGAACTTGACATATCTAATGTGTCCTTGGACGTGGAACAGTTTCTTCACTTGTAAGTCCTATTGATGTGAGTGAGGAAGGAATCTGTACTGTGTTTAAAATTAGAAAAGAGAAGCTCCACCGATTCTACACATCAAGATCAGTTTATTAGTCATGAGCACTACGCAGCCTGTGAAAACAGTTGTAAGATGTCTTCTGTGGCTCTGAAGGAGCTTTGTGAAGTCTAACAAAACAGCCCTGGGGATGGCATCAGGGTTATCTTGGGCAACGAGGCTACAAAATCAATTATTAACAGAAAGACTGCATTACAAACGGGGGGCATGGAGTTGGAAAGAAATGGGTGTTTACCAAATATGGAGGGTCTTTAAAAAAAAAAAAATGATTGCCCTGCATTATGGGAAATGAAGGATCTAGTGTTTTTGGAGCTTAACCCATACTAGGGACAGAAAGTAAGGATATCAGAGCCGTCAGTTGGCATGTTTTTCTTGAGTTTCAAGAGAGAGAGAGATTGAGAAAATTTCTTTGCGTCTGTGTATTTATAATCGAATTAAAAAATCCCATATGAGCCTCTTGCTGTAATGCAAATAGAGTCTTACTATTACAAAGTTGCATAATCTCAGCATGAAGCTTGCCTGGCCAGTAACAGTAAAGTGTGAGCCAATTTGCATATTTTCCTGTGTTTGTTTTGCATGTTATAAAGATGTCTTTTAAAATCAAAACTAATTCAGCAAAGACAGAAAAAACATATGAACTGTGTTACCTTGAAGAGTGTGTCATTTACAAGTCTTTCCAGTTTGTGTGTGTGTGTGTACCCATTCGACTCTGCCTGTGTGAAAGAGGGGCATGGGTGGCAGGGCTACCTTGAAAAGGAGATGAGAGGAACTTCCTCCTCTTGGAGCAGGCACAAAGCAGCAGGCAGCAGTGCGTGGGAGGGGCAGGATAGCGGGTAGACGGGGTGAGGGCCAGTGCCAGGGGCGAGGGTCTTTGTGTGTTTTGTTAGCGGTGGCGGCACCCCCAGGTCCGGTGGACACACGCCTGGTTCACTCGACGACAGCTTTGTCTGCGCTTGGAGAGCAGCCATGAGCCAGGCGCGCAGGTTGTCGTGACAACTGCGCAGTGAGACACACAGACGCATTAACACATGCACTCACAAAGATAAAGATGAAAATTGGTAAAGGCAGTCGGCAAAGTTCATGTTTCAAAGAAGCACGAGCATGTCTAACAAAACTGCTAAATGTTTGAACCATTTTGTGGTGGATCATGTGGTGGAACATATTCCAGAGGCAGGAAGTGCTACTACAAGAAAAGTAAAAGTTCCAACTAAAGTGCCTGCAGATATAAAGCAGAAAGCGTCATTGATGGAAGTGTGTGTTCACATAATGTAGGTTTGCGTGCATTTGTCTACTATTTGTCTGTCTATCCACTTGTCTTTGAACCCCATTCACCTGGAGCAGCCGTAGAAAGGAATGTGTCCGGCTGCACTCCTCTCCAACCCTTCTGCATCTTTCAACCCTAAACTATGCCAGGATCTTGGAGAAACAGAGCATCTGTTGACAGCAGGCGCTCCTCCAAAGACATGCTTCTCATGCCCTGTAGAGGCCCCCTGTACAGGAGACCCCCCCCCCCCATCGAACCCCCTCCAACCCTCGCTCTCTCCTGCAATCAAAGACAGCTTCATTATCTGCTGACTAATTTTGTGCCTGCCCCCAAGACGACTCCCAGGTAATGGCAGTGCAGGTTCACCCTCCTCCCCCTGCGCCTCTCCAGAACAGCCGCTCTGAGACTTTGAGGCCACAAGGCTGTGCCCCCCCCCCCCACCCCCAACAAAGGGCTCTCTCAGGAGCATGGGCCTGTGTTGCCCCCACCTGCATGCGGAGGAGTTGGAGGGATCTGGGGAGGGTGGGGTGTGGAGTCTTGAATCTCCGCAGCAGGAGAGGAGCCAGCACTGGGACAGGCGGTGATACAAAATTTGAATGCCCCGACCGGGGACACACCGTCGTGCCTCTCCAATTAAATTATCCAGTCCACAATGGCGAGGCCTCGAGAATTGACACCTCCATTGAGAGTGTGTCAGCAGCTTTGTGGGGACCGACAATTTCCATCTCTGCAGAAATAGATTTGCTCCCAAGGGGAGCAACAATAGCAGGGCAATCCTTCTAATGCTCGTTTTTGGGAGGAAAATAGGGATGAGAGCTGGGGATTTGGAAGGTTTACTTACAGGGGCCCCGGGAATTCTCGTTTGGAAGTGATAATATTTCTGAAGTGTCTTTGACAAAAAGCAATGTGGGATGAACGTGTTGTTTTTCAAGTATGAGCCAAAATCACCCTCAACAGTGTAACACTTTCAGTCTAATCAAATGCACTTTTTTGCACATGCAAAGGCTGAGTGAAAGGAGTAAATTAGCAAGCTTTCCAACAGCAGTCTTCATTCAGTTCTAACTGCATCTCACCAACTGTCAATTTAAGGTTTATAACCACAAAAATGAACACATCTTTTTGTTTTTTTTTCAGAAGTTTATGTTCACTCATTACTAGGACATAAAACCTAGTAAGCAGGTAGTTTATCCTCCACAGAGACGGTAAGGAGCTTAGTGCACCAAAGAAGACAAAGCTAATTATTTCAGGTAAGGAGATGAAAAGGCTCTGTTCCAAAGAAATGTGAACTTCACTGAGGGAAAACATCAACTCTTTGGCACATTCACCATTCGTTCAAAGTAGGGTGAGGCAGGAAAGATTGTGAGACAGAAGGGAATGACATACTATTTACACTGGACACACCTTATCCCACTGATCCACCAGGACACCCACATTCTGTGTATTAAAATGCAGTTGACATGAGGTGTCTACAAAATCAAAAACCTGTCTGACACAGACATCTACAGTCCAAGCGCACTGCCAATTCCCCCAGGCAGAGTTTGGAAAACACAGAACCTGACACCTCTAAAAGTGAGCATAACCAACTGACACATCTGCATAGTAGTTGTCATCTCTTTGGCAGGGAGCAATTCAGGAGCAACTGGGTGACCGACAGACAACTGTTCACATCCAGTCCCTTACTGACAGTCAATGCTGGTTTCTTTTAACAATGTTTCAGTTTTGGATGTCTAAACTCAACCGAACATCAACCGCAGTAGTGACATACAGGAAAACATACTCAACACTCACACATGAAACACTAAAAAAGTAACCAATAAAAACTGCACTGCAACTGCGTTTGTGCTACCGACGAACTAGAGGGAAATTGGTGTAACGCACTAAAATCAATCGCAAACATTATCATAGCAATAAGCCTGACTGATAAATTAGACAATTTTAGCTTATGCTAGGTAAATCAGTATTGGCTTATATGTCAGTCAAAGTAAGAAGCTATAACTTGTTAAAGTAGTTTAGATGTTTATTTTTCAACCATAAAAAGTCCCACTCAGTACATATTGTAGTCACCATTCTTTACTAACAAAAGTTAAGGGATCCTTGTTAAAAAAAAGGTTTGTTTATGTTACATGTTCGTATCGAACAATCGTATTCTATGGCTAATACAACGTGTTGTTAAAGGACCAGTGTGTAGGATTTACAGCAGATTGCAACCAACTGAATACTGCTCACCTTCCAAGTGGTGAGAGAGCCAACATCAAACAGCAAGTCCAATTGCCTTTGGCTGTCTTCTTCTAGATACATCCATTTCTGCAAATAGAGCCCACTAAATCTTACACACTGGACCTTTAACACTACATTTGAACTGCCCCTTTGTCTCCTCTCTTCTCTTTTATCAATCTTCATTGAGTCTTTTACCCCTGCCCACATAAAGACACAGTTGTTCTGTTTGACTCAGTCAATACAAAGTGAATATGATGGACAAAGGTACATGGATAATATGTCTATCTTCCTTCTTAGCACTAAGTGGATGCTGCTGAAAAGACAAGCCTTTATGTCTGACCCTAAGAGGTCAGACTGATACGAGATTGTGTGTGCGTGTGTGTGTGGGTGTGTGTGTGTGTGTGTGTGTGTGTGTGTGTGTGTGTGTGTGTGTGTGTGTGTGCATGCATAAGGAGTGTCTCCATCACTGCACCCAACCCAGCTGTTTTTCCACAGCCTGGGGAACCTGACGACCTGGAGACATGGCTGTTTATCCTGCTGTCTGCCCCAACAGATAATGCAGGAAAATCTCATAATTCAGGTATTAACTGACCTCTGATGCGATTAAAACTATCATGAACAATTTGATGAATGCAGTGTGACATTTGCAGCAGTTAATCATAGAAGAACGGAGAAAAACAAGGAAGGTCTTGGATCCCAAGATAATATTTTTACAGTCTGGATTCCTCCACAGACATTACTGAACTTTGATTTTTTTTCCTCCGTTATTGCGTGGATAGCATTTTGTTAACTACCTGCAGAGTGGAAACTTTTTGCTGAATCAAAGAAAAATATCATTTATGATAATATGGTAATCAAATGGCAATCTGAATAGACAAACTCATCTATCTGAATTATATTTGAAAGTATTATTTTTGCTACAGGTCACATTTGATAAATAGATCAATTTTCCAGTTATAAAATACAAGAACAGTCTCCTGATATACTTTGCTAAGAGAAACCTTTGAAAGCCCAGAGGATTTTCTTTGTCCAATCAGAGACACCAGAGGGTCCAAGTCAAGAGATGAAAGAGCCAGAGGAAAGAAATGAAGAAAATAATTCTCCCCTTGTCTCAGTTTCTGGGTCAAGGCCTAATTGATTTCCTGATTAGTCGTCCATCAACCTAAATCACAACCTGCTTCACACCTGCGATGGGAGTGTGATTTCATAGTTGAGGAATTCATTAACGTTGAGCAGCTTATTTATCTGTTTAACGAATCTATTCCAGTAATTCTTTGGTCTAAAATTTAATGAAACGTGCATCACAATGAAGAAGGAAAAAAAAGTAAAACTAAAAGATGAAAATTATGGAAATTACATTTTCTCTTAAAGTTAATTTTGACTGTTGTTTTCCCATGAGGAATTTGACATGCATGATTATTCATCTCTTGACAACAGCTCAATTAACACAATAATTTTGTTTTTCGTTTGTTATCATCAGGGGAAATATGCCATAACACAGGAACTTACACAGTGTAATACAAGCAGTACTGAAAATATACATAGTCTGTTAGTGACATTCATGCATTTAATTTGTGGAATGAGGCCCGATCCTCATGTGATACATAGGCTTCAGCACTGCAATTATCTCCTCAAGAGCACAATGTAGGCATAATTTCCCCAGACTGCATAATTATCCTTGAGTAGGATGACAAACTCATCACAGAAGTTTGTGAAACAAGTGGTTTCACTTCAACCAAGTAGGCTCTGTTATTGAATGAAAGATAATCTATTTTTAACCCTTTTGTAACGAGGTAGGTCAGTGTCTTGTTTACCAATGCAGCTGGGGGGGTGTAGCTGCGGGAGGGAAAAGAGTTGCATCCATCTACACTGTCAGTTTGCCCAGAGTACAGTGGTCTAGTATTGCTCTGCCCCCATGGGGTTAAAACCTCGCTTTAGGGATCCCTGATTCACTTCCACCAACTAAAACCGCGTTTTCACCAAATAACTTTTTTTGTCCCAGGAACTATTTTACAAGGAACTAAAAGGTTTTTTCAGCCAGTTGTTGTCTAGATTAGGCAAATTGGTCCACTGACGACGGGTATTTTTGCACATAATTTTTGCACCATGATGATGTGTCAGAGCATAATGAACAAAAAAACAAACTGGTTTGCGGGCTGAAGACTCTGGGTCTCTGCAGTGGAAACGCGGCGTAAAACGAGCAAGCTAGTAACCTTCGACATGCTTGTTTTCTCTACAGCTGCCTTTTAAATCTTTTGTCTCCAGGGGATCAAAAACACAGTCGCCTCTATTTCTAATGAAGTTTGCCTGGTGGAAAAAATAATTTGTTCTCATCAGGCCAGAGAAGGGGGGACTTAACAACTTCTACAGAGTAAACATGATGGTTTCAGCCTCGGTTTCAACAACACTCTGAATGTTTTCGTCTCGATTCACAGCCAGGTTTGGTTAATCGAGTTGGGATTGCGGTGACATGCAAGATCTTTTGTTGGCAGAACTTGGCAGTTTTTGTTTTAAAATCACATGTAGCAGCAAGAACCGGGAATGGCCCAGCTGTAATGTTGAGACTTAAGCTCATACCAGCCAATGCTCTTTGTTGCACCTGATGACAAAATAATCTCTTGTCAAGTTTGTCCCTGTCAAAAACATAATGCACTAGGTTGTCTGACACTTTGCTGGAGCCACATCAGGTGAGAAAGAAACACCACTGTCTCTTTTACAATGAAAGAAAACATCCAAAAGAATTCATTCTGATTACTCTGATGAATGATCTGATATCATCAACATATAGTTGTTTTTATTTAACAGTAAATATGTGACAGATTAATTTCAGGCCTCTTTAAAGATTAGTTGATTCCTTGTACAAAACAAAGGATTATAGTACATTATTTATATGTGAAGTTACTAGTGAGTAAATGGTTAGGAAGAAAACTGTATTCTATTATTTCAGTGACAAAAGTGTCTGGCTTTGTGTTTTTCTATGTCTGCAGCTTACGAGGCCATATGAGGACCATCTATAGAGGCCTCGCCATGTAAAGAAATATTGTCTTATGTTTGGTCTCAGCTCAAGTCAATGCTTTTCCTTCAATTTGGCCATCATTAAGGGAGTATTTTGGTGCGCTCATAGTAACCTGATACCATTGACTGATGCTGATCGCTCCCCACAGGGCCCCACTCTCTCTCCTTCAGCAGGCCAAGGCGAACCCAGCTGCAATTATAATACTTAAAATAATTCCACAAAAGTGGAGCCATCATTGAATAATTCAGCCTTCTAGTCTTGTCAGGACTTTGCTAGACTTATGACATCATTCAAGTTGAATATCCTTTAGCAGATGTGTGAGCCAAAAAATACTCAAACGGGAATCGCATTCCCAGAACATTTGAATATTTTTAAATGGAGTTTCAAACTGCTGTTTCCTAAAACCGTGTGTGAGCTCTTGAAAGTGTCTCAACTAACTGAAATCAGTGCTTGCAGCCCTGATCAGGCTTTGCAACAAAGCCCCAGAGTGGTCTGATTTGCACCGCTATGTAAACAAATCGTGTTTAATTTTACATGAGTATTTGCTTGGCGCCCGACACCCTAAGAGCACGGCCATATCATTAATAAGCCAGACTTGCTCATCAGACTGTAAATGGCTCACTTCATGTATAAAATATCAGAGGAATAGAGTGGCCCTGCATTTCTAAAGAGGCCTGAATGGACCACTACATTCTTAGCTGGAATTTATGGAGCACGTCAACACCTGGACTTGGCAATGTTTACAGCGCCACTCCCACAGCGCCTAATGGATGATGAAGGGCCAGTATGGACCAGTTCTTTTGTTGTTCCCTGGACAGTTCTGGGTTTTAAACCGTCTTTTGGGAGTCTATCTGCTTCTCTGTACACAAGGCTGTTTATGTTTGTTTAGTTCATTAACCTCTGCAGTCAAAATTAGGTTGCAAATAGTTGTTGTGTGCATGAGCCAGTGCCACTCTAACTTTATAGCTCATAATGTTCTAGGGTGCATCAGACACTGGACACCAGTCTCCAGTCAATATATAAGTACCGACAATTTGTCAAACCCACAGAAATGTTATTTTGGTATTTCAATATTTTCAAAATCTAGTTGTCTCTTGCTAGTTTCTCCACTGTTACCTTGCCAAGCTTTAACCTAAATCTAACCACATGCAAGACTCACGATGCAAACCCCAGTCATCACTTTGTACGCCCACTATCCACCCTGTTGCCCTTCAAATTCTGTATGGTAAGGTAGTACTTCTCTCAGTTAAAAACTTGTCACATAACTTGATGTATTCAGTGGTATATAAGCATAATTTCTAGGAGGGAGAGTTGAGTGTTGAGGTTTAACTTTTAAAATATTTTCATTCCAGAATTTGTTTTTTTTGTATTCTAACACTAACAAAACAGTTTTCCAAATGTCTGTTAGGTTATTTTATAGCACAGAAAGTTCCCAGAATGTTATTCTTTTCAAAAAGAAAGTATAAAACTGAAGTGTCCTTACATTAAAAGTTTGCAGAGGATTGCCAGTTAAGCTATGGACAGGAACCAAAACTGGATTGTGGGCATAAGAAAACCAATGTTCAATAAGGCATGAGTCCCACTGTGATGCTGCATCGACCCAGGTGAGCTGAGTTTCAGCAGCTGTGTCTTTGTAAGGGATTTGTACAGTATATACAGTATGTCCAGACTTCCTGACAGTTGATATTAACTATTAAGCATGGCAAGTATCACGCCCACCAGTCACAGAGGATATTGAAGCAAGTTTTACAGTACATGTCTGTTTTTCTATTCCCTGGATCTTTTGTAGATTGAATCGCACAAGCTTTTCTCCCCTCAGCACCCCATTTGTCTGCACTGCGGTGTGTAATTGTAAATAAAGAAGAAGCCACTCATGAATGTTCCCTCTGCATAGATGATGTCCTAATTGAGAGATGCAGTGAAATGGTTATAGGGTGTTTTCATTTCATGGTTCACTCCACACTCACCATGCGCTTGCACACACTAACTCACACACACAGACATCAGCCCTGTGGTTTGCATCATGAATAAATTTAATATCTTCTTACTAAGCTACTAAATACATCTGCAGTGTCACGCTACAGTGGGTTGGGTGATGTCTGTTCTGTTACAGATTGTTGCTTCTCACCAACACATAAAGTAAGAATCTAAACATTTAGGCCATGTGATGTTCCCAAGATACACAGGCTTTATGGATTGAAGGCCCATGTGTTTTTAAGTAAATTCAGTGAATGTACTGCAAGGAGACATTGAGCTAGAGTTAGGTAATAACTATTTGGTTGATTTTGATTTAATGGTCATGAACTTTGGATGCGGGATCTACAGTGACTTAAACACAAGGCCTCAATGAACTTTTTTGGCTAATCTGCCAATGATGTGTGAAACATTTACCAGCCAAAAATATTTTTTACCGGCCATAAAACTGTATCATGCATCATTTGACCACAAACATTAATGCAAGTTTTTAGCCTTTCTGAACCTTTGGAGTTACATATTTTAGCAAGGATTCTTGTGTGTTTGTTCGGATGCCATCTCTCACATTTCTTACGGCAAAAACATAGATGTTTTGTGGAAAGTGCAAAATAGTAGTAAGCTGCTTTGATTCACTGACGTCAAGAAAGTAACCGTGGAGAGTGAGGGTCACATTAGTCTCACACTAACACATAAAAAACCCAGTGATATAAACCTACCCCCTACGCTGCGACTCCAAATTATTTACCATCCACCTGGCTGGAGACCCCAAATTTACAGACATTTGCTGTTTGGCCAGTGTTCATTTTGGAACCTGCTTAAACATTTATCAACATCAAGTTACAGAAAGATCAATTTTTGTGCATCCTCTGATGAACCGCATTAGTCTCTAAACACAAATTCCTACATTTCATTTTGAGCAGGTTAAAACATATACCAGTACTTACTGGAAAACACAACATAATCCAGACGATGAATCAGAGCCACTGAAGCAAGGATTTGATACTAAACCACAGACAAGGTACATAGGGTACTTCTTCTGTATTGCAGAAACAGATGAAGCCTTGTGCTAAAATATGCAGCCTTCAATATACAGTACAATGGAGAATTTGCCTATTTTAGAAAGTCAAAGTCCTTCATACACAAAGCCAAGCACAGGAAGTGTGTTCAAAGCAGCCTGACAAATCCAGGTCTGCAACCAAGATGCCGATCAGCCGAGCGAAAAAGACACAAACACACCATTTTGAAGTCTCTGCATTTCCATGTAGCTTGCCCCAAATCTGGGGGTTAATCACATGAATATTTTAACAGACATCCATTAATTTGGTTGTTACAATGCCTTATGTATAACTTGCCTCACATAACCTTTTCTTCTGTTTCTACCATACTTTACTGAATTTCCTTGGGTATTCTGACACTACTGGAGGAGAAATGCACTTAAATAGCAAGAATGGGAGTAGGAGTTCATTGGCTATGCAGCTTGGTCTGCACGTCATTGGCCAGAACCTGCTGGAGAGTGCTCATTGTTCTGTATATTAGAGCAATGTCCAATTTGGGTTCTTCTATGATAACATTCTTTATGCATGATGGCCAAAACAGAAGAGAGACAGCAAATGAACTGCATGGGGCAAGAAACTTCCCTAAGCAAATTTTATGAGAACTTACTATGTGAGTACACGGCTGATTTTATGTGTGTGCGTGTGTGTGTGTGTGTGTGTGTGTGTGTGTGTGTGTGTGTGTGTGTGTGTGTATTACAGTAGTCACTGCAGCACACAGCCAGAGGGCTCAGTGTTTGATCCCTGGCTGTAAAATGGATTATCTGGTGGCAGGAGGGTGAAAGGATAGCAGTGTATTAGTTTTGAAAAAAGAGACACAAGTGTGTGTGTGTGTGTGTGTGTGTGTGTGTGTGTGTGTGTGTGTGTGTGTGTGTGTGTGTGTGTGTGTGTGTGTGTGTTCGTGCATGTGATCTCAGCAGCGGACAGCCCAGGGGACCGGGCTGGCCCCTGAGGAAACGTGTCTTAAAAAGCTCTCTATAGCTCCAGCTAATGCTCACTTTGTCACCCAAACAGGGCGGGAAAGATAATCAATAGCCTTTGATAGCTACTATTAGGGTTTTAACAAGCTTTTCCTCACGCTGGGCTGCTCTACTGAGGAGAAACGAGGAGAGCCAAAAAAGCCTTCATCATTCTGTCCCTTGCAACCTTCCTTTCACTGCACACCACACACTCTATTTCATCTCCTGTTTGCACAAGGATTCCCAAACCTTTCATATCAGGGAACCCCAAAATAGATCAACAATGGATGCACATTTGATTTGACTTTGCCTCAGGTTTGGTATATACAAAGTCTATCGTTACTTTCTAGGTCACAATGCCTGTGATCAAAATAGCCATCCTTATATATATTTTCTACTCATTCAAACTTATAGTTATGCATCTTACTGATTCCGTTAAGAACATCTTGGGCAGGATTTTCAGCGCAAGTACACTGAATTTACCGTCTATGATAATAATAAAATTTGCTCTCATACACATCACACACACACACACAGAGACATGCACACACCACACAAACACCAATTTCAGCCTCCCAATAGTAACCGATAGGGGAGCACCTATGCTAAGCTAAATCTAATTTGCAGCATCTGCGTTTGTCACACCATTAGAATAATTGTTCCCTCCTCAGCTGTTTCCCTGCTGTTTTCTATCAATTTCCACCCCTCAAAACTAAATGATCTGTTCATCTCAGTGGCTCGTGTGGGATGGGGTTTTTTCCGTTAAATCTCAAGCCACCTCTCTCAAAATTAGCCCCTCACTTAGAACATATAATGATAATGACCATAATTAACCCAAAATGGAACTTAAATAATTACGGACCACGAGGATTGCTCATTCAAGAGAACAGTAAATTAATCTTCCATTTGAGAGCCTGATCAAGGTGTATTGTGTTTTATCCCCGCTAACACTTAATCTTCATTTACTAACAAGCTGTATCAAGTGCAGCTGAGCGTCACTGTAGCCATAGTCACCTTGACACAACGCAAACAGGTCGTAACCAAACCCATTAGGTGCTGTGGCGAGACTGAATGAATAATGCTTTCTTCTATTTTAACAAATACCATCAGGAGCCCCTTGAGCAAGGCCAAATAAAACACTAGGGTTATAACAGCCAGTGTGTGTGTGTGTGTGTGTGTGTGTGTGTGTGTGTGTGTGTGTGTGTGTGTGTGTGTGTGTGTGTCTGTGTGTACGCATTGTGTTGCTAATACAGGAAATGCATGATCATGGTTTCTAGACTGTTTCCAAAAAGAGTAGCTTAACACTAGGGCTGAAGAGCATTATTTCACTGCTTTCCCTGGTTGAAAGTTTAAGGCCTGTTTCACCACCTTTCAGCAATCACTGCTGGGTATGGTTGGGTGTGGTCAGAAGTCTGCTTTGTTACACCTGTGACCACATCCAACAATAAAATCACAGAGTCCAGGAGTATAACTTGTATGGTTTTGATACATTGCTGTTGTGTTGACCAACACTATAGGACCCTCGCACAGTCAGACTATATCTCAAAAGCTCAATTTCTGCTATGGGACTATAGCCTGGAAACAAGCACCCGAGAATGGATTGAGCCAAATCTTATGTGTACAAATCAGGAAAAGCATTTAGATGACATGAACCATATCTCACGGCCCCAAAATATCCTGCATACATGTGGTAAAATTTGCAAAACACTGAAGATTTATACATCATCATTTTAAATAGCCACTGAGTAATCAGAGGAAGAAACAAAATGCACAATTGAAAAGAAATGCTATCACATCCCTCTTCATTTTGAAAAATGCCCAAAAATGGGCCATTCTACAATAGAGACAGCTCAAAATCAGCCCAATATATAATATGATGCAACTATGTGTAAATGTCACAGCATGTCTTCATCCTTGCATCCATTATAATATAGATCCTGTAGCTCAGTTGGTAGAGCATGAAATTAACAATGTTGAGGTTGTGGGTCTGATTTTGACAAAAAAGAAATGTATGAGTTTAATGTAATGTAAAAGTTTATCAAACCAATGACAATCAAGTAATTTGCTCATCCATACAGGTGTAGGAAGGGTTATTGTTAACGGATTGGGAGAACTGTCACAAAGTACAACCTACTTTAGATGACACACTACTTCAAAACAACTTTCATCATTGAGACCAATAAACTTTAAAGGTTACACATTTTCTATTTAATAGGCAACAACAACAAACAATACCACCGATCGTCTGGTAAAAGTGAATGAATACTGTTACTTTTCTGTTAGAAATAAGCAGCATTACTCTATGAAAGCATTTTTTGTTTATTAATGACCTTGGTGAAGGCATGAAGAGGGTTTATGTCATTGATGCTACCCCCTCCTGTTATTATCCAGGGAGGAAAGGCATGATGGGTAAGGGATGTGGTGGCGGTAACCCAGGTGGGGCCAATCTTTCCTCCCAGCGAGATCCAATAAGAGCCATTAGAGAGGTCTGGTCTGGTTCATTTGAGCGTCACAGTTAACAACCTTACACAGGGTGGGACAGTATACAAGGAGCAACAAATCTATGAGCAGCGCAGAGCAACAGGCTTATTCATTCATTACGCAGAGACGTCAACTTCTCCATTAGATTTATGTGTCCAATCTAACTAAACTAATGTTTTAGTGTATTCAGTATGTGTTAGTGTTACCTCAAACTGCATATCCACTCACAGTTGTTTTGGACATCATGCTGGATGATGGTGATGCAGTAGTGGAAGACTGGGTGAGAGGAACCTGCTGAAAGGCTGGAGGGAAAACAGAGGCTGAGTAAATGAAATCTCATCCGTCTATCTACGTTCCTGGTTTCCTCTTTATCTCATCCTGCAAAGGAGGGAGGAGATGGCGGACTTGTTTTTTTATGGGGTTTACAGTAATGCTCTGAGGGTGAAATTATTCCTGGAGCCCCGAGTTTAATTATTTCCTCTCGTATCAATACAGTCCACCGACGTAATTTCCGTGTTGATCTGATTAAAGAAATATTACATTCTGCCAGGGCACGGGCAAATTGACTTTGGTGGCAAGGTCTTGACAAGAACCAGACACGCAGCTTTATGCATCAGTAACGGCGTAACCATATTATCCATGCACTGCTTCCTTCAGTGAAAAGGAAGATGCAGGCTGTTTCCAATGAAGACAAAAGAGGGGAGGAAGGAAATTCAGGATGGAAGAGACGGTGTAGACGTGCAAGTCTACACCTTCTCTGGGAATACTAATGCCTTGTCATCAAGACCCTAAAAACACCAATAACACCATGACTTACATTGCTTACCCATTGCAAAGTCTCATAAGAAAAACAGTATTATATAAGTAGTTACAAGCACAACAATACCACAGCCAAACATGCAGTAGACTCTGCTAGTACGAGGCTAAAAAACATCTCTGTACATTGTTTTTGTTTTCTTATTATTTTGATCATTACAGCTAGACCAACACATCAATATGCTGAGATACTGGATCAATATTGGCCATAATTTAGTCAGTGAACATGTTTGATGGAGTATTGTCCCTGACCAAAACATAAACATCAGATTTGCTGTGGTCCTTATTTTACTCATATTCTCTATATTTGTATCTCCCTTTAATGTTGGTTTGCTAATCTTGTTTTTATGACTACCAGAAGTAAACTTTTCAGCCTCCACACTTACATAAGTGCTATATAAATAAGTGTTTATTATCCTGATCTGAATAAGAACATCATGTAATTGATTTATGAAGTGGTTCTTAATCTGGGAGTCAGGGCGCCAAGTGGAGGAGACACAAGATGATTGAAAGAAGAAATCATATAGCCGGACCAACCAACTGGATTTTTGAGGAAAGTACTGATTTCCATATTTGATGGTTTCAAAAACCTGATAATGATGTATCAATATTAACATATAACATAGACATACCTTTATAAAGATATAAGTTAGATATAAAGATTTAAGTTAAACTTAAATCTTTATAAAAAAAATAAACTTGGTAGTTGCTCTTTGGCAGAATCACTCTTTAGTTTTGCTCATGACGACATTAAGGATAAGGGATCATAAGTAGACCGTGGTCCATTTTAAGTGATAACTAGCCAAAAATGGTTGGGAACCACTGCCAGATGTTAATCAACATGTTTGTTTGATTTCCAAAACCTAAAGATTAGAGTTGATTTTTCACATTGCTTAATATTTTCAGGCTATTAAACCTTCTGCCACATGAGGTCATGCTGTGGAAATTTAGCCTGTTCTCAACCATAATGAGGCACATACACCTCTTCGCCAATTTAACAGCTTTATAACAGTGTTACATTGTTTTAAGGAGGATTATTCCTTTAACGTTGGCAAACAACTGGGGTAGAAGCCATGGTGAAAAAGGAAAAATGAGTCCAACAGAGTGCAGGAATGTGAGTCAGCAATCGTGTAAAAGGAGAAGGAGAGTGAGAGAAAGAACTGGGGGCAGGGAGGGGGAGACAGGGCAAGAGTGCAGCCATGTGCTTGAGTGTACACCTGTACCCAGAACAGGTGTTTTCCGCCCCACTTGCAGGCCCCCTGATTAGGAACCGCCACGCTTGCCTTACTCCGTCAAAAGCTAGCTTATCCCCCATCAGTGCAGCTCAGGCTCTGGGTAAAATGATGGTTAATTAGCCAGCAGAAAGCCACAGGCTGGAGGTTGATGGAACCACCCCCTTCCCAACCTTCCACCCTCTGTTATACACACAGATCAGTGTATACTGTAAACACAGACACCAGTTAGGAAGCAGAACTAATTTAAACACTGAAGGATGAACAGACATAGGTGGAAAAGAGTATAGATTGTATCATTTATTGTGTTGTATTCTGAGCTTTAACAGGATTTTTCACTGGGTTTTATTAAATGTATCTTCTGCGCTATTGAGTGGAACACGTCATATCTAGCACTGTTGAATAATAAACTACTGTCATACAAGTTTGTTATAGATGATGAAGACAAAAACAATACAATGATGGCTGCAGTGAGGTTATTAGAGTGAGGTTAAGAGCATACTGTACTTCATGCTGTATAAAATGTCCCTTTCCTGTCTAATCTGCACATACATAGGGAAGCAATCAAAAGAGAGAGAGAGAGAGAGAGAGAGAGAGAGAGAGAGAGAGAGAGAGAGAGACTATAATTATGCTCAGCTGCAAAACCAGGGGGCCAAGAGCGGTTGCATTACCCAGCACTAAACACTTTCACCTGCGCAGCTATGCTACCCAGTGTTAAACACTTTCACCTGGACGGATCCACGTTTTCAAGTTTTGATCATATTTCCACTGGGGAGCTGAATTACTGTGCAGAAATGACTTTGTACTAGACTTACAATTGTAGCATGAAAGACAATTTGAGAGTAATGTTGAAGGGCAATTTTCAAAGAGCAACAGACTTAGCAATCGGTTCAATAACCAGTTTTTTAACTGTTGTCTGGCAACAATTTTGTCTCGCTTGGCAAAAGCAACAATCCTTGCGCAACTTGAACACTGTGTTGCAAAGCAGGGTATCATGTAGAGGTCTATGTTAACAGTAAGGCTATTTGAAACTGACATGTTCTATATCACAGAGACTTTGGCCCCTAACAAACCTCTACAGACCTGATACACTTGTTGGCAGAGCATGATATTGGCCCTCACCAGAGCAACAAACATGGCAACTAACTACAGCGCTCATTTCATTGGTCTATTAAACCAAAAAAACAATTCTGAGGGTCAAAATGAAAAGTTTGTCATGAGTGTGGCAGTAGAGGAGCCAACAACAATGTTAGGATTCATCCTCTGGGAACTATGAACATCCACAGCAGATTATGTGTAAACTAATGGAAGATACAGTGTGGGTGAAGGGGAAATACTGACCTTGAAATGGTCATCCTAATTATGGGGATCCCCCCACTGTGGACAATGAACATCCATCCACCCCATAGCATTCTGGCCATTAGGCCTCGCTGCTGGCGGGGGGAAACAAATCGCATGAGTATGTATTTTAAGGCCACATACTGACTCGTGTATATGCTTCATTAAACCCTAATAGGTACTTTACAGTGTTTCCAGCAGTACAACACTGGTGGCAATATAAGGTTACAAATTTCTCACCTTGAGGTAAGACTTGTACCCCTTTATCTCTCTCAGTTGGTCATGTTGCTGCATTGACTACTGTCACTCATCCTTAAAAAGTCCAACAATCTATCAGTCCCGCTTTCCAGCTACCAGCCGAGTCCAGCCCCCATCTAGGAGTTTGGTTCCAGGCCTGGTGCTGTGCGTAGAGGTGGGCCCTACTTTATCCAGTTGGTTCCCTTTCATCTACCTCATGTTCCAGGTCCATTCCTACCCAAGTTATTCATAGCCAAGAGTCAGGCTTCCAAGACCCGGCTTTGCCTGCTGCCCAACTTGCAATGCACCAGACTGCTGGTGGTGAGTCCACATTTCTATGGTGAGGCTGAGTCAGACCAGATGTCATGTGTACAGGCCCAGACACCAGGCACTGTCAAGTGAGCTCCCGTCCGGCTTGGCTACAGAGGTCTCCGGTATCCCTCAGCATCTTTCCTACATGCACAGTTCCATAGATGTCTCTGAACAGCTCTTAATCTGGCCCCCTCACCTGGGACCAACCAGAGGGGCATGCAAACCTATCCACCCCGACAGGGTAGGGATTCTTGCAGTTCTATGGTGGCGACTCTCAGAAGGAGACAGCAATTGTTAAAGTGGAAAATGCCTGTACAGCGTGGAGAATTTTCCTGAAAAAAAAAAAATAAATAAAATGATTATCACAATGTTTCTGAAACATTTAGTTTGATGTTGCCCTACTCTTTTCCTCCATTGTTGATGCTGTTTACTGTGGCCATTAGTTATACCTGCAAGCCTAAAGCAAAAGGTAAACCCCAAAATATCCTACACATAACAGAAAAGCCTGTGTCTAGTCAATTGGGGGCTTTAGGCTCGCACACAAAAGCACAGAGAGAAACTGACAAAGAATGTTGGAAAAATGTTTGCAGCTTTAAAATGTAAACAACCGAGCATCCAGAATGTCTCATGGTGCAAAAAAGAGGAACGTTCACTCCCAAAATTAGTGAAAGAGCTACTTAAATGAGGTGGCCAAAATTATATGCTAAAGTTCTGGATATGAAAAGCGGTGTGCGGAGATGGCTAGTGCACAAAGGCATCTCAAGATTTGCAATTTGAGAGAAAGGTAGCACAGAAGGATACTATCAAGGGAAGATAATGTTCGGGAGAGTGGGGGGGAGGTGATGAGTGTCAGACTGTACGGGGGAATTTGGGTTTTGGCATGCATCACTCTCTGTGGAGCCACTGGTGCTCACACATCAGAGCTCCACTTCCTCCAGGCACACCATGCAATACACAGAGGTGATAGAAATGCATGTATACAGACCAGTACACACATTCACATGCTTGTATCCATACATAGATACACATGCACAGATAAGCATACACACGCTCACACACTTACTGTACTGTACATACACGTGTTCCCTCCAGCCATAAGCACTGCTCTGCAACCTAATTAAGAGAACAATTAAGTTTGAGGCGATGAGGATTGAAAATGAGGGCTGCTGTGTGTGTGTGTGTGTGTGAGAGAGAGAGAGAGAGAGAGAGAGAGAGAGAGAGAGAGAGAGAGAGAGAGAGAGAGAGAGCGAGTGAGAGAGTGTGTGTGCAATCATCAAGATCATAACTGACTAAAGAATAAACCCTGTTGCCAGAATGTCAGGCATTAGGCCCCTTACCCTGAAGTTGAGTTCTGTTTCAACTCTTTGCCACTGCATTTCATTACATTTTGGGACTATTTACTCATATCTTGCACTTTAACTGCACTGTAATTATTTTATTCTCCTGTTTAACCTTATTCTTTTTTTATATTTTTAGAATATTATATTTATGTCATCTTGTTTTATATTTTGTCTTAATGCTTTTTACTGTATAGCTCATGCAAAGTACTTTGAATTGCCTTGATGTTGAAGCTGTACATATAAACTTTGCCTTGGCCACAGTTTAATCAGAATCAGAATCAGAAATACTTTAATAATCCCAGGGGGAAATTATTTTTGTTACAAACTCCAGATATACAAACAACATATATTAAGAACACACATATATATATATATATATATATATATATATATAAAATCAAATGTACCATAAGTCTATACGCTATAATACTTATAAAAGGTCTGTGGACATATTCGAACCAGACAATCCAATCCATAACCAAAATTAACCCTAAACCTGTGTAAACAACTGTAGAACAATCAAGTGAATAATAAAAGACAAGGCAATACCACACTCAAACCGCTTCCCTATGCTTTCCATAATTGCTGCTATTGACACCACAAAGAAAATCCTCATAACCTTATAAAGTTCTGGTTTTCATACTGTGCTTCACACCGAGAGTTTGTGTGGTCAGTTCTAGTTTAGTGAACTTTTATGAGCATACTGTAGGGTCCTGTCGAAACAATTCCAAACTATTGTAAACCCATGCTGAAAAGGCGCCATTTTTTGACATTTGAGCTTACATGATGTTCATCCGACAGAACTGATATTCCATCTGAGCTTATACCATAGTGTAGGTCTGTGCTGGCAGCACAAACAGGCTTCTGCAGCCAGGACGCCAAGAAGCTGGGAAATATTAAACAAAGGAGGAGAGAGCAGACGCTGAAAAATACCTGCTGGCCCAATACTGAGGCTCCATATGCCCAGCTCTACCCTGACTGCTGGCTGGCCAGCCTGTATGCCTACTCTCTCCCCGGCCTGAACACACACCTACACACACACAAATACACAGACACAGACGCAGACACACACACACACACACACACACACACACACACACACACACACACACGCAACACACGCTTCACTGGGGACAAGCCAGCAAGAGTAATCCTGGCCTACTTTTCTGCCCGGAGCGTACTGCAGCACTGTCTACACACACTACCACTACAGAGGAGGGAACGGAGGTGCAGGAGGGGTGGATGGAGGAGATGGAGGGGAAGTTAGGAAGAGGGTGGTGGGGTGAAGGAAGATGGAGGGAGCGGTTAAAAATTGGAAAGAGTAATGGAAAGAAAAAGGACGACCAGGAAGGGAAGACTGTCTCAATCTCAGTTTGGGGGTGGGGGGTGGGGGTGGTTTGCAATTAAAGAGGATGAGATAATGACTGAAAGTACAAGAAAAGGAGGGATGTGAGAGGGAAGGAAGTCAAGCTGTATGACACAAAGAGGGAAAAATGAGAAAAGGAGAAGGAATGAGAGAGAGCAACAGAAACAGGGTTGGAGAGAGTCAGTGAAATCTAATAGAAACCAGTGCAACAGCGGAGTCCCCTGCCAAACGAGGGGAGGGTGGGTGCTGGCTGCTCTTTTCCAAATAAGCGCATTAGTTAGTGCCACTTCCTCTTGCCGGGAGTTCCTGCTGCATATTCTGAGAAGCCCCAAACCGCACCGGGGAATATTTTTACTCTGCTCCCATTGACAGGATGAAAAATGATACCTGGAATATGTAAATAAATGATTACATCACATACGGCCGCCGCGGACACATACATGCCTTTTACGTATTAGCTCAGAACATGCATTAAGACCGAAAATAATAAAAACGGTCATGTTTATTTATACACATGCAGGATATTCTGTATGTTTGTAAATAAACTGATAATTTATATATTCAGGCACTCTGATGATTCATTCATTCCCTTCAGGGTGCACATATGCCATAGTTGTTGTTTGCTTTGACTCAGGGTGTAATTACTGTGTGTATCCATAGACTGTACAAAATCATTCTATGAATCATGTTTCCATACATCTAGTACGTCTAGTACTTTCCTGAATCCAAATTAGTTGCCCTGGCAAGTCGCATGTTATTACGGGCAATGAAAAAGTATGCTTAATGTAGTAAATGAATAGAAATTTGTCTTGAAACATAATCATTATTAAGCTGGCAGCACATGTGCCTAGATCAAGGACAAACGGGCAGAGGAGACACTAAATTATATCACTCTGAAGTGTCACTCTTCTAATCTGGAGGAAAAATAATCATTCATTAAATTTAAATAAAATTAATTAAGTAGAGACACTAATTGGTGACAATTAAAAAAGACATAAAGATATTCTACTATTTACAACCCATGGGACCAAACTGCACAAGTCAAAGACATGGATTAATTATAACTACTATTTCCTGGTTTATACAGAAGGGAAGCAATGGGACAGAAAAGTAGTGCTAAGATATTTCAAATCCAAACTGTAAAACAGGAGCAAACATCAGCTTGGCTTTTTTGTTGCTGAATGGCAACATAAAAAAATAGTTTAAGTGTGATCTTCGTAACTTTTTTCCAAAGACAACTTTCACCTTGGAGCAAATGCTCCTACATACAGTACTTACTGTATACAGGGAATGCACACAAGTACTGGAATACCAAAGACTGCAATCCACCACACACTGTGGCAGAAAAGCACATATCTCTGACAGAAGAAACTGAACAATACAAGTTTTGCAGAGGTAGTATTTTTGGCAAAGGAATCCCTACACTGACCTCCACACGCCTGCTTTCTGTCTCACTACATATAGGACACACTACTTCCTGTATTGGCATGGGATGTTGGCATGGAACCTAAGTTGTGAGGTGCAGAATCGTCCGATATGGAACTTGTAATTTCTTGAGATACTGGACCGAGATTCTGTGATATTGTTAGGCATTTGTTATTATTCACCTTCAGCTTTCTTTGTGCATACAGTCAGGCCAGGTCCACAAAAGTACAGTTAATTATCTGCACCCTTCTTATTCTTCTGTTCCTACAGTACAGAAGCAATATAATGAGGACTTGTGCTGCATGAATCACTGATACTGGGCTCTTAAACTAGACAGAGGTGCCTGATTACATTTTTATCAGCAGGGAGCAAGAAAATGTTCTGAACAGCCCCAAGGCCTTTCTGCCTTGAAGAAAAAAGGAAAAATATGGATCGCAGGAGAAGGGGGAAGGGTATTTAAAGGGTCAGGTCAAATATACAGAATGCCTCCGTACACACAAACACACACACAGTCGTCCCAATGCTCCCATCGCTCTCACTGATGAAAGGTGTGTATCAGCTCATGGGTCGTTTGTCGCGGGGCATCTCCGCGGACGGCTCATTGGAGAGTGCAAGGACCCCTTCATCTTTCACCATGACAGGTCTCGGACACTGGGCCCCTGTGACAGACGACCAATAATTCACTGGAGGGGGAGTGGAGCTAATGGCCTTGACTCCAGGTCTCGGTAATGATCACGTCCAGATTTCCAGTGTCACACGAACCCCACCCACAAAAGCAGGCTGTTGTCACTGTGTGTGGATGACACACACACACACACACACACACACACACACACACAGACACACACACACACACACAAACGCACACACACACACACACGCACTAACACACACACACACAGGGTATATGACCTCACACACTCCCATGCTCATTATTGCCAATTCAAAACTGGGGTAGTAAGGTAATAATATGCTGGTGGACCATGCTCAAGCTGGCATTAGTCAAATATAGAGTAGTGTTTTTAATATATTGAACTGACTTTGTCCTTTTGTTAAACAGCCAGTCGTGCTGTCCACCTCTGACATGATTCCTCCCTGACCACAGCTACTGGACATAAAAACAGCTTAGATTTATTTTATTTTTTTTATGCTTGGTCAGTAAAATTGTAAAGTTAATTCTTTTCATTTTATTTTAATACCTATAACACAGGCTACACCATAATTTTCATAAGAATAAAAATACCCCGGGGGCCACACATTACGGCAGAACCATCCTCCGATACAGCACAAGATCAACATTACAATCGAAAGGCCAAGGCATCAGTCCACCAAATAATCCAAACAAACACCTGAAACACGTAACCCAACAAACCCCCAACACCCCAACAAATTTGAACAAACCCAACCCCAAACAAAGGCCTACACTTACAATACGTACAGACACATATACACCTCTAGAATAGCACATTTAAAGGCTACTGTGAATTGTGTATAGGCAGAGGCAAGCAAAATAATGTATTGTTAATGTATTATTGTTATTCACAGATCATTATTATTATTATTATTCATTTGTTTCTTTGGCAGGATGTGGTCACTTAGGGTCCTGATTTTTGTCTCTGCTGTCAACTAAGGTAAATATAAAATGGTTGGAGTTGATCAATTTTGGAAAGCTATAGGCAGAGAGAGACTGGTGACATCCAATAAATAATTGCATGTCCTGGATGAGTCCCTACTGTAGTTGCATGATGATTAGTTTAATCAAGAAACAACTAAAGAAAAGTTGCCCTGTCTATATAGTTCCCACAGGCTCCTATAGGTGTTGAGTTTTATACAACATGCAAGGTAAACTTAATTATCCCTTCAGGGAAGACAAGAAATAAAGATATCATTATAATACAGTAATCTGATCTCTACAAGCACTCACTAACGCTCAATTATCCCCCATACACAGATCCATGAATGTAAAGCGGATGAAACACAACCACGTATCTACATGAGAGTAAAGAGCAATATTGAGTTCATGTGGATCAACAGGCAAATGCATGTGTCCCCTCCTCTATCTCTCTAAATGTTCCTGTCATTCTCTTTTTTGAAGCAGGAAACCCTTAGAATTATCTTTATATAAGTATTTTGGAGTGACTTTGAGTGTTAAAATTAAATTCAACAAGATGTTCCTCCCCGACCTCAAGTACTCATCTGCATGCTCTCCACGGGTAAAAAGATCTACCGACTCCCCACTCTGCAGTGTGTAAGTTTGAAGTGCCCTGTCTTCACATGTAACTGTATCCCTTCAAGCTACCAGGGCCTATCCAGCAGCCTCTCATCACTCAGTGGAGAAGACGCTAACTACGATTAGTAATAGCGCCATTGATTTTCACCGAGTACCATACGCTTGCTCCAATCCTCCACGCTCAACTAAAACATGTTGATATGAGATATTAAAGCACTGCCTCTTTTTTTTTTTTAAGGGCACATTTCAAATTCAGTGAGAGAGATCAGGATCTATTAGAGCGGTCGTGATTGCACTGAGTATGAGTGCTAACAAGAAAGTGAGGGCTCCCTGTGCCAGACAGCGTGGGATTAGGTCTCAACAATTTAACTACAGAGATGAGTTCAGAGGAAATAATATCATATTGACCTCATGAAAAACTGAGCAGTTAAGTACTTTTGTCTCCCCAAAGCCCACTGAGACTCACCTCGTGGTATCAACCCACACATGTTCAATCTCCAGAAATAATCATCCAATACTAATCACAGAATCACATAGGCAAAGGATGTAATTATATTTTTTTTCTTTTTCTACCATTGTAAAACCTTAAGGGGTGTGACACAATAACCTTTCTATGCCGAACGCCTCATTTGGAATTGAAAATGAGATGGAAGGACATTATAAAAAGATGAATAAAGAGGGGTGGGGAGGAGTAGTGGGGGCCGTGAAAACTGAACTCTTTCTTATGAATATGCATATTCATATTTGGACCCTGGTCGGTGTGAAAGACAATGGGGACTCCGAAGTTTGCTGGCCCCTTTGAGTGTATTCAGCCCCATCCCATACAAAGACACAAATTTTCCGCTGAGGCCTAGTCAGAGATGGCGTGGAGGGAAGCTCAAGCACCCCTGAGTGTCCCTGAATCAGACAGACAGGAAGTGGTCCTGCGACAACCCCCGTCCCCACGGCGATTCCCATGAATTCCCACAATTCCACTGGCCCGTTGGTTGGTTACTTATTCAGCGATGTGCCACCGTGCTCCCCTTGAACACAGTCATAAAGGGACAAGAGGGGGTCGAAGAGCGAGATGGAGAGAGACGGAAAAAAATCATATTTCATTCACCGTCACAACATGACCCAGATAACAGTAGATTGCCCTTTTTAGTCAGGACAAAATTGCCTTTGTGTCCGAAGTTACAAGAGTGAAGAGAAACAAAAAGCCAAACGAAAAGGGGGTGCTTCAAAGGTTAATCCCTTACAAGCAAGATCAGAGCGTCCCTTCTTTAAGGAACAGGAGAAAATCTATCTCTTTTCTTTTTCCCTCCTTTCTCTTTTATGTCTGGCCATAAAGAGCGGGTTTTATGTACACTCGAATGGCTGAGGCTCACAGAACATGCATGCGAATGAGAGGGAACCACAGGGGACCGATATATCTTTACAAACATATATGCACGTAGAGAGAGAAAGAGAGAGAGAGAGAGAGAGAGAGAGAGAGAGAGAGAGAGAGAGAGAGGAAGGAAGGAAGGAAGAAGGAAAGAAGTGGGAAAGATGCAATGGCAGAGATAAAGAGACACAAGAAAGTAAGCAAGAAGGGAAAGGAAGGCTTGAAAGAAGGTTATGATGGAGAGAGGAAGAGAGAGAGAGAGAGCGAGAGAGAGACAGTCTGGAGGAAAAACTGGAAGAAAAGCAGTCTGGTGTTTTAATCGCAAAATCAGAGCTGAAGGAGCGAGGCAGGCATGCAGTCATCATAACGGATCCCATCTGAGAATGCTATTACAGGCCTGGCTCTACTTGTGGCTAATGCTACTGGGCTTACAGCACCAGCACCGAGGCTTTCTACTTCAGCCATGACCTGCTTTTAGTACCTGCTAAAAAACTATGCCTGCTTGATATCAGAGCTTTCATCGACTCCCAGGCTGCATTGGTGCAGCAAAATAAAAAAACAAAAAGCTGCCTTAAAAACAGCATGTGTGAAATGTTTGCCTTTTGCTCACCTCAGCTGAACACAAACTAAACATTTTCATTCAGACAAAATAACACTGAGGAGCAGATATTTAAAAAAATTTGGGCATTTTAGGGCACCCAAACAATGTCACACTAATGCAATATTTCAAATCTCCCGAAGGGGCCAAAATGCAACAAAAATATTAAAAAGGTCGGGAAACAATATTTGTTATTATGAAATAGGTTTTATTTTCACAAATAATGCTATATAACCTGTTCTGCAACTAGTTTATATAAGAATATAACACACCCAACCCACTCTGCATGTTGCCTCCAATCTCTAAAAAGTCCAAAACAAGGATACAATGCTCAAGTTGTGAACATTCAGCAACCAAAAGGCTTTTCTATTAGAAAAAAAGCATCCCAATCACATATTTACAGTAGAAGTCTGTTGAGCACACGCCAACTTACCTGCAGGACAGGGGCATGGAGTGATGGACAGAGGGAGAAGGAAAGTGGTAAGAGGAGAGGGGGAGGAAGGAGAGATGCTAGAGGGAAGCAGGAGTCTGGAGTTAAATATTAATCCGTGGTGATTCATCTGCTGTGGAAGCCTTCAGGCTCCTTCTGCATACCGCCAGCTGTTGGCCCCTGTCTCTTGGCCCTGGACCTGGATGTGAAAGGCTGGGCTGCTGCCCAGAGTGCCCAGGCATGAGCTTCCTTGGCTGGGGGAAAGGCAGCGCAGGCCAGGGCAGGTGGTGGACCTGGCCGGGATGACAGTGTGTTAAAGTGTGTGAGTGTGTGTGTGTGTGTGTGTGTGTGTGTGTGTGTGTGTGTGTGTGTGTGTGTGTGTGCGTGTGTTATGGGGTGTAACACATACTGTATAACCACAACTCTAGGGTCTAACAGTCTTGCGCTGGAGTCACCTGACTATGTCACACCCACGGAGGGAAATGAGGCTTGACATTGTCAGGTTGTGAGGTACGGAGATGCTGTAGGGGTTCAAGGATGGAGGGATGGAAGTGTGGTTGGAGGGAAACTGGAGAGATGGAACGGCAAATTGAATGAATTGTAATGTTGAGCTTTTTTTTAAAAGAAGAAAAGGAAGAACTTTAGACTTTTTCTAAATATTGACCAGGAAAGATTCCTATGATGCATGGGAATGGGTAAATTTTACATTTCATAGCATTTACAAGCAGAAGAAATGGGTGGTTGAGCTGTGAGAGCTGCGATGACTAGAAAGGCACCTGCAAGAAGTCTATCTTTAACAGAAAATCTAAGAAAAATACAGTATATAGTGTTACCCACACAGTTTGATTGACAGGCAATCTCTGAGAGGTGCAGTACCAAAACACCAAATCAATGAGCACTAAGCACTAAAGACGTCACAAAATCTTTAACATGACTTTGAAACTTTCATAGTTATAATTGAATGCACCAGTTCAACAGCAGTTAAAGTAATCATGTATGGAATGTTATACTGTAAATCAAATACAATGCAGCACACGTGCATTTTAAACTGGCCTTTCATATTCACACTCATTCACTTCATCCAGGGCATCCATCTTGTTCGTACATGTGACCTGGCGTGTCAGTGGGAGGCAGCCAGACGGTCACACACAGCTGCTGCTTTGGCTATCGCTCAAAAGCTAATGTACCTTTGGTGATTCCACTACACTGAGAAAAGCCGAGGGTATGTTATGGACAGCTTTAAGCATTTTTGTTTTTGTTTAACCAGGAACAGTTGGTATATCGCTATTGCTCACCACCGGACTTTATAGACAAAAGTTGTAAGTTTACCTTGCAGACCATCGTAATCGGCAAAATGAATCTTCAGTCACCGACGTACAGCAGATGAGGAAAACAGGGGTTTCAGTCACGTTCCTCTGTTGTACAGAGACTTACATGCAGTAATATGCACACACGGCCGGGCCAGAGAGGTGAACAAGGTACAGACTTACTCAGACCTCATACTCAGGACACCATTACTCCACGATATTGTTACACAGCAATTGTTTTTTGCTATATCATTGTTCAAAATCTCATTTTTGAACCTTGGAGTTACTCAGCAAACTACAAAAAGCACATTACCAGGAAAAATGTATTGGGAGAATTAAGGTTAGGGTCATTTTACAAAAGGTAGCTTGTAAATACTATGATTTTAAGTGAAGAAAAGAGATGCATGTATGTATGCATTTACAATACCTTTATACCTTTGTACTTTCAGTGTGTCATATAAGCATGGAAGTACTTAACGAAGGCGCGATCACAATGAAAACAGATTATGCAATCACAATCCCTTCTCATAGTGCAACGGGGTCTTTGCAAAGCGTTTGCCACTCGGGTTCAGAGGAAAGTACAGGAAAAGCAGAGAGCAGCAGGACGTGATGAAGATACTCACAGGGTAGACAGTAACTACAAAGAAACAAGAATCAAAAAGAGGTGTTTCTCGCTGTTTCTCGGCAGGTGTCCCCAGAGCTTACTGAGCCTTGCCTCTAACTACGCTGTTTGACTTGTTTCAGTGCTCACTTTAAACCAGAGAAGAAAGAGTAGGGATGTGTTCGCGCCAAATGAAAAAGAGAAATCTTCCTCAACCGCTACAGGAGCCAACAGAACACCATAAAGGCTCGAGGAGTCTTCTCGGTCCCCCCCCCCGTTTGTATTTTGCCTCCTTCCACTGTTTTCTCCTGTTTCTATCTTCCCTATAAAGAGTTTCACTCCGGGATGACTCACTCTCCATCTGAGAGAGGTAAAAATAGCTTTACAAAATACTATAACTGCCGACATGAAAGTGAAACTCCAAGGAGTATGAGTCAACATTCACAACCTTTATCCTAAGATACACAATTTTCAAGATCAAACCTGCACTTTTGAAATACTTAATCATAAATTTTAAAACAGGGCTCTGGAAGCTTTTTGGAATTACTTATGTCACATAATCTATAGGTCTAATCTATACATCTCCATGCTCTAATTGAAGGAATTTTGATATTTCTTCCATGGAGACTCTTAGGGAAAAGGGTTAGGGTTAGTGTACTTAGTTAGTGTAGTATAAGTGTAATTTTTTTCCTGCAGTTGCTTTGCAACAGCTTGTTAGCACTCACAGAATTCCTCACTGAAACCAAGAAACGCAGCTGAGCCCATTAACACCCTCCATCCTCTCTGTCCATGTTTGACATCACACAGCTCTTTTCTGAATACATTACATCTTCAAAACCACTCTTTCACAATGTGTGTCCATGTATGATGCCCACCCACTCTTACAGTACCGTTTTACAGGGCAAAGGCTACTGAGCAGGAGGGTTACTACAGTGTCTTTGAGAAAGAGAGAAAAAATTTGAGAGGAGAAGAAAGAAAAAAACGCTGGGTCATGAATTATAGAGCAGATCACTTTCGTCTGGGTCCAGGGAGAGAGGGAGAGACCACAAGAGAGAGAGATTCACCCCTTATTCTTCCATGCCCTATCTGGTACGTGGGAAGCCACTGGGGAGAGCGATTTATGGCCAATTGAAGCGGCAGCAACATCCCTCGGAAGGCAACGAGTGGATCCATAGCAACGATCCTAGCGGGGCATATTAATCCCCTGCTTTATGTAGTGCTAAGTGTACAATAGTAATCAGGATTGGAGTAGGCCCCACTGATCATTAAGGGAAAGGGCTATATAAAGAATTCATAATGGGATTAGCCCACGGCGAATGGAGAAAGAGAGAGAGACAAGAGGGTGTGTGGGTAGATGTCTGGAGGATGAGGACAGGGAGAAATGGGCAGAGGGAGGGCGGGTGAGAGGATGAAGGGAGGGAGGGGTGGCACGATGCTGGAATTAAATCACCCATCAAATTGCATTGAGGAATTTTAATTTACAGGTTAATGTCGCATTGTGTGACTAATCACAGCCAACCGTCTCGATGAACCAGTAAAAAATCGGGGGGAAATCAGAGGCTGCTGCAACAAATTGGAAATGCTGTGCGTAGTCGTTCCTGGTGAAAAGAAACAGTGCTGACTAAAAATAATGTGTTTTGATGTTTGAGGGGATCTTAACTACAGTATCCCTTCAGAGTTAATATCAGAGCAGAGCAGGATAAGCAAAAGCAATCAGATTACTTTATTCTCAGAAAGAGACTTACAAGTATAGTGTTGCAATCGTTCCAGTAGCAAAGTGTGAAACTGTCTATCTCTAAATCTAAAAATGCCCCACTGTAATCAAACCAGTTAGCCTAACCTACTTATTCAGGTGTGTGTTATGTGACTACTGTATTTTTATAGCAACTGCACACAGTTGGCCTTCTTTGCAATCAAATTACTGACAGGTAAGAATTCCATTACCACAACATTTTTATCCTAAATAGGTGCTTCTTTGCAATGTTTCCATTTATTCTCAATCACTCTGTACCTGTAACGTCTAACAGTTGCTCACCTAAGTAGGGTCTCATTTATAAAGAGAGGTTTCCTGGTTCGTATTTTGTCTTGTACAGTAGCACACAGAAAATCATACTACATTAGCAGCTACTTCAAGCCAGTAGATGTTCGCCAGACTGCAGAGGTAGTCCGGGCACGTCCAACGGGAAGGACACCCTTGGGCAGACCCAGAACATGCTGAAGGGGTTGACATATTCCGGCCAGCGTGGGAACGCCTCGGGATCCCCCAAGAGCAGCTGGACGTGGCTAGGAAAACGGATTCCTGGGCTACTGGGCTTAGTGTGCTGCCTTTGCAAACCAAACCATGTAAAAATTTATGGATTTACTGGTGGTGTGGACTCAAGGACTGCCAAATTTATTATAAAAGAAAAGATATGAAATCTTGTCTTTGAATACTCAAATAATTATCTTTGGACCAATGCTGAATTGGCTTTACAGGATAATGACTGTTTCACCTCATTCATGAGGTACACTGATTTTAATTTACATTCAAGCTAGTTTGCAGTTTATTGTAGTTATGCGACACATATATAGACTCAGCTGAGCTTACACAGCTCTCAATGTCAATTATTATTAGGCATAAGCATGATTTCAAAAATGTTTTTCAGATTACATCAATGACTGACTTCAGTGTTTTTGACATCTGATGCCTTTGTTGTTCTGGTTACAAAATGACCTGCCAGCACACTTTCACAGTAGGTTATTTCCAAACATGCTTACATGCCTTAACAGTAAGCTTCTATCATACTCAGAAGTACAAAACACCAAAATACCTCCCATTGTATGGTGGTTTGGGTGTGGTTCAGTTCTCTTATGCTAAAGAAAGAACAATATTACACAAAAAGCATCTTGACCCTAACACCAGGCCACCAGCAGTCACAAAGTAAGTCAGCTGAAGACTTTCCAGTACTAATTCTATCTAAGGCCTTGGCTCAGCCTGCTTTGGGTAGCTCCTTCATCACTGCGGCAGACCGGGGGGAGGACTTTATTACAGCCACAGCTCGTTAGCTTGAGTGGTCTTAATGAAGCAGCGTGGCGATCAGACAGAAATCATGCTGCTGAGGCCCTGCGTCATTACACCAGCCTTTAATTACGTTGATATATGGCTGGGACAGGCCTCGATTCCACAGAAATTCACCAAGACTTACCAGACTTTAGTCTCCTCCACTCATATCAGTGTGTTAATATATAACTGTATTTCTTCAGTGTAGGTGAGTCTCACTCACCAGGCAAATGCCAGCTCTTTTATGCTGAAACTGTTAGCCAATATGCTGTATGCCAATATTACATTTAAATTTCCAAATGTTCACACTTTTGTAGATTTGACTGTTTTATAACCAAAACCTACAACTGTTTAAAATTAGTACCAGACCTTCTTGTCAGGGTTAAGAACAACTCTGAAACAACATTTAGACAATCGTTAGACACTAAAACTCCCACTGGAAGCGTGGATAGTGTTCTCAAACCTTGCATGCTTCTCCAAACAGCAGGTGGGAGAGAATCTCAGGATAGATTGGGAATTGAGGCCAAGTCTTGGTGAGATCCGAAAAAGCAACTTGACTGGGTGACAACACACTTGAAAAAGGTACTGTTGTGTTTCATTACTATTCATGAGTTTACTTCAAAATGTATTCTCCAACTGAGTAGGGGAGAAGGACTACCAAAAGGCCCTTGAGGGGTTTCAGAGTAAGCACAACATTAGAGTTTAGAGTCAAATAGTAACAGGAAATAATAGCTTGCAGTACCAAATAGGCCGAAAACCTGAATATGTTTAGGTAAGATGTGCCTTTACAACCCCCCCCCGTTTATTCTCACATAGCTAGCTTAACGCTGAGAAAACAGCACTGAAAATGTCCTCGTTAAAAAGGATAGAAATTGCCAAAGAATTAGGGTTAGGGTTATGTTGTGTTCAGGGTTAGGGCTGTGCAGAATTAGGGTACGGGCACCTTTTTTGGTCTAGTTCAGGCACTGGTTTACAATAAGTCCACCTGACATTCCAAATACTTTGTCCTTGTCATTCTGCTTGGCTTCTACCAACTATAATACAGAACACGTGAGTGAAATTTAGTCCAAAACGGTTTCAAGTGATATGAAAGCTTTATGGGGTTCCTGATTCTTCATAAGTAATTTTCTTTGGATAAATACTCGGACTTAAATGAAGCAGCAGCACATCTGCAGGAGTAAAACATTACTGTCTGGCTTTCACTGCCGCTGTGTGAAACATATTCCACTTTTCTTTCATTGGACTTAGAGTTATGATAGCTATATTATGTCATGCTTCCCTACCTGCTTCATTATTCAAAATGAAGAGAAATCCAGTTATATAATACGAGGGCAGAAGTTCTTATGAGATTTGGAAAGCTCAGCACTAGACATCTCCACTCTGTGTTAATTGGTTTTGCTTTTGAAAGGCCATCATTTTCTTTCGGGCCCATTAACCATAATGCTCCAGAGTCCAGGATTAGTTCGCACTCAGTAAGACTGCTGTGTTGTCGTTAAATTCAATTTAACGGGGCACCCACCAGTGCTAATTACTGCTAACCCTGCTTACTGCTCCATGTTAGTTTGGTCACTGTCCCTGCAAAAGGATTTCTTTGTTGGGTCGCTTTTACTTCACCTCTTGGTCTGCTGGTTGATTTTATTTTGTTGGGTGTTAGTCTGAGGTGAAGTGACATGTTCTAAATTCTGCTGTTAACTTTTTGAATTTAAAAAAACCTACCACAAATTCCTCTTAATGAGTAACCATTAAAGAGAGCTTGAGCCTGCCTCATAGTTCTTGCACCAGGTTCAGCAAACCCTCAAGCACACCCGCATTATAGCTGCTGCAGCCCTGCGGACCCAATGCAAAGGGACCTAGCGAAGGAATATAACAGTCAGCAGCCTTGTTGTTGATAGGCCTCTACTTAAATGTAAATCATTCTGGGTTTATTTTCCTTTAGTGTAAATGACAATGGAGCACTGGTTTGTTCACGGCAGTTTTCAGTCTACTGCTTAGAGAAACTGACCTTTAATATTAACTCTCCTACCCATTTGGCCAGCTGGATATGCTTAAGAAACTTTTGCACAGGACGCAGGTAAAAGATTCATTATTCAGCCCCAGGAATGGGCAGGGGAGGGCCGTTCCAATGGCTTTTACCTAACTACCCCCCTAAAAGCCTCCCAAGAAAAATACCTGCATTACAGAGCCATGCTGTGGAGAAAGTGTATTCACTATAGAAGCACTCCCGGTACCTGAATAAAAGATGAAATATTGAACATAGACTGTGGGGTTTTAAGTTTATTATTTAGGCCAAGATGGTCTAATTGCTCTAATGCAATGGAGTTGATTTTTTTTTCTAGCAACTTGAGTCTGTTTCTTTGTGAGGGGACCATTTTACAGCGCTACCATTATTTTCAGTGGATGGAGTGAGGTCGGTACTGTACATTCAAGGTAGACACATTAATTACTTTTTAATTTGTAGGGCGGGTTTTACAGACTCTTTAATTTTTCAGACCCAAGGCTCTTTACCTGAGGCTACGAATGGTGGGGAAGGAAGATCTAAATCTAAATGTAGAAGTTTTTAATGTAGAGAACGATCACGCTGCCTTTATTATTAATGACTGCTGCCATCAAAACCAAATAGACCCAGAGGAACTTTTCAGAGTAAAGAGTGTGTCATCAGGTAGAATGAAGGCAAAAATGTCATTACTACCATTTATTTTCTTTTTATTTGATGTTCTAGGAATTGTATCATTGGTTTGTTACTTGAAATAGTTCTATTTCAACAATTAACTAAGTTTACTCAGTTGCAGCCCCAATGTGTAAAATTAGACTATTTACATCTTTCAATATCTCAAATCTACAAAGAATTGTTTTCAGCCAGTCACCATTGTATTGCCTCATAAATAACAAATCTTAGATGGAAAATAGTACAGTAAATGTTGCTATAATGTATGTAACTATTTATAGTGTGTGTGCTGTTACACTATGCAGCAGTGCTGCTGGTATTCACATACTAAGCCTGCATTGCACCAATATATGATCAAAGATTTGTTACGTGAAGCTACCATAGCCAACTTGGGGACCTACTTTCTTTACTTTTTAAGTGTTAAACTACATGTCAAAGTCTGCTCACAGGTCTGCATATGTGAATGAAGTTGTATGACTCCTTTTGTGGCCCATTTTTCTGGCTAAGTGGAAGTTATCACTATTTAGATGGTATATGGTTTCAATGAATATACTCAAATTAAGTGATCAATGAAGGATTATCATATATGTAATAGCTAAACAGGTACACATGTATCTGATTACTATGCAAAGATTGATTTTTATAAAATCTTGAACTCATTCCTAAATTATGGCTAAAACCCATTTTGAGCTCCCAGTGACCTTTGAGTCAAAAGTCTTTGTCTTATTATGATGTCACAGCAAAGCTGACCTTTTGGGTAAATCATATCATCACCTCATTGCTGATCCCATTAAACATCTGACAAAATTTTGAAGTAATTACTGCATCGATTCTTGAGTGATGGCCAAAAACGTGGTTTGTGAGGATAGGAAATATCGCGTTCACAAGAATACACAATGACCTTGACCCTTCACCTTCGACCAGATCTAATCAGAACATCCTTGAGTCCTTAAGAGCCAAATTTAAAGTAATTCCCTCGAGGTATTCCTAAGATATTGCGTTCACAAGAATGGGATGGACAGACTTATAGACGGATGGACAATCCGAAAACATAATGCCTCTGGCCAAGGATATTGCCTGTGCGGAGGCATAACAATCTGGGGTTGTGGAGTCAGAAATAAGTGATCTTACCAGAACTCTGTACCCCGCTCCTCACCTCTGATTGAGGCTAGCAGCTCGAGTCTACATTAGCATTATAACACACCTGAATCTCCAACTTAACTTTTGGCAGTGATTGCATTTTGACAACACAGAGGAATCCATGAAATAAAAAAGTTATCTCTTTCCTAACTTTAGTTTCTGGAAGCTTGCGCTGCTTGCCCCGATATACAATTTTGCCGCAGTTACATTTTCTAATCTGCACAATAAGTGTAAAGTTATTATGACCCACAGTCAGAAGGGCTAGTTTTATAATGTATGTAATGTATAATATATAGTCTCATTATAATTGGTTACAAATACTGTTATATACTGCAAATTAGCATATACAGCAGTTGACAACCGTATTTAGTCAAGTATATGGTAACTGGTATGAACATGAGATATTTCTGCAGTTTCCCCTCTATTTTTTGTTGATTCTGATGCCCCCTGTGGACAAAAGCGGTAGTTTTTCCATCGCCTCGTTTTATTGATTTCAAGAGAATTCTGACCAAATTAAGATTAACTATAGAAATAGCCAATCTTCTCATTGATGGTCCAGGGTGCTTATAGACATCACTAATAAATTGAGATTGTTTCATAACCATCTAAAAACTCTTTGTAGTAGGTTTTAAAGTAGCTATTTATACCAAATACAAAAGGACTGAGGCAATGATCAGGGAAGTAGAGGAACTTCCCTTCTGTCTTCTAAGTGTTCTAAGATTTTACAATTACGACAATGCTTATTTAAAGATAAAAGAAAAAGAAATGCTTTCACAAAAGCTTAAAGTACTTATTCTTACCTGGGACCTAAACATGGCTGAGTGTTAAACCCTCAACACCGCGTCTACGGCAGATTACTCAGTGACTACTATGAGTGTTTTTGCCCTGAAAGAGAGCTAGGCAGAATGTGAGACAGAAGCATCACCTCTCACACTCCCTCCCCACCTCCTTGTGTGTTGTGTTTGACATTTCCCAGTAATGATGGGAATTTTCTCCCCTCTCCTAGCAGGAGTCACCCTTCCTCCCCTCTCAAGCGACCTGTCCCTCCATGCTGAGACCCACACAATTGCTCTGTGCCAGGGCCTGTGAAATCCCAGGACGCCAGGGCCCTATGAAATCCAATAGAATGGCTTTTATCCCCTGAAGATACAGTACAAATCATCATTGGTTTTATCTCAGCTGGGGATGTCGATTTATCTAAATGAGCTTAGTCCCTCTAGCTGCCTGTCAGAGTTATTTCTCAAACACCAGCCCCACCCTGACACCCTCCCTTCTTCTCATCTTTTTCCTCTCTCCTCCCATCTCTCAGCTCTCCTCTTCCTCCTCCCGCCCTGATTTGGTGAGGTTTAGATCCTTTCGATGTCTCCGTCCTTTGTTCTCTTGAGAGGGAGGGGGCAACAGAGGACAGGGCAAGTAATGGGATTGGTACCCTGTACTGGGCACCAGTTTTGTTCGAAGCCTGCCTTACTGGCCGAAAGACAAATGTGTGCATGTGTGTGCGTGTGTGTGTGTGTGTATGTGTGTGTGTGTGAGTGTGTTACTCTGAGTCCCTTTAGTGTGCAGTGGAATGTACTTAATCTGCCTGCCATCATAATGCAAATGAAGCTCCCTGGTCCCAGCGGGGAGATACTCTGTGTGTGTGTCTGTGTGTGTGTCTGTTTGTGTGTGTGTGTGTGTGTGTGTGTGTGTGTGTGTGTGTGTGTGTGTGTGTGTGTGTGTGTGTGTGTGTGTGCGCGCGCGCATGTTGTGGAATAGTCGGGCCCTTGACAGAGAATGCTGGAAAGCTCTGGAGGGGGCATCAAAGAGTGGGCAAAGGCTTCTGTCACACTAACACAATGGCTACGGACCAGGTCCAGTTACACACACACACACACACACACACACACACACACACACACACACACTCTCACACTCACACAGAAAGAGGTCCGTTGGAGAAGACTGAAATATGACACCATGTAGGTGAAGTGGGGAAATACCAGTAGTAGGGATTTTCTGTAAAAGACAACAAATTCATTTCAAAACAAACTTGTTTCTGCAAGAAGTAAATATAAAAACTTCTAAAAACACATTCACGTTTTATTTCAAAACTCCACTTGTATATTGTAACAAGTTAACTTACTAATGCTGCTTCTCTTTAATAAGCCTTTACAATTTTCTCTTAAGCTTAAGTAATATTAATATTATTGGTATTTTTTTAGTTAAGTCATAAAAAGTGCAGCACATACACAGACCACCCAAAAGCAGAGACCTCCTGTTTTCCTAAATAAGTGGTCATATACTGTAATTACTGTGAATGTAAGCACACAGAGGTGCACTCATCTCGCTGTTAAACAGAAGTTTTATAAAGATACCTTGTCATAATTTTAAATAACATAGTAGGACCTCTCTATAAATGAAACTTCCAATGTTACCTTTTTAAAGTGACCATTGATCTCAGTAGAATCTTTTTTGAATAAAAGACTAAGGACATTGCAGGTTTTTTTTTAAAGGTGCTGCTTTTCTTTCTCACTTACCTCCACATTGTCCTCTTCTCTTATCCACATTCTTAAGATCAAGGTCAAGGTAGATTTTATTGTCCCAAAGGGAAATTACTCCTGTAGAGAGGTTATAGGAAATACTGTTTCCACATGGCAACTAGAAATATATCTTAAGGGTAGAAGCTTAAGTCAATACTGAACAAAGGAAAAAGGAAATATACACACTGGATCGTTCCAGACAGAGATGTGCATTCAGTTGAAACATTGTGGTAAATCATGCTTGGAGGACAGTTGACGGTGTGGGTATCCCCCTTTGGTGTGGTTAAATACTACATCATTATTTATAAATACTGTATTCATCATGTTCATTCATTGTCGTGCAGTAACTTTAAAATTTGTTGTTACGTTGTACAGTACAAGCAGAGGAAGACAATGGAAAAACATTTGTGAAATGACATGTAAACAATGGAATATCAACCAATTATTATATATATATTATAGTCATTTACTTGTTTAAATTGAATTTCTTATGTTTTTAAAACAATGATTCATGATAAATAGGAATATGACTGAATATGACAAAACTTTTTTTAAACTGTCTACAGCCAAAGAAACCAAGGCGCTTTACTCATGCCTTAACTGTGAATCCTCATTTCAGTGCTTTGACAGTCAAAGGTACAATAATGTGCCCAAACCTATTAATAGCAAGACAGTTAATTAGATTCAAAGATTAATTAACGGCTTATCTAATCTATCAAAGGGCTAAAGATAACTATCTAATTAACAATACGAGTGAAGAACAGCGGCAAAGTTTGTCAAACAAAGAACTCTGTCGTTAGATATCAGATGTCAGTGTTATCTTTAACCATCACTCTTCCCATCTATTGTTCTCTCTCATCCATCTTTCACCTTCTTTCCTTCTGTTCTGCTTTACTTCCCTCTCTTCCACTCACACATACTCTGCCTCGCCCCCTGCCCCTGATGTTTATTGATTGCCAGAGTTCATACAAGAGCATCACTTAATGTGCTTGCTTTCATGTCCTGCCTTTGTTGCCAGGGCCGCATGTCCACGATATTGCAAATTGATCCATCTCTCCCCACCAGCCTTTGTCAGGGTTTGTGAAGTGAACTACTATTACATTAGCCCACTCTCTGATTCGTGCCCCCACCCCCCTCTCCTTTTCCCCCCTCTGAGTCTTTCTTTCACTCATTCTATCTCTTTCTTGTCATTCTGAGAATGGCATTGGCATGGCTAAACACTGGTTTGAGAGCTGATTAGCGGAGCCACACGCCTGACTGGCTGCATTGATGAGCTCCTTGAGGTTTGATGATGTAGCCAATAAACGGACACTTTTGATTATCTGACCTCTGACCTATTCTGTAACAACCCCCCCCCCGCCACACACACACACACACACCATCCCAACCTTACCTCTTCCTCCTCCTCATCCCCTTCACGCCTCCTTTGCTCCATTGTCCTTCTCAGGTGACGACTTGAAAATGAGGTCATGCTTGTCTGAACACAAACAAGGACACGCATCCTCAAGGGCAGTCCGTCCTTGAAATGATTCAATGCTTTTACCGCCTCTGAGAGACACAAAATGTAAAAGGAAGGGTTTTATTTAATGTCACATGACACATTATTGACTAAATTAGCACTTAGTAAGGCATGGTAACATTAACCAGTGTATCCTTGCTGCATAGATAGGGCATACACTGCACGTCTTCAAAAAGTTTTTCAAGAAGTTACGTGAGTGAAAGCTCTGGGATGGAAAACTTCTATGCAACTTGTGAACCTGTCCCTTTAGGCATTGGAAGTGAGTGGACTTGCAAGACAGACATCCAATAATAAGGTTTTCTCTCACTTCGCTCCTGCCCTGGACAACTTGGCAGGAATTTGGAACGAAGACGAAACGCCGGCACTCTTTGACGTGCCTGCGGTCTGACTTCAACGTCCTCCTGAGCCGATCAACAGCAACTCCTGAAGTCTGCATCCCTGACAATGTAATTGCCTGGTGGAGTCTTCTCCCCAGCTTAAGGCAAAGTGCCTGTAATTAAGATTGGATGCCCAGGACCACCACCACTACCACCACCCCTCAACACACACATACGGACTCCACAACCTCCCAAAGCTACTGTTGTCATGGAGAGAAGACATCAGAGGAAGAGGCTGCAAATGTTTGCTGTGATGGTAGCAAGGGAGGGGGGGTTGCGCTGCGAGAGTCGAGGCTGTACAGGGGGTTGTTTTCAACTGTGTGGGTGGGGGGGGTGGGGGTCTGAGAAGAGAGCGTTAAGGGGATGGGGGACTGCGGCACAATCATCTTGATTTCTTGTGCTGAACGATTACATGCCACGCTAATTGCTAGCAGAGGGATCTTTAATAAATATTTCATTCGGTGCAGCATCATTACTGCCTAATGTCGTTATTAATCTCCGCCGGTAATTTCCACTCAGGAGAAGCGTCTTTGTGAGGGGAAAGCAGTGTTTTTTCCCCCCACAAGGAGAGAAAGAGAGAGAGAGAGAGAGGGGGAAGGATCGAGAGAGGGGTAGAATTAGGGAGTGATGCTGGAGAAGTGCCATTACATTACAAGTTATGAGAGGAGAGGGGAGGAGAAATGAATGAACCATGTAGAAGAGAGAGAGAGAAAGAGCGATAAAGAGGGACACAGAGAGGTAAAGTGAGTGAAAGAATAAAAAGAAAGTCAGAATGAGAGAGGAAAGGAGAGAGAATGGGAAGTTAAGTGAACAGCACTGGATGGATAATGTGGGAGCTGGCCTGGCTGCAAATAATGTTACAGACACATGTCATTTCCTGAGAGGCCTTTCCATCAGTGAGATCATAGCTACTAATTTGATTTGTACATGGGAGGGGGGGTTGGTATAACTGCCTCTGTAGAAAAAGATTTACTTAGAGTAAATGGCTGGAGCTGCCAGTCATGGCTTCTGCGGTGTCAGACATGTGGAACAATCAACACCCGCAACTTACCTACAGGAAGATTTCTTGCTATCGTACTCTAGATTGCTCTGCTTTTATTTTTCTTCTCGTCGTCAGAAACCCAGCCACACAAGAATTTGTATATTTCAGCAAATAAATGCCACGATGTCGAAACAGGCTCTGCTTTTTCTGCCCTGCCTGTTAACGTGTGTTACTATTTATAAGAACTATTTGTTAATAATTCAAATCCAATAAAACTAACTAAACACCGTCTTGTGATGGGATCACCAGCTGTGGCACCAAATCGGTGTGTATGGTGCAATCGGGCACACCCCTCGGACCGCACCCATTTCAACTGAACTCACCTACAGTTTCATGACAGTATCTTGACGGACAAAACCTGTCCACAGACCTGCCAAAGTACTCAAAACCACTCCTGTGGTAGCTCCCGTTAACAGCAGATGTCTGCAAGACCACATTTTGCCATGCTGACACACACACGCACACACACAGACACACGCACAGACTCACAAGGTGAAAGCAATAAAACAGTTTTAAGCATGGTTAGCATTTCTCGCTAACTGGCATTCAATTCCAAGACTGGTCTTTGTTGCATGTCATCCCCTTTCTGTCTCCCCTGCCTTCCCTGTCTCTCTCCAGCCATCACTATCCAGATAAAGCAGAACCCCCCCAAAAAAACAACATTATGGAGCAAATTCCTTGAAAAATCTCTCTATAGGTTTTACATATCCAGCATTAAAAAAAATGAAAGGAGCTGCATAGTTAGCACAGATTATAACAGCAGTGCTGGCTGAGCAGACAAAATAAAATACAAAATACAAAAGAACAATTTTAAAAACACTATTTTAATGAGCAGAGGGACAAAATGTATAAACTTTCTTTCTCACAAATAAATGTGACTTGCAAAGAAAACAACAAAATGTCAAAATAACCCTTAAAGGCAACACACTGCTAATAACATACCCGGCGTTATATGCAGACCAACAGACAACTGTGCTTTGGCTCATACCACGGTGTCCATGCTCTCTTTCTTCATGCAGTTTAAGACATTAAGAAGGCGTGAAAATGGCAGCAAGTTAAGCCTTGGGCGAATAGCAAATAGCATTAGCCACCAAGCACACATTGCATTTTGCTCATTCCAATATCCATCTGTGCCTGCAGCTATGCTAGCTAACTGCTATCAGACGGGCTTATTCACAGACATTTTCCACAGCTTCAGTGCTTTTTAGAGCAAAATTCAATCTTTGGTAATAAGTGAATTTGAGATGGAGCATAAGCGAAGACTAAAAAGCAAATCCAAATCCATGTTGGTTTTATCTGACAATGTATTTCATGGCTGTATTCCAAACTCTTATGAGAATAGGTTATGAATGATTACCAGAAAAATGATTATATGCTTTGCATGATGTTTCAATAACATATCCATCATATATGGCCATAGACAGTGACAGTAGGGTTGGAATGGGATGGAGGGATGGCTTGGAAGAAGAGGAGAGGGAGTGATTTATTGGCTTACAATAAAAAAGAAAAAAAAGGCTTCAGCTAAACCATCTATCCACCCAGTACTTACTCACTCTCTTCTTCACTCTGCTTCCATCTTCTTTTCTCTCTCACACACACACACACACACACACACACACACACACACACACAAGCCGTGCAAGTGATGGCATTGCCCCCAAAGAAAATAGAGTTGTGTGTACCATCCAATTATCTGTCAGGGGTGAATAATAGCCCCAATAATATATTCACATTGCCGTTGCAGATCAATTTTTAATCAAGCTGAGAAATATGGAGGAAGTGAAGCTAAAATGACCCACAAGGAACTCTCCCATAATGCCTCGGCAGAGGAGTCCCTAATTTTGCACCAATCAAATTACCTACTCCCCAGACCCCTCCCAGACCCATCCCCGACCCCTCCAGCTCCCCCAACCCACCGTCATCCTAGGAGTGATAATGGTGCCTCCCAGTGTGGGGGAGACTAATAACTACAACTGGCCTGCTCTTTTATAAGGGCGGAGGTCAGGGGGCAGTGACCTTATTAAAGAAATTTTCACTGATGATAAAGTGATTAGCTGTTACTAGTTGGATAACATGTATATTGTGGCACAAATGAGAAAACAGAACCACATACTATGCTTTTTTATTCCCTTTATATGCCCACAATCTTTTTTAAGTCAGCCATTTGTTCCTTTATTTGTTTTTATGGGGACACAATTCTACTTTAAATGATGTATTATTCACGTTTAAACCTGAATCCAACCCTGGGCAACAACATTGACGTATTATCTCCTTATAAAGTTCATATTGCAAACATGTTAGCAATGTTTTTTTTACACATCCAGCAGATACAGAGCAACACTAGCATTTATTTGTGAATTAAATCCATGTAAGTCCAAGAGTCACTTTCTTTGTTTTCTTTTCATTTTCTTTGTTTTCGGGTCCATCAGCTCCAGAGGGAAATATCTGACCATTTCATTGCCAAATGCTCCACTATGTTAACCAGCTAGTGGGCAACTTTGTGTGTTTACTAAAATAAAATGTTCCGTTTCATTTTCTGTTCTTAATGGATGAATGAATGACTCATCAGCCATCTTGCAAACATGGTGCAACGGACATAAGGCACCATATTTTCCGGGTTGAACAATATTTCTAAATCACAAGCCCTTCAGCTCTTCTAGTACCGTTCATAACCTGCTCCATACATGTTATTGATGTGCAATTGTAAAAGTCTTGGCTAAAATGAAAATACCCTGGTTACGTCAGATGGAAATTCAAGCATGCTTAATGTAAACCAGCCCATTGTGCACCATAGTGAGTACACTGTTAAACCATATGGATGGATAAAACAAACACATGTCATGATGTGTTGTCCAAACAGACTTTTCTTACAATAATTTCATGCCATCTCACCCACATTCGCTCTCCAGCCCATAGTTACTCATTTATAAACAATACTCATACGTACATTTCACATGTGTATGTCCACAAACACACACACACACACACACACACACACACACACACACACACACACACAATCAACTTCTTGTCTGTGCACTTTGTGAGTAAATCCAACCCTGTAGAGGCGACCCCAGTGTGCCTGAGATGGGTCACGTACCTCTACACAGCGCTGGGGCAATCTGCAATGAAAGCTTTCCCATTTGTAATAAACTGCAGCCTCTCAGAAGAGCAATCCTAGGGAGAATCCACCGTACTCACTCCTCACTATAACAACAGCGTCTGTAAAACAAATGAGCAGGGAGGTAATTGCAGACAAACAAAAATTACATTTCCAATAAAGGTTCTTGTCTCTTTGGGCTCCCAGAAGCCCCCAGCTCTCCTCAACTGTTTAACAGCCTTAATATACCCTCTCATCAGCCTTCCTGTTGAGAAGTCGCCTGAGAGAAGTTATCAGAGCACAAACAGAGCTCATCTAATGTGAACAGGTTGAGGGTTTAGTGGTTGAAGTGTTTTAGGCAATTAAAAGGGGAAAGTAATGGTGGGATAGATGGATGAGCGCATTAGACAAAACACTAAAAGTTTACATGACCCGTACTTTACACTCGAAGACATTCATGGCACTGTGGTAGAAGTCTCATAATCAGGAGCACTTATGGGAAGATGAGAAATGCAAAATACTTTTGTAAACAGCATGAAAAGATGCAAATTTCCTTTATGGAACTCAAGATATGGTTTTCAGATTAAAAAGACAGAAACATGCTTAAAAAAAAGATAATTATTTGTAACCAAGAGCTCATATAATCCATCTCTCAACAATGTGTAAACATCAATGACAGGGATTAATATTAATTTAAATTAAGAATGTGAAATAGACTTTCAATCGCTAATTTGCTCTAAAAGCAGAATGTGCTATGTGTTGCATGCGCACATATATAAATAATGACTACAATTTCACTAGTAGGTATTATAATCATAAACACATGCAGGTAATTTCGGAAAAAAAATCAACAACCTCAATGACAGATTATACACTGCATGCCATCGGGCAGATTTTACAGAGGAGGGAGTTGTTCTTTTAAGAGCTTTTACAGTTTCTGGAAACAGCAGAAGGTGGAAGGAATAAGGTGGCGGAAAAATGACTTCAAACATAAAAGGCCAAGAAAAATATGTAAATAAAAAAACACATCAGCATAACGCCTGTTAAGTTGGGCCATAAAGGATTTGTGCCAGTTCGCAGTATTTGTGAACCCTCACAGTGTGTATGTTGTTCATACTCCTGCTGGATAGTTTGGCCATATTGCTCTTCGTCCTCGTTGATTCAGTTTGTCTGCATTTGTTACGTCGACATGATTTTCCAGACTGCTACTTTTGACAGTGTCACTAATTTTGGCCTTGTTTTGACCAATACAACAGATAATAGGCTCTCTTTGGAGCTCCCTTAATAGTCTCAAAGTGCAGCCGTGTTTGTAATTGTAGTCAACCTTCTTGTTTGGTGAATCAACAGAATGAAACTGAAAATATATTTAATTTACTGATATAAAAGCTGCAAATGCTGATAGTTAATAAGCAGCCAACAGTTTGACCTTTATGCCTGATAAAAGGATAAACAATGATCAGAATAGTTGCTTATATTGATGGAATACACAATTGATCAACTAATCGTTCCAGCAGTAGTTTTAAGGAAGATGGTATAAAATGATACTCACAAGATACCAACTGTCACTATGATGTGTCATTTTGAACTGTTGTAGATATTATCAGATATTTGTTTAAAAGTGCTACACACAGCACTTAACCTCCATGCAGGTTTGCATACATAATCTATCACATTCACTTTTACACAAATACAAACACTTGTGCACTGTCACACTCGACCACAGAGTCAAATGACACACACACACACACACACCCAAACACACACACACTCACATAGTAAGAATTCCACTGAGTGCAGCAGCAGTCATCTCCTCCCTGCAGCACCGAGATCAAATCAGTCTGTTTATCTGATGGTGAACCTGACATTAGGCCAAACTAAAGGTCTCTGCTCGGCTTCCTCTTATCAAACCCTGCGAACAGTGAACTCCATGGCCCGGCCCCTCACAAGGGGAAATTGATTACAGCCTCAGGGCAAAACTGCAGCAAGTCCACAGCTCTGTTCATTCCATTATGAGTCCCGGAGTCAAGCACGCCGAGGTGGCTATTAGCTACAGGTTCTGGATCAGTTCCTCAGATATTATTTGATCTTGTAACAGTGATGGGTTGAAAGAGAGGTAGTGTAATCTGAGCTTAGATTCAGGGTTAAGGGTTCATATGACCTCAGTGGTGACTAAACAACCGCGGTCAAAGCTTTTAACAAGAGGTCCAGGGGGTTCATATTGGTTTGACATATTTCACTTTAAATGGACGCATTGACTGTAGTGAATGTGGAGCAGCGCACTAGTTACTCTTCAGGAACAGACCACAGCACGCGCGCTGTCTGAGATCTTATTTTAAAAAGGTTCCACGTATGTCCGTATGTGTGTAACTCCAATATATGTGTTCGTGCACACATCTGCCTGGGTTTACCACTGTTATATTATTCTCTTTAAACTTATGTGTGATAGAAAAATGGAAGAGGGAAACAAACAGTGTGTGTGTGTGAGTGTGCGAGTGAGAGAAAGACCTAATAGTTTCAGGGCATTCCTGTCAGTGTTGCTGTGTGATTGCAGGTCCTGTGTGGCTTCCTGCAAACTTTAATGCTTAGACAGATTTGATGTAAACACTCAGAGGAGACAGAGATGGGAAAGTCCCCGAGATATTTAACTGACTAATTCCTTCACCAGTTTTTCTTTCTCTTTGCTCGTCTCTGTCTTTACTTTGCCTCAATCATTCCACTGTGGCGGAAGAATCTGGGAATCCGGGATATGCAAAGCAAACATGCCCTTTTCCTTCATCATCAAAAAAATAAGAGTGTGAGTATATGTGCTGACAAACAGGCATGCAAGCGCGCGCGCACACACACACACACACACAAACCGCCACCTCATAAACAAACACACCTTTTTGTTAATATTTTGCTCAAGGCATTTTATTTCTCCAATTAGACTTGTCGAGGGCCTGACAAGTTTCAACTTTGTTCCCTAAACCAGACAGGAAATTAAAACTTGTATTTGAAACTGCTGTCTTTCTTCTTTTGGCATAGAAACATACACAGTTTTTATCTTTATTCTTACTGGAAATATAATTGTGCATTAGTTATTCACTGCTGACTTTTGCAGTTAATGAGTCAACCCTTCGACCTTCCATACAAACTATTTTCTTATTTAATTTTGTTTAAGCCTAATGTGCCTTACTATGGAAGTTTTGCTAGAGTATATTAACTTACAGTATTTAAAGTAAACATATATTCAGCCTTTGACTGTACTGTAAGCAGTGGGCTGACTCAAGCTATTTTACTGAGAAAATCTAACCAGTGAAAGCAGTGACAGTCACAAGATGCAACTTGCGAATGCATCTCCATTAGAGCTGTATCATCAGCTGATGATATGATTTTTTTTTTTTTTTTTTCTACGAATAGAGGCAGGAGCAAGCTGATGATTGCAGAAGCAAAGACAGACAGTCACGAACTGTAACTCACAATCCAGTAAAGTTAGAGCAAAGTTCTTCAAGTAATTCAGCTGAAGATATTTTACAAACCAAGGGAGGAGCGAGCCAGTGAAAGAACATGCACAACAGCTTCAATCCATGTTTTTTCCGTTAAGAATATTTGATTGCTTGTGCACGCAGCCCAGCTCCACAGACGCATCAGCTGATTTGTCGGACACACTGAGCCAAGGCATTTTTGGAGCAGCCATGCCTGTAGTGAATACTTTATGCAAATACTTTAAACAATTAAAAACTGACAGAAGTAGTAGTAGTAAAATGTAGGTTTTATTCATAACCCCCTTTGAGCCAAGAAATTACCATACCTGATAGAATTTCAATTAAAGGGACCAGCGTGTAGGAATTGGCATCTAGCAATGGGATCGCAGACTGCAACCAACTGAAACCCCTTGACTAAACCAAGAAGGAAGGAGAGAACGAAGAACGGAGGGTGCGAAACCCTTTCTAGAACCAGTGTTTGGTTTTTCTCCTTTCTGGGCTACTGTTGAAATGTGGCAGTTCAACATGCCGGATCCTGTAGAAGAGGACCCGCTCCATCTGTAGATAAAAACAGCTCATTCTAAAGTAACAAAATAAGACAAAGAGATTCTTATTTTCAAGTGATTATAGACTACTGAAAACATACCTATGAATATCATATTCCCTTTCTGCCATTGATCCTCCTAAATGTTACACAGTGGAACTTTAAGCAACAAGGGTAAATCTATTATGTCTCAATTCTCTCATCAATTGCAGCCCCAGAGTCTGCTTAAGGCTGACAGATGTATTTATACATAAAAAAAAATTCCTGTCAAAGAATGATGCCTCACTCCCCCCTCTCCAATCTATCACCACCACAACCACAACATGGTGAAGTTAGAAGGACCTTCAATACTGTAAATATAAAATTAACAAGTACAGTAGTAGTAGCCAATTTTAATCCAATTATGTTTTGTAACCAGATGTGTAATTTACTCTCTGAACTGTTGTCGCTCCACCTTGAGAAAAACACACCATTCACCTCAAATGAAATCCTGACCCACATCATTTGTAGGCCTACATGCAGTCATATCATGCACACTAATTGCAAAGTGGGATGTATCGGCCACATGTCTGCATTTCCATGCGTGCACACCCCCACAGGCCACCTGCCCCTCCCTCTTTCCTCTTCTCTGATGTGTTTTTCATGTTAACACTTTGCAGTGCCTTAGGTACATTGTGCGGCTTCCCGCCATACACAGCCCTACCAAGCCCACTTAGAATGTTTTTATGGGATGACATCGTTTTTATTTTTCAATTAAATTTTTATACTTTTGTGTTTTTCTCCCTTTCTTCTTTTAAGGGTTGCTATTTTATCTCATACTGTTTCCTTATGTGCTGTTTTCTTCTCTCTGTCCTCTTTGTCTTGAAAAAATGCCGTTCTATTTTGGTCCCAGACGGAAACCTTGGTTTACTGCCAAAATAAGACGAGAACAAAAGGATTAATCAATACATCTAAAGACTATTGATTACATATGGTCAAAAGTACAAATTCTATTACACATTTCACAGATATTGGAAAATCTAATGTAAGCTGTTGGCCAGAGAGTCAGGAACAGCAACACTGACAAACACGAAGCAAATTTGCACTTAGAGTTCCAGTGGTAGTTGTAACCAGTAACCAGGTAATTATTTCATTAAATACACTTTAACTACTTTTATCTGCACCTGAAGTTACTACTTACTTTGTATCCAAAAATGCAAAAAAAAGGTATCCAAAGCTCATTAAAGATCTAGCTGACAGTATGTGGATGTGCTCTCGACCTGGACAACCTATAACACTGAGAACTGCTTACAGATACACTTAATGATTGATTCCAGCACCATGTCACCTCCAGATGCCCAAATTTCTTCTCAGCTCACTGATGTTATAAATCACAAAAGTTCCCACTTTAGCTTCAAAACATCAACACTGAGCTGGGAGAAAACCTTTACACATTCATAATTTATCAATAATTCAACCCTTTCTTCATAACAAAGAAGTATCATTTTGATACTTGAGTGCCTTTTACTGCCAATACATTCTTCCTTCATTTTTAGTTTAACAGTACAGTATTTTTTCATTTTGGTATTTCTGCTTTTCTTTAAGGAAGTAAGTTTTCCACCTCCAACTGTAATACTAAATCAATGATTTATTTTTCTTCTTTCTTGTTTTTCAGTGCCATAAACTCTAGCTGCCCCATCCGAACACAGGACATTCATGAATCATGATGTAGATACTCCTACGGAAAAAGTGCATTACCATTTTAAGCAACCTCTATAGAGTAAAATTGCTCAATAAAAAGTATTTGTCTAGTAATTTATAGTCACATCAACAAAACAAATGATCAGAAGTAAAAGTAATTTACCTTTTCACCCCTTATTCATACTAAAATCAGTATGATTGATATGAGAACTATTGTGGATGTGAGTGTTGAAGGATGACCCTGTTGCCTTTTCAGGTGTATGTAATGTGTGTGTGTGTGTGTGTGTGTGTGTGTGTGTGTGTGTGTGTGTGTGTGTGTGTGTGTGTGTGTGTGTGTGTAGCTCCAGGGGAAGATAGGGGAGTAGGTTAGACTGCGGTCCTCCTGGGTAAGACCTATATACGCCCCTCCTTCCCATCAGTGCAGGCTAGGGACCAGACTAACCGTGTGTGTGTGTGTGTGTGTGTGTGTGTGTGTGTGTGTGTGTGTAACATCTACAGCTAACACCACACAATCAAATTTTGTCACTACACTCGCAGTGTAAAGCATCATGACAGAGAAACTGATAAGATTCAGTAAGACCTTGGTTTCAATTTTATTGCTGTCAAAGAGATTTTTAGTCATGCTAGCGGCGTGACTCTAGGGATGGCAAAGCCGGTCCATCCATCCATCACTTCGGTCAGACTGAAATATCCAACAACCTCATGGATTACATTTTGTACAGAAATGTATGGTCCGAAAAGGATGAAACCTACCGACTATGCTGATACGTTTGTTTTTTATGAAATGTCTTGCCAAGTATAGGATGGATTGTCATGACATCTGGTACAGATGGTGCTTGGAAGATGAACTGTAATGACTTTGGTGATCCCCAATATGTTTGTAAAGAAATTCACTGTTCCCAGACAGTTCCCAGACTACTGACTTTAGTGATCTATCATGAGGTTGATATTTGTGGTTTTCAGTGAAATTTCTCAACAACTGTCAGATAGATTGCCATGAAATCTTGTACAGACATTTGTGTTCCCTTCCGGAGAACTTGGTGATCCTGAAATCCTTGAAATACCAGCAAAACCAATGGAATTCACAACAGCCTTAGCTGTGCTTGTATTTATAATGTTAGTATGCTAACACACAAAAATAAGATAGTGAACACCTATGACATGATTGGTACCTCTAAATCACAATAATAAAGAGCAAGGAGAGTCAAATCGAGCCATAGCTTTAGCTTTAGCTTTAGTGGTTGCTGTTTGCACACCTCAAGTGTTTTGGATGTTCCCTGCAGCGGTGATAGCAGTTTCTCTTAAGCCATTATCATAAACACTGATAGCCACCATGGCTGAAGAGATAAAGACACTTAGAGAGACTCAAAGTCAATCAAGAGAAAATCCAGGAAAGAGAACATCACTGAACAAAATAAAAAGCCCATGGATCACATACACAAATTATATTTTTTGAGTTTGTTTGGTGGGGTAATAATCAGTAGAAGGTGACTGTACCAATCAAACAAGCTTCTGAAAACAAAAGAGGGCATGCAGGATCAACCCCTCTCATCTCTTTCCCTCTCATCACCTTGCACCAATCTGAATGTTGATTTGAATGGTTCAACTGATGAGGAAAACCAAAAGCTTTGAAGCATCAGTCTGGCCGGGCTCCTTCACGCCACGCAGCCAAAGTAATGCCATATCACATTTGACACCCCAAAGCCTGAGAAATTGATCCCCCAGTATGGCCATTGATCGGGTTGGGGTTTGAACAGGCGCTCAGGCTGAGCATGGAGGGAAGGGTCAGCAGCGAGATGTGTGCCTGGCTCAGTTCTTTTGTCATGGGAATCGATGATCTCACACCATGGGGGAGATTAGCCCAGTCAGGTCATGCAGAACACAGCGTGGGTTTACGTTATGCGTTTATATGTGTCTGTCCCCAATATGTTATTTGTTGTCTTTTATGTTAATCTAAGTTATTAGTGTGTGTGTGTGTGTGTGTGTGTGTGTGTGTGTGTGTGTGTGTGTGTGTGTGTGGGTGCTATGCAGTCCTTATTTTTTTTATAAATATCCTTGTAAGAGTCAGGTTATCTTTGAAAAGAAGTGGCTTGTATGACCATGTTGGAAGTCAAAAGTGTTAATATTTGCTGTGAACGGCCACACTCAAAGCCGGAGTGAAAATCTGGCTGTCACAGTGAGTGGCGAGATACGATATCATCTAAAAATGGACTGACAGAAATAGTTGTGTAAAGAATGAAGAGCACTTGAGAGAGAAGCTCAAATCCTGGCTCCTTTCTCACCTCCGCACAGCTGTCCAATCACTGTGTGAAGTGGGTGTGAATGTTGGATTGTTGTTTATGGAAAGTTACATAAATTGACGGACCAAATTCTGATGTCGATATGGTGTGGGAGGAGCGGGTTTACGAAGCCATTAAGACATTAAGGGTTGAAGTATAAGTGTGCATGTATTTGTTTGTGTGACCTTTTCTGAAAGAGCAATGTATCCCTGAGACAGTTGCTGATGGGCTTTGCTGGAAGGTGAGACTATTAGCAGACACACGCCCACATTTTCCCTGAGGACAAATAACAATCTTTAAGCCATTTATCTCAACTACAAGTTTGTACACTAACACCTAACAGTACGGACGATGTTTGCAAAGAAACTTCATGTAAATGAGCGTGACGGAGTGTGCCGTCTAATGATGTCCACGCATCTGACACACAGTCGAGTCTCTCCAAAACTAAGATGGGTAAAACAAACATGTTGTATCTTGTTTAATCAGCACAAAAAAAACAAAAGTAAAAATGAATGAAAGTTGTGGTTTTACTGGTAATTATGTGCCACATAAAAAGTCTTTACAAGAGCAGAAAGAAAGTAAGAAAGAACCAGAGAAAGAAAGGCAACACAGAAAACCAGAAGAGAAACCACAGTGAAAGCCTAAGCAGGATCCAAAGGAAAAAGAATAAAAAGCAGAAGGAATAGAGGAGAGCAGAGTAGGTGAGAGCTGAAGGCTTTGGCAGGGCCAAAGCAGGCCACAAACAGATCAGTGCTAAAGGGCCCAGGACAAGTGTTGCCATGTCCCCCTGAAACCACGGAGGCCGCTGGGTAATGAATAAATAAACACCCCCTCCAACCATCTAGCCTTTTCCTCTTCCTGCTCTCCACGTTTTCCAGCGAAAACACACACACATGCATATGCATACACATACAGAAACTGGCACATGCACACAAATGCATACATGCATGATTGCCATCGGCCTGACAGCCCAAATACAGACTCACAGACATGCAAGTTTTGTGCAGCAGAGTCTGATTATACGTGATTGTGTGTGTGTGTGTGTGTGTGTGTGTGTGTGTGTGTGTGTGTGTGTGTGTGTGTGTGTGTGTGTGTGTGTGTGTGTGTGTGTGTGTGTGTGTGTGTATGTGCTGGTGGTGTTCTTTACATCCAGCTGTCTGTGTGCCAGAGTGTATTTCCTGCTGTGCCTACTTTATACTGTTCATCTGTATGCATTTTATTTCCCTATCCATATTTATCTAAGGCTGCATGGAGACATTTGGCTGGCTGAGTCAAAGCCGGGTTGCCTTAGTACATTCCCACACTTATGCCATGTATAACCCAACTGAGAAATCACCCACACACCAACGCAGAGGCATGCGGCAATGCCATGTCAGAGCTTGGGAAAACAAGAGACAAGAAGCTGTGAGACTCACAGAGATGGTGCCTCGGCTCCACATCTCCTGGCCTGGCAGTCAGTGAAAATATTTTCAATTATTCAACTTGGCGGATTGAGAAGCCAAAGACAGAGCAAAGGCCTTTTAACATGTAACTTGTTGTCACAGCGCTAAACGACCCTTGCAACCGCCTGATGAAATATAGATATTTTGTTTTGTTTCTAAGGGGATTAATTTGTCATTACCAAGTTGTTGCTTCGAAGGCTGAGATCCTTGTTAAATGGCACAAGGAAAGTGAGAACAAGGAGGTGGAAGAGAGATGGTGAGTGAGGGACAGAGGCAGCAAACCTCTAAATATGAGCCAGGAAACATGGAAAGGGATTTTTAGGCATATACCAATATTTCTGCAGTATAGCTTTGTTTATTACATTTGACCTTGTTGACACCAATTTTTAACTGTTTGTATCGGCTATATTGAGCTTTACTGACCGGATCCTATCTTTTGTTTTACATCAGCTGTCACACAACTGTTTTAATACAGATAGTTAATTCAGGTAACTCAGGCAAAAGTTGTATCAAAGCAACAAACACTGAAGAGAGAAAGTACTTCCAGACCAGCCAAGAAGATTCCAGAGAGGGTTTGTTATTCTATACTTGATTGTGTAAAAACATAAAAAACATTGAGGCTTTGATGCATTTTTTACAATGTGCACCTGTATTATAAAAAAAGAAAATACAAGTTTCGGATCCGGACTTGGTATCGGCAGATACTTAATGACTTAGATCAGATCAGGGGTAAAAGAAGTTGATTGGGACATCCCCAGAATGCAGACTAACTCAAACCACGAAAAACAAATACTGCACATTTCAATACAATTTCCCTGAAAAGATAAAACAAACAGATTAAACTCACAGCAGACCTACAAATGTTAATTTCTTTCCCTAGTATACACACGCGTACATACACAATCCACTTCCCCCCTTACCACACATACACACTTATTGCTTTCCATCAGACAGAAGATTACATGGCAACCTTGACCTGTCTGCCCATCGTAAATTACCACACAGCCTCCACTGGCACCTCATTCTGGTGTGTCATCAGCTCGCGCCCACAACCACCATTATCAGTGCCTCAGTGAGTCTATTGTATATATTACACCATGTTTTGCAATGTAAGCTCCTGTTGTATTTACAGCTAGAATATTCTGTACTTTGAGACTTTGGAAGTCACTGGAAATGGTGCAATGTTAAAGCTGCATGGGGTGATTCTGCATGCATAGGATAAAATGGCAACAAATGATGCCTGATTTTATTGAAAATGTTGGGTTTTTTTCAACAGAAATCCTATTACATAATCTAAATTAACTGCAGACAGAAATTAAAGAAAGACACAATAGCCTGTGTGTCTAGCTTTATCTAAATCTAATGCTTGTATGTTTCCTCTAGTTTGTTCTTGAGCTTGTTTGGTAACTTTAAATTAATCCCACCCTTAAAATATTACTGTATGTGTTTGGGAGTGTGGCAAGTCAAAATGCCAAGCATGCTTCTGGTTTTCTTCAACTGTAGTTGCTTCTTCCTACAGTATTAGGATAGTCAGCAAGATGGAAAACAACCGTTTCCAGGTCATGAAGGAAAGGAGGAGATAATGAGAAAATAAGAGTTTAATGGGAGCCCCACTTTATGATTTAGCCTGATAAGACTGGTGCATCTTAACAACAATAAATTGTAACCCCAAGCAGCTTTAATTGAACTTGGCAATTAAAGTGATTCAGATGCTGATCATTAGACCTGAGTACCAGCTACACTCACTCATTCTCACACATTAAGGGCTTGCAGGTACAGTAACAAAGCATACAAGTACTCGCATACAAAACTGAAATGCCAAGCTTGATGCAAAAGACAAAACAATTAACATGAAAAATACACCTCTGTGCTACATCGATGCTCTTTGATGGGTTTATTCATCAATATTTTGACCTCCGCTGGCCTTCATTAGGTCTGCAAAAGCATCAACAGATAGCGTTCAACGTGCAATGAGCAACACTTTCATCAATGTAAGAATAGCTGTCACTGTAATTACGTGACAAGTTAACAGAGGGTCACATTTTCAAAAACACATAAGTCATGAATTAAATGTTTGATTCACCTTAACCTTGAGTGATCACAGAAGACTAGTGAACGTGTGCATGTACCTGTCTGTATGTGTCTCTCTGTCCTACACTTTATGGATGCAAATGAGTATCTGACTGTTTATATGGATGCATACAGACCTAGAAAAGTGTGTGTGTGTGTGTGTGTGTGTGTGTGTGTGTGTGTGTGTGTGTGTGTGTGTGTGTGTGTGTGTGTGCGCGCGTGCGTTTGATATCAACGTGTGTTCTCTCTGCTCTCCATGCTGCTCTGCTCCCACAGTGCCCCTGGGACCCATCTGCCTCCCTGTTATTAATTCATCAGGCTTAACCATGCAGCGCTTTATGACTCTGTTTGGACTGACGAACTATCACACACCCCTATCTCTCTCTCACTCTCTCTCTCTCTCTCTCAGGAACACGGTATTGAAAAACAATATCTGTCACTGGATGCCTAACCTACACTAGCAGCTTGATATGACTATTGTATTGTCTGCTATATGTCCTGCCTTTTGGCCTCTATATGCAGTTCTGTTGTCCTTATACGAATAGTCAATACAGTGTGTACGAGTGTAGATTGGGCCCTGTCTCTGCATCACTGCCACAAAGAGAAATGTCTGCTCAATTATTGTTCTTGGGTAGTTCCTGAACTAATTTTCCATCTATATGTCAATTTTACAGTGTCAAAACGTATCTTAAAGCTGCCTGGTAGTTCCACGTGTACTCTCAAAATCACTAAATCACTCAAAAATGATTAAGCTGAATAAAAACCAACAAAATAAAATATCTTATTACACTTGAGAGGCCCTCGGAGGGCCAAAAATAATTTCTCAGAAGGCCGCAAACCTTCTTTGGGCAGCCCTGAACTCAAAGATTGAATTCACTTTACTACAACTTTGTCTGTGTTGCTAATTCCCACCATGGAAACTATTTTGGCTGAAAACACAGCTGATTGTGACCATGTTCAAAATAAACCCTTTTAAAGAAGGAAATCTAAACTTTGCACTGAAAGATAATCTAAGAATCAATCAATGCCCTTCACGTGAATACGTCTTGATTGCCATGTCTAAACCTATTCCCATCAAAGACAGAGCGAAGAGATCTGAGATTGCGGTACATCAAAAGAGTTTATCTAGCTAGTATTATGTGGCTGTAAATAGCTGCAGCAAAGACACACACTCGCTGAGCGCTGAGAACTGAGAAAGTAGAAATGGCGAGGGAGGAAATAAGGAAAGAAAACATAGAAAGAAGGCAAAGTATTTTACTGGATACTCCAAAAGCTCAAAACCAGACATTACATTTGTCCAAAGATATATTTTTAAAAAGTAGCCCATCATTTTTTACAACTAATAGTAAAAATGTGTCTTTTTTTGTGGTACCAGAGTTTTGCATTTTTGAGCAACAAAAATGCAAATCCAAGTCTAATTTTCTGGTTCCTCTGAGTTAGAAGTTAATAATGTAAGTTGTGACCAGTATCACAATCTGCCTCATCTTTCCTTTCTCCCTCCGCTGTCAACTTACTAATAACACCTAAAAAGGCCATAACAAGCATCTTCTGAAATTAAAAACTGGACTTGAACCAATATACAGTGAAAAACACACACCAGACCAGATTGTGTCAGTTCTGTCCACTCCATAGAGCTATAATAATGTGTTTAATTTTGCAGAATTAGTGTAACTTACAGGTCTGATATTATAATCACATATTGTGATGTATTTCAAAAATATTTATTTCATTCATTATAGGTGAGGAATTGTTATTTTACAAATAAAAAAGTTGTCATATTTGGTGTAAGCGACTTTCCCCTCCACTCTGTCCCTCAGAGGCTAGCAATAAATTTCAGGACATCCAGGGGGAGTTCTTGTTGGCCCACCAGTGGCTTACTATTGGGGTTATACTGCCCCCCAGTGGACATAACGTGAAGGCAATTCTCCACAATGGAGAGTGATAGACAATCAGCACCATAGCATCGAGCGCAAGTTAAGAGTGCATTCAGTCTTATCTAACAAGTAATGTGATCAGAGAAGTGAGGTGTTCTAACCCTGGAGCAGGTTCAAGGTCTTGCTCAAGGACACCTCAGCAATGAGTATACAGCCAGGATTTTGTATTACAAATACAAATGTTGAAACAAATACTCTGTAATTCTGCAACCGACTTGCACGCACTCGTACACACACTCTTATATATGTGCTGACAATACTGTTGTTTGATTCTCGGAGCTTTAAACATATTTTTCACCTTTGAGCCTCTACGGAACAAAACGATTGACAATGTTTGAAAATGGCCCCGACAGCGTGATTACAGATATGACAGTATGCCAGTCATGTTAAGGGAAAGTCTGAAATGGGAATGCAAGAGAGAGATTGAAAGTCATTGTCAGAAATGTTGAGAACACCACTCTCTACGGAGCAAAGGAGTGAGAAGAGTTGACAAGAGATGGAGAACAGTGATATGACATGTTTTAAAATGGAAGTGCAAGAGTTGGAAAGGATACAGGATGAAAGGAAAAGCAAGACAAGAATGAATAGTATAATTAACTGGCTAAAATACAAGTGTATAACAAAGGCAAAGAGAGACATGGGGGATTTTATTCCCTCTTTGCCACAGTGACACAGTTGGACAAAGAGAAGGAGAGGCAGGAAGGAAGAAGACAAATGAGGGTGAGTGCAGGAGAAGTCTCATTAGGAAGAACCATAACAATAAAGCAAAGCCACTACCTGATGTGAAAATAAATCTTGATGTGTTATCTATCAGAACACAAACTGTGTGCCAATTTACATCCCCATTCAACCTCTACTACTCATCTCTACCAGATACACATTTTAAACCACAGATGTTTGGATGTATTTTTTCATTCTACATGATGAATATATAGTTTAATAACTTTGTGTCAGGACAGTAACTCACATCACTCTGATCTGCCACTGAAGTTCTGCTAGTTGCTCCCTGCACTTACATCTGAATAAAACTTGAAATCACCCTTGGTGGTTTTTGCCATAATCAGTCAGTGTTTATTATTATATGAGTCGCTGGTTGAGTTACTGTTTCTTGTTTATTTCTGTTTTGTCAATAAATGCATCACTTCAAACTGCAATGCAAATGCAACCCGATTCTGAATTTAAATACACATCCTTTGAACATTATTATTATTTAGCCAAATAATCATAAACTCTACAAAAGGGGCAGTGTATATTTGAAGCAAAAAAAAGGAAAAAAATCTACAAAGAGAGGGAGAAGATCAAACAAACTATTCAAATATTTAAAAGTTCAAGTGAACTATTTACATATAAGCTATAAGAACACCCTAATCCAGAGATCCGGAGAGAAAGGGTGTGAGATAAGGTCAGATGTGCCTCACAGGCCACACCCACTGTCTGCACACAGCGCAAGAGGAGAGGGAGAGACCCAGGAGTCGTGGACTGCGATTACTCTGAGCAGCATGCATGGGAATGAATTACAATATCATTTGAATATATTTCTTATATTTCGTCTTTTCACTGATGGTCGGAATATGTCGCTAAATTTGTCACTAGTTGCTTTTTAGAAATAACGTTGTTAAGAGGGTCTGAAAAGTGGCTAAATCTAGCAAGAAAGTCATCAAGTTGGCAACACTGGTCTCTATCTATGATTCATTTTGTGTGTTAGCATGTGTGATGTAGCATACAATTTGTGGCGGTTTGAAACATAACCTGGAACAGGCATGTGGCCGTATTACAGCAACCATTTTTGGAATATCAACCTGAGTGGAGCAGAGCAAGAACATCTGTCTCAAAATATCTACTCGTGCTTAGACTTCCTCCAGTTCAGTGCACAGTTCATGAGTTACACAACATTAACGTGATTGCTTCTCTTAGGTGGAGGTGACAGGGGTGACAGGGGTGGACAAGGTACTAGAATATCTTACACATATAAAGAACTTTTATAGAACATTACGTAATTAAGTCCACGTAAGATTACCTATTACAACAACTCCCCAAGTACAAAAGCAGCGCTTTTGAAGACAACATAAAAAATAATGTAATAATTCAGTAATAATATCATCACTGTGAAAGGGCCAATTTGGCATCTTAACTGTAACTTTTGCTATAAATTCATCCCTTCTACTCATCCCTCAATTCAGTGATGCTCGCTTAAGCAGTGACCATGTTTGGTTGTAGTAAAGTACATCATTAAAACTCTGCATGAAAAATATAAAGATTTTATTAAGTATAAGAAAAGGCTACTCAATTACAGTACTAAGTTACTGTAATGATTTTTTCTCCACATTTAAATTATTATATTCCTTTTCAGCAATTAAATCCTGTATTAAGCTTCAGCGTCCAGACGACGTCTTTGTAGCTGCCTGCATGTAAATAAACAATGGAAACACAATGGAGACAATACGTAGGAAATTAAAAGTAATTAGGTGACCAAGTGGTGGGCAATATTCCAGATGATCTAATTTCCTGTGTAATATTATTTTTTTATCATTGCCATAGCTCAAACAACTACTGTAACTCTTTAACAGGCAACAATATTGTTTTTGCTACAAAGAGCACAACGGTCGGGGCTAGCATGTACTAAGCCCTGTAAAATGCGCTAACAGCTATACCTTTATAACACAACAATCAATAACCCACAACTAACTCTATATATGGGCAAAACACCATGGCACATACAATGTGTCTCTTACTTATGCAATGGAATATTTCAGAAATATCTCTTTGAATACTTATATATTTTGAGAATTTTATATCAGTTTATAGTGTTTATACAACTATTTTAAATATCTTTTTGATTTAGATTTCCTAGAAAACCTATAGCAATCAAAGTCTTCAGTACATACAAGATGGAATTAAAATGTTATATGTTATATAATGTAATACATTATATTATATGTACTCCTGACAGTAGAATAAACCATTATAAACCTATATAAAGGCCCAGTCACACAAAAAATAAAAAAATAAAAATACTGTGAAACTGCCAGAATCTTAAAAAATTCTTTGATACAAAGTTTTGGTTAATTTTATTACACATAACAAAGCTTTTTCATAAATTTGTAGGATATTTTTAACACTAAGGCAGATGCATATTGACCCATGGTGGTACAAAGATGGGAAAAGTACTGAGAAATGTACGGTGGCTTAAAGAAGTGTTTAAACATTTTCTCGTTTTCCAAGAAAAAAACATCTTTTAGCTCCTCGGGTAAACTGTTGCTATCTCTCCATTTCCTGCCCGAAGCAACCTCACTTAGTGCCTTTCCCTCCAGGGAGCTTTTTCTTGGCAAACAGGGCTGTTTATTTTACTAAAACGGGCCCTCACTTCAGCTGGTTTGTCTAATTAAAATGTTGCGAAAGCGTCGAGGAGTAGGTATTTTATTTAACAGCTAATTGTGCTGACACCAGGGACTGGGATATTTTATGCATACACTTTCCAGGATCTTGGGGAAAGAACACAATTGTATACACACACACACACACACACACACACACACACACACACACACACACACGGAGATCAGTTTCTTGCTCATTGGTGGGATGAATTTTAAACAGTCAGGAGTATCGAGTTAATCAGTGAGAATTCTGTGGGGGAATATCAGGTTGCCTTTTAACAGGGGAGGATGCATGTATGATTAACGCACTGCTCCCCATTGGACTGAACAGAATAATTGTCTTGTTTACCAACAGGTGTTTTTAATCTAGACACAAGAATTAACAATCCTTGTTTGTAATGGCACTTAGGGGTTGTCATATTTGAGACGTAATGACTTGACGTTTTTCTTGTCAACAGCTCATGTCAACCTAATTGAGTGTTTCAAGTCGATTAGTTTAGACTTGAGGACTAAGTGGGTCTTCAAAAAAAAAAAGCTTTGTCAGCGTTGTTTCTAGTGGACATTCCCACTTGCAGTATTAACTAGGGTGTCCACTAGGAGTTTGTGTCAGTAGATTTTAATACACACCTAAATTTGGTTCGCACTAAAACACTTTAGTGGGGGGGGTGCGTTGGTGACGGCATGCTGTTTAAGGCATGCTGTTTAAGGTAGACAATGACATACAACTGGAAGTCCAGTTAGAGTAACAGATTAGGGAACCCCTTAAAAAACTTGGTATGGGCGTGGTTTTGTCATTAGTTTTGTACAAATAATGCAGGTTATTGCTATCCAGTCATGCTAACATTAGAGCAACATGTGCCCCATATCATATAATTGAAAGTGATGTAGTCATACAGACCTCCCATGTGAGTAGATTGTTATTATTGGACATAATCCATCCAAATATCAATATATTTTAGCACTATTAGTTAAGTATTTTCGAAGATAACCTTTTAATGGTCAATTTGAGAATGTATCAAGTCAGGTAAAAGTCTATATCCGCAGAAGATTCTTAGAAGATCCTGGAGAAGGTTGAACAAAAGGATGGGCGGCATTTTTGCCTGCCTGAAAAACTGCTTTTTTTCAGCCACGGTCTCTCCCTGTAGATTCTTTTCAGCAGAGGTGATGCCAGTGGGAAATAAATCTATCACATTTATTATTTTTTACTCCCTGTTCTTTGGATATTCTGTCATTCTGGCAACCAGACAAATACAGCACATCACCTTACTTGAGTGTTACCTATAAAAAGTACCAGCAGGATTGTTTTTCTCTAATGAGGTGTTAAAACACATAGGGTTGTGGTCTTCATTGGTCTAGGATGGTTTAGAGAAGGATAATGTGAATTTGGTGCAGTTATTGAAGCAGTAAGGAAGGTGGGGTGGGGATTGTGGGGGTCTTCAGTGAGAAGCCTAGCTTGTATTACCTTTTCACACGTCAGCCTGAAGCTGACAGGTTGCTAAAGCAAAGGTATTTTAACATCCAATTTCAACAGTTTTGTGGCACGATCGTGCGAAACTAGGGGTGAAAATGAAAATGGAGAGAGAGAGAGAGAGGAAGAGGGACCTAAACTTGGGAATGGATGAAGGCTCTTTTTTGGGGATTTCTTTTATCCTGTAAAAGAGAAAAAAAATACCTGACGCACACCAATATCTTTATTCAAGCGTGTGTCTTCCTACTGTCATTTCTCACATATACTGAGAGGGAAAAGTTGTGGTTTTAAAAGTGATGGATGGTGTTGGTCCAAGAGATTTGCAATACATGACTGCAAGCCACACCAGAGAGACAACACCAGAAAAACTTTTTGTAGCTGCATTTAGCTGATGTACCCCAATGTAAGCCAAGCTTGGACAGAATAGGTATGAAAATGTCCTTTTGAGGAAAACAACAGCATTGGTTGTTTGTCAAGGAGTAGGTAACGCCTTAAAATCAGATGTGTTTACATTCAGTGCCAAAGCAGGAAGCAATGTAACACACAGAAAAAAGGGTGTGGAGAATTTAGGATGGGTGTATAAGATGTTTGACTGTGACATAAGAGGCTGGGGTTCAACATTCAACATGGGTTTGTTTCAACCACAATCACAATCTGATAATAATCTTGACCATGATTGCAATCCTTTCCTAATCGTACTGAAGTAGAGCTTCAACATTACTTCTTGACCTTGATGTCAAATGTCATGTTAAAGATGTCAAAACATCTAGCCAGAGTCTTCAAGTCAAAAAGAGTTAGCACAAACCATTCAACAGTTTAAGATATCTTCTGGTACACGCTAAAGACAAGAAAACCCACCCAGGAGAGGAAATCTGGAGTGGAACACTGTGGGGACAATACACATCAGTAAATAGCAAGGACCCTGTACAAAAACGAATGTACACCGGAAACCGACATCATCATAATTTTAAAAGGAGTACAGTCTAAATCTGCTCTATTTTGAAAGTGTGCTGAGATAACTTTTGTTATGGATTGGCACTATACAAATAAAACTGAATTGAATTGAATCAGCTATGTGAACACCGGACCCAAAACCTCTCACAGCATTAACTGGGAAGGGTCAAAGTTATTGAAATGAGTGGACGGCCAGAGAAAGATGAAGGAGGACATTTACATCTGACGCCAAAGTGGCAGGGATGTCTGTTGCTAGCTGCAGGCTCATCTGGCTAGGTAGATGGAATGTCTAGTTGTCTTAACTTCCAAGTGATCACTGTGAAGTACATAAAGTTGATAAAACAATGGAAGACGAGTGTGTGAAATGCTTTAAACTCTGTTTAAGTTATGAAAGTAAAGTTAAAAAAAATATTATGTTGGGATGATTATCTTGTTTTACCGATCACAAAAAGCTGATTAAAGTAAAGAATTAGTTAAAATTCCAGAACATTTTGGAAAATATACTTTCTTGCCAAGAGTAAGTTACCACTCTCACGTCACAGTGAATATGTAGCTGGAGTCAGCAGCTGATTAGTTTGCCATAAAAACCAAAAACAAGAAAAAAGCATGCCTGGCTTCGTCCAAAATACGGCACATAACTTATCATAAAACAAATTTTTTATATATTCAGACAAGATACAACGTGCTAATAAGTCATCAGCCATCGTCAGCTCTCTCTGCTGTCTCTGCTGAGCTCTGTGTGTGTGTGTGAGAGCACAGAGGCAGCCCCACCTCTGCTCGGAGCAGAGACAGCAGTAGAAAGTCAACACAGCCACACTCAACATGCTACTGCAAGTGCAACAAAAGCCCTGCAAACAAAGAGCCGACAAGAGTAATTAAGTAATTAATTAACGGAAATAAACAGAATACAGACAGATCATTCAGGTACCTCGCACTAAAGCAATAGACACAGGAGAGGAACTCCCTCCAGACAGCAACAAGACCAAAAAGATTACAGAGAAGGTAATATTTCAGACTTTGTCAGTTTACTTTAAGCATTGATTTGAATAACTTTACTCAAAGTGTGCACTGTATTATCTAAAAAACAACAACAAAGTATTGGAACGGGACTCAGTATCAGAAAATACTCAATATTAAATGAATCGAGGGGCAAGAGAGTGAATAAGCGAATCTCCCAAAATGTCAAACATTCAGTTGAGTCTATGAAATATTATTTATTTTGTACTTTTCATATCTAATAGCATCATACCATCCATACCATAGTGAAGCTGAACTTTGAGCTGCTCTTTAAAGCCCTCCTCTCCTCCAGTGAGCCTGGTAGGATCCCATCCTATTCAGAAAAGGGTTAGCCAGGATTAAAGGGTGTTTCTGTCGCTCTTATCTAGTGTTTGAGCACTTGATCACGGAGGCGTGCCCTAATCCGAACATCGATGCAGTTCCATCAACACGCTCTCCTGGAGCAACTCGCCAACAAAGGGGCTGTTGGGGCTTGTTTAGATGGGGCCACATAACCCCCCCCACCCCCACCCTCTCACACACAACATACACATGTGCACAGAAACACACAGATCCCTTTATAAAGAACACTGTTTCTGCTGTTGCTCGCTTTGATAGTTGATGCCAAACGTCTAATCTCATAAACTTCTGCTTGTCCTCTGCTGACGGACTCGAGACTTAAGATCTGTGAAGCGTTTGTGTGTGTGCGTGCGCGCGTGTGTGTGCACATGAAGGTCTGTGTGGGTTTGTTTGGAAATCTAAGTGGGAGATTAAGTCGGGTTGGTTGATCACCAGTGGATTTGTTTACAGCAGGGTTTAGACAGAGATGATAAGCTGTTTATGTCAGATCTGTCATGAATAATTGCAAATGTTTGGGCCTTCTGATGTGTGTAACATGATAGCCTACATGTGACTGGGCTTTCCATCAGTGTAGATAAGAAATCAGCAATTGTATATCATGTTTTTAAATTACTTTTAATACCATTGGGCCCTTAATATTGAAAGTGCAGCACGCATCATCAACATCATTTAAATTTGTTCTTTTTTTTCTTCAATATCAGGTTATACACTTATAGCGATGTGATATTATAAGCCTACAGACATATTTCAACCTCGTGGCTGCTTCCATTTCAGCCTATTAGCAGATGTGGGAATGAAAATGAATTAACCTCCAGATCTCCAGAAGTGCTTGATTTAGGGCAAAGGTTCCCAATTTAGGGGTCAGGACCCCCCTAAGGGGTCGCCAGATTAATCCGAAGGGTTGTGAGAGGATTATCAGGATAGGGAAAAAGAAAAAAAAAAGGGCTTGAATGACACACGCATTTTTCCTAGGCTGAACCTTGAGACTCCCTTCTAATTGTTTCTTTCTTCTTGTGAATTAGTGGATCATTTTTAGGGCTGCATGATATGGTAAAAACATCATATTGCACTTATTGCAATATAATTCACAATTAGTGTGGGAATGATCAGTTTCAGCAATTTGCTTTCTTTTTGCTTTTGTGTGCAGCCATAATAAGTTTACCTCTTCGTGCCTTTAAAAATGATTCAAGTAAAAAAATCTGATAAGGGAATTACACATTGGTTGAACTGGACACAACAACGCACAGACAGACAGACTGAGTTTGGTCAAACAAGAAGAAATGACCCTCTACTTCCCTTGTGGGCCTGCTGGCTATTTGACAGGACTGTATATCATACTCTTGGATGAGCTGTAATTGCAAGTGACTGTTCTGTGTTTCTCAGAAGGTTGTGTTGTGGTGTGTGTGTGCGTGTGTGTGGTGGTGGTGGCTGGGGAGGGGGGCTGTTTTTGTAAAAATAAAAGGAGAAGTGTTGCGCTTGCTGTGGATTCTTTAGGAAATTGCTGTCGCACACGGAGGGGCTGGAGCCAGGGCCTGGCGACGGAGACAGAGTCTGGCTCCCTGAACCATTACTATGCCTGCTGGAGCCATGGAGGCCAAGCTGTGTGTGAGAGTGAGTGTGTATTTTGATAGTACTGCAAGCTTTTGGGGGCCAAGCTGGACATGAGTTGAGTTGGATAATGGAAGTGAGGGTGTAGGTACTTTGTGTTAGTATTGTATTTGGGTTTAAGAAGGTTTAATGTTATTAAAGTTGCCTTTTTTGTCAGAACAGTTTTAAATCTACCAAATTAAAATGATCCTTTTCACAACCTCCATGTATGCTTGTTTTTTTGTCTTTTATGTTTGATCTCTATCTCAAGTACATACAAACTATTTTCCAAATAGTATTTCAACAGTAATCTCAGTCATTTACAGTCAGAATTACACTAAGGTACAAACATCTATTTCTCAATTATATATTTGTGTTTAATGTTCCACAAACAGCATCTTTTGGTGTGTTTGTGTCTATATTTTATTACAAAGGAAGAATTAATATCAAACATGGGGGTATATGCACTGTAAATGTATATGTAAGTATTTTTATACATCACCAAGAAGGTCCTTCTTGAGAAGGTAAAGCTATGAATCTCAGCAATCCGAACAGAAAGCTGGAGTCGCCACTATGGAGAAAAACACAGACTAAACACTGATGACCCCAGCGCTGACCTTGTGTGCACACACACACACACACACACACACACACACACACACACACACACACACAGGAACATAGGCACACACACATACACCCTCAAACATAGCACAAATTACCATTTTCTGACCTGCTGTCCCAATAGGTAAGTTTAAACTATATGTTGATGGTACATCAAGAAGAAGGGGGGAAATGGTGTCACAGAGCTATAGGGCTGCAACTAATACTTCTCAGTATCAAATAATCATTTGTTCAATAAAACAAGAGAGAGAGAGAGGGAGAGAGAGAGAGAGAGAGAGAGAGAGAGAGAGAGAGAGAGAGAGAGAGAGAGAGAGAGGGAAAAAAATGCCCCAGGTGACCTCTTCAAATTGCTTGATTTGTACCAGTGGTCCAAATCCTGAAGATATAAACTTTACTATAATGTAAGACAAGGAAATCAGCAAATCCCAAGAAGAAGCTGGAGCCATCAACTGTTTGCCATTTTTTATAAGACTAAATCGATTAACTAATAAACAAAATAGTGTTCAATTAACTTCTGACGATTAGCTAATCAATTAATTGACAAACTTGGCTTTTGGCAGGCTACCACATACAGGGTCTCACACCAAAACAAAAGAAAAAGAGCACTCTGTAGTATACGACAATGGTAAAACATTTTTCCAAAAAAAGTACATTTACTCATTTTGCTGCGAAACTCTTGTGCTCTTCACAGCACATTCATGGATAACAGACAAATTACAGCCACTGTGTCTAGCCACAGATGGGGCCGACGTGCTTGCTTAGAGATGATGGGGTGTGAAACAACACAGGAAGGGACTGTTTAAATACAGAGAAAGAAAGTGAAGGCCACTGCATATCATTACTTTTTGATCCAGCTGGTGAAGAGTGAAATATCAGCACATTATATTAAGTAACATCATTTAGTAAGTTAGTAAGTCATTTTATTTCCAGGATATTCGTAGATGAGCACCCAAAAATACAGCATGTTACAGTTCATTCATCCTAAAAACTGCATAAGTGCATGGTTTATCGTATGGTAAGTAGTGGTGCAATGATTATTTTCATTATCGGTTAATATTATATACTACTACTAAAATGGTGAAAAACGCAGAATTTCCTAAAAGTTTCCCCAAAGTTGATGTCTTCAGTTAGCTTGTTTTGTCCCATCAACTGTCTAAAACACAGAAATTACCAATTTACTGCCATTTAAGACTAAAAACTCACAACTGAGAAGGTAATATTATGGGAATGTCTGGTATTTTTGCATGAAAAATGTTTATATTCATATATAATTTTCTGCCAATTGCCTAACTGACAAATCAAACCAATTCTTTAACCTCTAATAAGACTGCTACAATACAATAATCCACTAGTATTTCCCCATCTGTCTATTACTATAACAAGAGGGCAAATAAAATGCATTTTTTGGACATAGTTCAAATAACAGAGCTTATGAGATGAAATGTAATTTGCAATGAAACACAATTTTTATAATTTTTATAGACATACAAAGAACTTCATAAAACATCGTTTATACTATCTGTGAGAAGCATTTTCATTGATTGGGATGGAGTGAATGGAATATCGGTCATGTGAGTCTCTGTCTCCCTCTGCTGGAACAGGCCAGAACAGAGTTGTGATGGTGATACCGAGTTTGACCAGACTGGTAACCAACTTCCCAGTGACTTCAATTTGCCCTCCAAACCCCACAAGAACTGTTAGGTTGACCTTTGACCTGATACCACACACTGGGGCAACCTCATTTATCACCTGGATGTGGAGTGTTGTGATAGGGGGGTGGAGGGAGGAAGAGGGGCTTTGGGGGTGTAAGCACTCTTGAAGGGAAAGGAGGCTTTTATGTACATGTACAAAAGTTACAGACAGAGAGACGCTGTCTGGTTTGATTCTGATTGGCCAGGGAGGGGGTGGGGGGCAGGGGATGCAGAGAGGTCAGAGAGTCAGGGCTGATGAATGTTTTGTGATACTCAGAAGGGGTCTCTATGAGGGGGGAGCGCAGTATGGTGTGGTTTGAATTAGAGACAAATTGACCCCTTCTAAAAACGTCTATGTATTTACTGTTGTGACTGGGGCTGCTCCTGAACTGAGCAGAGAAAATGCAGCGAAAGATGTAGGAAGAGTTCAGCTTATAAACCAGTAAACCAAGAAAACTAAGCTAAAAACTGCACTGTTATCCTCAATGCAGACCTAAGTTTCAGTAGTCACATTTAAACTATAACAAAACAAGTTATACCACCTTAAAAATATCCCAAGGATCCAAGTAGAGAAACTTGTACATGCATTTTTCTTTAGCAGAATAGACTAACTGCAACAGGCTTTTCACACGTCTGTCTATAACAGCAATCAGACAACTGAAGCTGATACACAACGCTGGTGCCAGGGTTGCGACAAACTGAAAAAACATTGTTATTTTAATCTGGTGAACAAGATTTTTATGTCAGGGCATCTCGTCAGAACTACAGTGCTTCATTATAATGCTGTTTGCCACACATTTTAGCTTCATCAAAAAATTGCAGCTTTCCCTTATTGCGATTTCAAAAATTTGATTACTTGTGCAACCCTAGCAGAAACATGGCGGTTCAACATGGCGAACTCCATGGAAGTGGCGTCTGTAGATATTAAAGGCACATTCTAAGGTACCAAAAACACAACATTATTATTACCACTAGATGCCACTAAATCCTACACACTGGTCCTTTGAGATCACTCATTCAGTTTGTTATATAGAAGTCAAATACTGCTCTCCTGCCAGTGAGTAAATTATTTTATAAAATGCATTATTGTGATGGGGAATGTCACATGTTGCATGTAGCACACATGTCCCCTTTCAGTGACGTTTCCAAGGCACTATTCACAAGGGTGCTGGATGTTATTCCAGGTTTCTGGTTATTTGTAGTATAATTTATCTGAAATGCAGAGATCATTTAAACTTTAGAGATTATTTCACACTAACATGTACAAAAGACATATTTCAAAGCTCAAACATACTTGAGGCAAAAACAATATACTGAAGAGTTAAAATGGCTAGAAAGAGGAATAAAGTGAGAGTGACAGACTGAGAAAGAGACGTCCTATCCGACCTTCCATAGAAGTGACATGTAAAGTGACAATTAATAGGCCTTTTTCACAAATGTTGGCCTTTCACAGCAGGAAAGCACATCTGTAAATAATACAATTAATTATGGCTGAATTTCATTGTGCATGCTTGCTCACTGTCAAACAGCCATGGCTTGTTCTTAATTTCAATACTGTGTTTTTCCAATGTGTGAACCTATCGTGATCTCACCCATTGGTTTGTGGAGTACCATTTAAAAACAGTACATTAAAATATGTTTCTGGAACGATTTTATGTGAGAAATAGGCAACGCAGTAACAGAATCTTGCTTCGTATTTGATCAGCACTGCCTAATCTGACAGTTTGATCTGCGCTGCCCTGGACAAACTCACTGATAATGACCTGCCAATCATAAGGTAGCCAAGCCTGAAAAACATACACTGCTTTATCGTCTATTTTACTCTAAACTGGACCATAATTTACTAGATGAACATCATGCTGTATAGAAGAAGACTAGAAACTAGCGACTGAGACCATATACTTGTTAGGAAACTGTTTGCTGAGCTAATAAATCAAGTGAGAAGTCGGGTCATTTCTTCATTAGACTGCAAGGTATCGTTTTTTATTGCAGCCAATGGAGCTCCCCCTGCTGGCCTTTACATAGAATGCAGGTTTTAAGACACTATTGAGCTGGCTTCACTTTACAGACCCAAAAGCTCTGTCCATTATATATACTGTCAATGTTTTCTCCTACTATGACAAGTGAAAATGGATGGTACTAGAGTTAAGTTTAAGTAACTGCTTACATAATGAATACAACAGTATAACTGAAAACCAACATAAACACGTCTAATATTTCAAAGCAACCACAGCATTTACACAAGTCACTAACACTGTACTGAAGAGCGAACGTTACAGGAGAGAGGGATGGAGCCTGTGATAGTGAGTATGTGTGTTAGTGATAGGCAAAACAATTCATACCAACCAACACCAAATCAGAATACAGTAGTTCATAAAACTGCAGTGCAATTGTGTCACCTTTGATTTTGTTATAATAAAAGACTACAACAAAGTCAGCCACTCTTGGGAAAAATAGACTGCAACTTATAAAAGGTTGTAGCAACTACATCCTTACTGATTCATCTGCTGATGAGTGAAATACACATTTTCCCAGAGCCCAAACCTATGTCTTAAATTTGTATAAACAAATGTCCAAAACTCTAAAGATATTCAATTTGCAGTGATTCAAAACAGAGAGGAATCCTCACATCTAAAAGCTGGGAACAGTGAGTGTTATAATGGTATCAAGGAAAACTGCCAATCAATTATTAAACATGTTTATGATTTATTTTAAAGTCAGCTTCCTCGCTTTAATTTCTCTAAATGGGACGCCAGGAAAGATAACTTTTATAATATAATATCTCCTAAAAACTTGAAACTGCAAACTTGAATCTCTTCAAAGTGATACAGCAACAAATCCATAAATACAACCAAAATATATAATCTCCTTCCTACCTGAAGTACCAAAATACCCCATTAACACAGGGAAGGGGAGAGGAAACATCTCAGTCAGTAGACATTATCATTTGTATGTGAATATCTTAATACTGATTCGGGGACAATGACATATCTTGATCAGCTAGCTAGTCTTGTTGTTAAACATACCGTCAAAATATATTTATATATATTTATATTAAGACTATCAAGGGATGGTAATGAGTCTCCCAGGTATTAGTGGGACCCTAACAGAGACATTATGCGTACAACGCTTGTGGTAGTGAACAAAACTGTTGTAGACAAGTGTGTTACATGTCTGTGTGCCATCATACAGTACATAATTACATTAACACACACTTGATGTGCACTTCTAATACCGCTTTGAAACAGTATTCAGAGTGTATCCCATAATTTATCACGTCTACTAGGCCATAACCAGTCCACTTATTGGTGATAATGGGCCTACGGCATATACTGGCCCACAGGCTGGTTTTAGGACTAATCAACAGACATAAAGAAATACATGCTAGGTTCAATGAGAACACTATAAAGTTAACACAGATGGTTATTGATTATTCTTGATGGGACTGATGAGAATAATACTGCATATGTCACATTGTCAAGATAAATCTATTTAATGTCCTTTTATCAAAGATTTTGAGAAATATGGTCCGCCATTTTATTAGACAGAAACTTGTAACACTGTATGCTAGATCCCATTTATTTGTTCCAATAAATCCTCAGCGCTTCATTGAGCCATGGACAGTATTTGTGTTAGTGACAATCACTGTGGAAACTACATGAAATACATCAGACAAGTAGGCACTCGGCTACTGCAAATACAGAGTGTGTAGCCTATTGAGACGCACCCATAAAGGTGTGGGGTTTTTATGTAAAGTAAGTGGACCGTACTGATGGAGGTTGTAAAAAGTTGCACAATGTTGGTGATAACACGTCTGCATTCTCATTTATACTTATTATTGATGTGAAAATGAATCTGCTTACATTTACTTCCTAACATTTTAGCCTGTTGACGGTACTATAAAAGGCCATGTGAATTTAAGTTCATGGGCATTTATTTTCCACACTTCAAGACATGCTAGACATGTTTGAAAACATATAAAAATGTGAAAAACAATTTCTGTCTGATATCATTTTTCCACAAAAAATCTCCAATCAACTGGTGAAAATGTGTTAAAAGCACACCCACTCTTTTTCCACTCATTAAATCCAGTATGTATGATTATGTAAATATATTTAGCTTCAACTGTTGTACTGCTGTGGCGCATTATGTCTCTGACTTCAATAAAAAAAGAACATGACTGGCTTCCGAACAGATTGTGATGCAAAAGAATCTGTTTCATACATACACGTGATAATCTCAGATTTAAGGTAAGTACAGAACAACATGTGAAAGCAGCCTCCTCATGTCTGTCTGCACCTTCATCATTCTGTACAGTGAAGGTCAAACATCCAAATGAAGTCACTACACCAAGGTACATTTGGTCACGCTGTATTTGTCACTATTGTTCATGCTATAATACATTTAACTACTTTGATTATGAAGACCCAGCAACAATTATATTATGAGATATTACCGGGAAATTAGGATATTATGAATCTGTCTCCCCCACAGAGCTGGGAAATGGCAAAATAAAAAAAGTGATTGAATTTGTAGTGTTTACTTCACTGATGATGAATGGGAGGCTGACTGTGTGTGTGGACTCATTAAGTGTTTATATACACAAGGGAGCTTTGGATAAATGAACCTTCAATACCCTGAGGGGAAATTTCTGTTACATGAAGTACATACAGAACATAAAGCAAATATTAGGACAGCATAAGGATACAAAAACAACACACACACTGACAGAAACCAGACATAGTGAAAAAAATACTACTTAGCTGTACATTTTACGGTAACAAAGACAGCTCTCAAAGAGAAAATGCAACTTGAAGAAAATGTTTCAATGTTTATTTAGTTCATATACTAAATGCCAAAGTCATTTCCAAGTCAAAAACAGGTTTAGCTAACCAACAGTGACGGTTTGAAATGAAGTAAACTGACTCTTAATGCCGCCATAAACTGAGTTTAAAGTTTACAGCAAGGTTCACGTGATAAGGATCATATCAGACATTTCATTACAAAAGAGTCTGGTATTACAATTGGTACATACTAATACAACTGATGATGCATCTGATGGTGTACATGCATATTAACCTAAGTCTGCAAATCAAGTTGTCAGTGTGAAAAACATTTTCCTTCAGCTGTGGTCTGAACTTTCACATTTAAACCACATGGTGGCAGGCTAGAGCCCAGATTACTATTTAAGGTGAGGTAATAATTCCTCAAATTATAAGAAAATGTCCTTCTAGGGTTGATGAGGTACATTTCTGACTCAATAAATGTTTATAGGTACTGTACTGTGAGATCATTTGGTTTATATTAAAAAATGTAAAACATGTAGGCCTTCATTAAGAGTGTGTAGATCCTCCAACATCCAGATCCTCAGACAGGGCCAGGCATTCTCCAAATGTTTCTGAAGACAAGAATCAAATACTTTAAGCTTTTAAATACTTAATGATCTTGTGTTAAGAATACAGCTGACAGGTTTATATGTCATAAACATCCTCATTATGTAACTACAGTAAATGACACATAGGACACACATTATACAAAAAACAAACATTCTCATTGTAAATATTGTAAATAAAGTAATCTGCAGCAGTTAGTGGGGTGTTGCAGTTTCTCTAAAACTGCTTTAATGATATAAATACACTGAATGAAAATGACCTGTATCGAGAAAGATCCAATGGTATCCAAGTTTATGGAAATGTGTCCAGATCTATCCTATCATATTAAACTCATCATCACCTTGGATACTGTTGTATTTATTCCAGTGATATTCAGTGCAACTATGAGGCCTGGCAGTGAAGTTTAAGTATTCTGACAGATAATGAAAGATGCTAATTATACATGCCATTTGCTACTGAGCCTATGATCCACTCACTTACTGCTTTGATTGAGAGGCCAAGCACAGTATGAGCTTCTCCCTTATCTTCTTTTAGTTTAATGATTAATCATCAGTGTTGTGATAACAGTTTCTAAACTATGAGCTCAGACAGGTCTAATGTATAGTATTATTGCATAACATTTATTAGACTAATAAAACCTAGTATAATATATGGGCTACCTATAGTGATTATATAATCAAAAAGAGTTGTATGACATATTTAAAAGAGTTTAATTTGTATTTTAAAATGTACTGACGGCACTGAAAAACAAAGCATAATGATAGTAAATGAGTTACAGTATTATTATTACTGTTCCACGCATGTAGGATGTAGGAATCACCAGCTGAGGACGCTGCACGACCACAGTTTTAAATTCAGACGTGTTGATTTTTCATGAACCTGAAAACAATGCTGGCAACTGTTAAGTGAACACAAATCTGGCAGCACTCAACGAAAACAAAAGCGGCTAATCATCTAACTTCCCCGCACTTTAGGAGCTCAATAGGTGTTAAAAAGCCAAATCCGCAGACTAGTTTACCTCTCAAAGGCGATAAGAGACTACACACAGCTGCTTTGGATTACGAGAGGGAGTATCTCAGATATGGTTGTATGAAGTTAACAAGATTAGGCAGAAAACACCTTTCATCTTTTTTTGTTTCATCAGAAATGCGTTTGGGGTTCATGCTGACTAACTTTGGTCTTTTTTTTCGGTTATTTAACAAAATCATAATTAAAACATATTATCTGTATGAGCTGAATGGATAAAATAACCAACTCCAAGTGAGAAGCATTACAGTAGCTAACCTTTATTGTATTCTGGTATTCTCTGTGATATACAGTAACCTAATTCATAATCAGAGTGTGGAGTGTACAGTGATGGTATCTTTCGTTTCCTATGGAAGAGAATATCCCAACAGGAACTAATAGGATTTTTATTTGAGAACAAAGGTGACATGTCCGGATTTGAAATCAGGGATCCGGGGAAAGGAAAGGAGAGGGGGGGGGGTCATTTATTGAGGGCCCCCACGGTTTGCAACCATCGTGGGCCCTCCACCAAAATGTAGACCGACGTCACCGCTTCCGCCCAGCCCCCCACCACCTCCTCCTCCTCCTCCTCCTCCCCCCTCCCCTCACTCCCTCCCCCGGCGTCGTTGGAGCAGCTCGGCTGCCTGCAATCCAACATGGAGTAGACAGAGATGGGGCTCTAGCGGGGCCACCCCTCGGTAACAACAGCGACGACGCGCTTTTTACGCACAACTGGAACCGGAGTCGTCGGTGAAAACATGCGCCTTAGGACTTAAAAACGGAGTGTGTGCCTTGCGTGTCCGTGTGTGTGTGCGTGTGTGTGTGTGTTTGGGGAGGGGGGGGGGGGAGCAAAGAGAAGAGCTGGATTTGGCTACTAAACTGTCTGTATAGGCTACGTTACCTACTGAAGACGATGGGGTATTAAAGTTATAGGAAAGGGGCATTTGCGATCCAGAAGAAACTGGGTGGCTCCGGAGAGTGAAAGAGGGGAAAAGTGAGGAAAAGAAGACGGAGACACGGCCAGTCGAAGGCAAGCCAAAGAGCCGACACTCGCACAAAGGCGCAGGGGGGATTTATGCGGAATTGGAGACAGAATTGGAGGAGCCGCGGTGAAAGAATGACGAGCGAAAAGTATGCAACCGCCGTGGTACATTACCTGAGGTGAAACGAGAAAATGATAGAAGAAACACACCCAAACGAGTAAGTACTGTATCTGTGTGTCTTTTCTCGCTTCTCTCCCACTGCCTACAAGTTGGAGATGATTAGGGCAACTTGGTGGAATGTGCAGCCAAAAGACTCCCCTCTTTCACAAAAGCTGCCTTTCACGTCTGTTTTGCATTTTGGTTCATTTTATTCACTCGGTGGGATTTGGTGCTTGATGCTGTAAAGCAATGCATTGACAGTGCTGTAGAAGAGGGCTTTCTTTTTTCTTTTTTCATGGCCTCCACCTTGGTGTAGAATAGTCTTGAGAGAAGGCAAGAGAGAGAGAAAGAAGAGTAGGAGGAGGAGGAGGGGAATAAGCGTGGGTGGATCGGAAAAATTTTCTGAAAGGATCTGAAGCGAGAGAGCAGGCCCTGTTGCAGCGTAACTTAGAAACTCAAACACGCCCCGAAGTTACACCTTTTATAAATACACAAACAGCAGCGAGCTCACGCACCTCTTGTTTGTGCTTTGTCCATTAAAAAGAAAAAGAACAACCCCGACGGCGTTTACAGAGGCTATTTGGCCACATCTGTATGTTTGCTCCCAACTGAAGGGGGAAGTCTCACAGGATATGAGATATCCGATATGCCTCATCCGCCATCTCTTTCTCAATCGCCCTCATTTGCATAGCCTACCGCGCTCCATTCATAAAAAAAACGCCGCTTGTAAACGACGACTTCCCCGGACAAAACCAAAATACGCTTCTGTTTCTCCTCCAGTGGAGGATCGTAATAAACTCCCGTCCGTCCCTTTCTGTTCGGCAGACAGAGCCGTGGGTCGTGCTGTTGCGTCTTGCGAAATGTAGCTAATATAGAGCCGTACAGTGTGTAGGCCCACAGACCTGTTTATACGGCACCCATGGGCCTATATGGAAGCGCTCGGAGCTTAAAATTAGCTTTACCGAGAAGGAACTGCAGTTTAATGTGAATTACATTTCATACAGGGCAGCAGGCCTGTGACTGTTGTTTTAAAACCCGACCCGAACAGACCGCAAGGTTGAAACACAGGGCGATTATAATAGTGTTTTTAATGTGCAGACGAGCCGTAACCAAAACCAATCTCTTTAAGGCTTAAATGGAAATGTGCAGACATGTGAGCAGCTGTGCCAGAACCATTTCAATTATTGGCTCCCGCTTTTGCAATGTCTTTTTATTTATTTTACAACTCCAGTAGCCTATATCGACAACTTCCCTATCTCTGTCGGACCACACGGGGCTGTGCAGACCTCTGTCGGTGGGGGTGGGGGTGGAAGGGCGAAGGGCACCGTGGGGGATGTTTGCGCTGCTGTGGCGTGACGCCGGCTCATTCATAAAAGCCCTCTAACCTTCAGCGCGTCCCCATTCATGCCTGCTGGCCGGGCTCGGCTCTACGAAGCCAGCGTACAGAGAACTGTGTCTGTCTGTCCCCACGGACAGACAGGGGCAGGGGCAGGGGTAGAGGGGGCTGAGACCTAGCCCCCTCTGCCCCCCCCGTCTGTGCCTCTAGCTGAATGTAATGCTAATCCATGAGAGGAGCTAACTGGGGCTAGCTGCCACCGTTGTAGGAGACTGCCATTAGAACTGTGCTGAATTCACTCTTAAGTGTGTTGTACCTCTCTGAAGGCGTTGAAACGTGTTCCTGCCGGGCAGTAGCTGTATCTTTATGGCCTTATTCTGGGTCATATATTTCTAAATAAACAATTGCCTTAACCCTGAGTTCTGAACTGCCCTTCACTTCCGGGCTAGGAAGCGTTTCTATGGTGATGACGTGTGGTTCTCATGGCGTGATGTGCAGTTGGGCCACGCCCACCACGTACTCAAGTAATTATGGATTATTGTCTTTCATTCAGACAGGCTTTTTGTCCTCTGATAAAATATTTATATTAGAATTTTGTATAAAAATATCTTCCCATAGATCCGCTGAAGAAGGTTGTGACCATTAAAACTATATAAAAGTCAGCTTATGCTAACAGAACCTAGGTCATTTATTGGCTAGCTGGAAGAAAGTGTAATGGGAAAATGTGTATAATTGAACCCTGTGTGGCTCCTTTCTCACTGCAGGCCTTAGCACTCAATTCTGACTTTGCTTGGATATAATATGTTTTATTTAGTCAGATCCCAGTGTGAACTGGTTTCAGTACTGAAGTGACGCGCATGACAAATTTAAATCTAGATCGCCATTAGCCTACTTAATTAATACTCACATTCATTTTGACTGTTCACACTGCGGTCACATTGTAAGAAAATAGACCTGTATCTGGTTTGGACCACAATTGAAATCGAACCGAATCAGATTTAAAAAGATCAGAGTACAACTCTGGACTCACAAATGTAGATTTATCTATATCTCCTTTCATTAGCTGTCCTAAAACTTCCAACAGCTGCATTAATATCTAGATATGAATGCATTTAACCTCCTCTATCATCCTCTTGGTACCTTCTGCCTCACATCATTTAGCTCAGCAGAAGATACTTTAAGGCTTACTGAGTTGGGTTAAAACATTGGTACGTTACTTTCATGTAATTTCCTAATCATAGAAGACCACTTGATATAATGTTTAGGCCTACAGTAAATTTCTACTTAACTTCTCTCTGCATGTAAGCTAGCTTGTGTAACATCATGATAGTAACCTTTTGGTACTACTATGCTACTTCATACAAAAGCGTTATTGTCTTATTAATGGAAGGAATTGAATCACTGTGCACTTATCTGCCACTTTGTGTGTTGTGGTGCTCTTATCAGGAATACAAGCCCGTTATGGGATTGAGGCATGGTCAGGAGATAAAAGACACACCTTTATACCTTTTGTGCCATGTTAAAGGGTGCAGCAGTGTAGCCTTTATACTGATTATGTAGCTTGTGTCACAGGTTAGATATTTCACTACGACTTGTGGGGTTGATTGTATGTTGGTAGTTGAGCAGCAGTGGACTTCTGTCTGCGGATGCATGCGGTGTACATTGAGTCATGTGTACATTTGATTGCCTCTCAGTGGAACAATTGGAATTGATGTGTCATTTTTACTATGATCAGGCAGCGTGATTACAGGCACGTACACATGCATTCTGTTTGTGAGGACCTTTTACTGACTACATGTCCTGAATTAAAAGGTTGTGCCTTTCTGAGGACATTTATTACCTTTTTATAGAAGTACAAGAGCTGTCTTTTACACACAGTAGAGTCACAAGCAGAGGATGTATTGATCTGGTGTGTGCTGCTGCAGGGTCAGCATGTGCACAGTCAGTATTGGACAGGAGATGCCCGGTGACATTCAGCTAAGGTCAACGTAGCAACGAAATATAATCCATCCCTGAACAAAAAGCTCTCATCAACTGGCAAACACAGCAGTGAGGAGTTAGCAGGTCTGCATGTTCCCTCAGCAGGACTGTTCTGTTCCTCACACATATATTTTTCTACGTTAGCAGCATTTGATATTGAGACCATTATGAACTTGACAGGGGTGGAATTTTGGGACAGTGGAAAAGTTCATCTCCAAAGCAATGTATAATCGGCAGAGCAACTTGTAATAACTTAGAGATACTACCGTCAGATGTTAATACAGTAAATTTATCACCACTCTTAGTCATACAGAAAGTGTATCATTTTTTTTAACCTACAGCTGTATCTACATTGGAGCATCACTCAATGATCCAAGAAATTCACATTTTGTTAAAGGAATAATCCGGCCTTAGATTCCTCTCTATAGGTGTGTGCTACTTTTCCTGTTATGTAGTCTTTCCTTCAATCGGTCGTGTCTACGATCTTGCTTAAGTGCTTTCCTACATTTCCCACAATACAGCAATTAGCCAGAGGACCTGGATGTAATGCATTCATTTGTTTGTTCATGTATGTGAAAAGATTGATCACAAGAAGGGCAAAAATATTTTTGTTGTTGTCAAAGAGTCGGACTTGGCCTCTGATTTTCAGTGCAACATGTGTTGGAGCTGCATTGCATTCTGCATTGAGGCTGCTAATAGTGTAGAAAGTGTTCTGGGGGACTGACAACGAAACCTGAAGTTTCCTGTTGTCAAACTATTTGTGGTGAGCTAATGTGTGTTTGATGTGTAAAATATATGCATATACTGTAGAAGGAGTACATAAAAGTAACTATTCTTACAGCTGGGATTGTTCTGGTGGTTGAGAAAGTGAAACTGAGAGACATATTTAGCAGCTTACACTCTTTTCCAGCAGTCCTTTAGAGTGAATATAACTGAATAAATATCCATGTGACGATATGTATGGATCCACAGATAATTAGCATAACTATGGTAAACGTAAATCACACACTCAAGTGCACAAATATATAACTCACACACACACACACACACACACACACAAATAACAAGAATATCGACACATACTCCGTGTCCACAAATGAACTTCCTTTGCAGACCCTTTGCATTTTTTCTTTTTCTCTCTCTGTACTCCCCCCTCCACACACACACACACACACACACACACATACACACACACACACACACACACACACACACACACACACACACACACACACACACACACACACACACACACACACACACACACACACTTGCGCATCATGTGGAACAGATCCTTGTTCACAGTATTTCCTGTGTTTTACAGAGCAGCTCATCACTGGTTGCTATCCGGAGCCTTTATATAATGGCCTGAGCTGTTTATATCTGGAGACCAAACAATGGCCCCGGATTGTTTGCCTGTTTTTTTTTACTAATCTCTGCTCATCAGCTGACTGAATGACCAAGATTATAATAGCTTGAGTTTTCATTCACTTCACTCAGTGTGTTTTTCCCTTGTCACACCAAGTATCCAACAACCCACCGCAGTGGTTATTGGAGACTCAAATTCGTTTCAGCTGTTCAGTGAATGAAGTCAGGTTTATACTCTACATAAGCACATACATTACATGCACACAAAATGTACTGATGTTAAACTATTACCACTGTACTGTACGATATATGCGCTGTTGTTTTGGCTGATTATCTTTTCTGATCCGTCTAAAAAGAGATAATACTGTCAGGCCAACAGCTTTTATGACTTAGCTTATCTTCCACCAATGCTAATTGTTCCTCCACATATGACATTTAAAGGACCGGTGTGTAGGATTTAGTGGCCTATAGCAACTCCCTCGCTTCACCCTGTCCTGCCAAGCACAAAGGAGAAACTACGGTGGCCCCAAAATTAGTTTAAAAAAACGGCCCTATCTATAGTCAGTGATGGGTTTGTCCATTCTGGGCTACTGTAGAAACATGGCAGTTCAACATGGCCTCCATGGAAGGCGACCCACAGCGTCTGTAGATATGAAAGGCTCATTCTTTGCCAATAGATCTTCCTTAATGTTACGCACTGGAGCTTTTTAAAAGAAAGGAGATCATTTTGACATATTTGAAAGTTCATCTCGTTTGGTTTGTGTCTGATGACAGTATGTGAAACTTTTTTGCTGTATAAGGCTCAAGATTTATTCCTACAACAAACATGACAGTCTCAGTCCTCCCCCACCATGGTTTAAGGTTAATAACTCTTACATAGCTACAGATTTCTGGTGATCTGACCTGCACTAAAAGGTTTATAGTTGTGAAAAAAGTTGCCAGCCTTTCAAACAGTACTCTCATTAAGTTTTAAATGTGGAGATTCACAGTAGTTATTCCAGATGGATGTCTCTTGTAAACTGGATGTTTACATGTTAACATGTAAATTAAAAAACTGTCCCTAAAACTCATAATGGAGAAGGACTACAAGCTATTTAAAACCAACCACAAATAGCACCAGGAAACGTTGCAGCCCGTCACGTGTAGTGGTAAATATACTGGCATATTTAGACTAGGGAAGCCCTAAGAGAACAGACTTTCTAGTGTTCATTATGCAAATCGTTTTCAGTTGGTTTGGTGCCCTGGAGCTTGACCACAGGCCGTCCAATTACAAGATAAACCTTTGACATCTGACAGTTTATGTAAACGAATACTAACTGGTCAAACACACCGAGGTTGACATTTTGACTGATGTCGATCACAGATACAGAGAGTATTAGAAAGTAGAAAACCCCTCATTAGTTACATTTGACCCTAAGCCTGACTCTGTATAAGAGGATATGAGGCATTATAGAGGGTCTTTGTTGGCTTTTTAAGAGGGTTAGAACCAATCAGCTTATATTCAGTATGATTTCCACCTCCACTGAGATAGAGGGGCTGCAGAACCACCTTAGGACGGCTTCCTCTTGGAGAACAGTTACAGGTTGTTGGATTTCTTTCTCCATATGCTTAGTCATATATTATCAAACCTCATTTTGAAGCTTGTCTCCCATTTTGAAATATTTTTATTAATGAGCACATAGCAAGAGTTTTCTATGCTTTCATCCATTTTAAATGATAAACTTCTGACACTATTTTGCTATAAACATAAAAAGGTCTGAGCTTGCATTGCGATTGGTCAGTTGTGTATGGGTTGTTAGCGTTCCTCTGAATAGTAGTGATCTCTCTCTCTCATGTCAACTGACACACACTCACTCACACCAGCAGCATGGGTCTTGTGCTGCCCAGACATGTGAGCGCTCCATGTAACTACAGCTGATTGACAGAAAGTCGATCAAACTTCCCCTCAGGAACCTCTGGCGTCAATAGTTGCGAATGAACTCGCTTCACCCCACCGCTCGCGCTACTTCTTCTCTTTAGACTAAGATGAAGATATGAATGAAAGCCAAAATTAAATTATTTATAATTCCTCATGTTGAATGTGACAAAAGATTTTTCAATTATTTCATGAATTATGTGGTCAATAAAAGGCCTTACACATGCTAATAGACCCTGAACAATAGTCCAAAAACATCCACATTTAATCAATTATATGTTTCTGTACTGTATGAATCACTGGGGCTGTCAGCCCATGCTTTGAAAACTCTGTTAGTTGTTGCATCCAGTGCCTAAGTACCAACTAATAATGAAATAATCTTGATTGTGGAGCACCTTTAAGTCACTTCCTGATTGCTGCAGAGAGGGCATATACTGTGTGTGTGTGTGTGTGTGTGTGTGTGTGTGTGTGTGTGTGTGTGTTTCTGTTGATCAGGCAGAGGTGCGGCCAGTCATTCCTTATCAGAGGAAGTATAGCCGCCCTTATCACACATGGCTGGGCTGCCCTCAGTGGCCCTTTTATCTGTCACACATGAGCTGGATTCCAGACGTGATAACTAGACCGTTTCCCTTCCCCCTTTACTGTTTTATTGCAATATTGTTACACACAGACCACGTCAGGTATTTGCAGGGTCCAGCTCACTAAGTAGCAGTAGTACATGCTCTAAAAGTATGTGTCTGTAAATTTGTTTGGATAATAAATGTGTACAGAATGAGGATGCTGACATGGCTTACAGGCAAATAAAATTAACAAATGGATCTTAAGATCTTAAGAGGTCATTGACGGTGCACTAATGCAGCTTGGCAGCGACTCTACAGGTGTGTACTCCACCCACATCCCATTTCCTCATCATGACAGACTTGTTTGTAAGGTGTGGACCAGACCTAGAAATAGAAAGTATAGAATGAATGCGTCAAACACAGATGCACGGCAGTATGAAACACAGAAACCAATGAGACCTTAGTGACAAGCTGAATATACTCCCAAACTGACACATACACGGACAGCTGTGTAGTTGTTGTTGTGTTTATACTATTTTCTGGAGTGCACTTGGAGGATGTGTGTAGTGGTCCGCACAATTACAACAAATTAGCGGTACGCAGATGTTGCACACCCTCTTATGACGATATTATGTCACTCGTGGACGCTGAAAGTACAATTCCTGCTTAAATATTTCAACAGTTTAAAGCAAATCAACTTTACAAGATGGTAATATCAGTGCTGTGTTCGCAGGTTATTTCTGCTGCCCCCAAGTAAGCAAAACATCTGTTAATGGAGATTTAGGCATGTGATGCATAAGTAATAGTACCCATAGTAACAAACATGAATTGTTCCCCCAGAAAAAGTATACAAGTGGCTGTGAATGTGGAAGTAGGACACCTGCAACCTATCTATGCTATTTTACGTCTGTGGGTGAAGAGACGGTAATGGCTGCAGTATGCTCAATGAAACTGTCTGTATGTTTGCATACCAGGCTGTTGAATTTAGTGCTGTGAGTGATTGCCTTGATACTCATTGTACTGTAACTTCAACTTTATATTATTATATTAAATGGCGCCTACACTAGCTGTAGGAGCTTATGAGTCATGGTGAGAGGAAGTCAGCAGGCAGTAAATCAGAAACGTGGCCTAAAGACACATAAAAAACTTTCACATTGACCACCAACAGCCAACAGCATATTGTGGTGTAGTGAATGAGGTTGTGCAAAAACTCCTGTCAATTACAGTATAGTTCCTGTCTTAAGACGTAGACGCAAGACACTCCCTGCACCTTTGACCTGATGGCAACATGTCATTATATTAAATTAGAGGATGTGATGCATGAATTACCTGCTCTTTCCTTATCAGCGAGGTGTTGACTTCCACCCTATCTTCCTTCTAAACTGAGTCATCACTCTACTTTAGACGCAACACTTTACATCCTCATCCCACCCAAAATAGACTTTGAAAAGTGTGTGCAACCCTAACACAGCCCGGCATGTCATAATTGTAAATCACTTGGTTGAATATTATACTACCATAATGTCTGGGGTGTTCATAAAATAAAAGTTAAAGATTGTATGTGTGTGTGAATTCCACACAAATAAGTGATTATAAATGGTGTATCTACCACCTTTTCTTAAAGTGGGTGTCACAGTCCTTTTTCAGCATCGGCACCTCGTGCCGCATTCGTGTGGACAGAATTAGATTCACAGTTCCCAAATGTATGTGTGTGTCTGTGTGTATTTGTGCTAGAATGTGTGGTCACTCCCAAGTGTATTAAAGTAGCACATTGCTGCTGGTTGTGGCTGTCTGTGTGTTCCAACCACAGATTACAGGGCCTGTCGGCAGACGGGACTCTGAACATGGGTCACAAGACAGCCCAAAATGTGACAAGTTCATCTCAGAGAACTGATAGCTGGTATCGTGTATCTTAAAGCACATGTGCTTATATAGCACAGAATTTGTTGTTATTTCTGTATGTGGGTGGACTGGATGTGTGGTTCCGTATGTGAGTGTGTCGAACATGTGTTTGAGTCACATTAAACCACTGTGGTACTAATATAAAAGCACACTAAACAGTGTCAGGGCTGCTCTGGACGCAGAAATAATGTAATTTGGTTTATACTTCAGTGCAAAATACTGTATATTCATCAGCATAAAACCTACATACAAACTATGACTTCCAACAGGAATACAACGGCTCCTCAGTGGTCTCTTGTTATAGGGTAATAACACCAGCATTAGCCTGACACAATAACATTTCACCATGAGGGTCATTTATTTGAACTACCCAGCCTCCAAAGGCCTTGCAAACCAGTATGAAACTACAAAAATGGCACAAATTCATTGTTATCCCCAAAAGGTTGCACACTGCTACCCAAAACAATCTCAACCAACAATTTCAACCACAGTTAATATGCTAGTCTAACATCTAACCGTAGCCTAGTCGATTGTGAAGGCACAAAATAACATTGATTATTTATTATAGATAACTTCCATAAGCCTGGCTCAAGCTAGAAACTGTAAGGTAAGCTAGTTTGCTGGCCTGACTCTCCAGGATCATGAATAATAGAAATATAAATAGATCACTGACATTGCTATTTTGAATTTCTATTATTTCCTTAGTTGCCATCAAGTTTCCCACGTGGGTAATAAAACCTGAATGACTATTTGCCTCCACCACCCACTTTGGTTTGACGTGACAAGTGAAAAGATACCTGCCAACATACTGTGTCACCAAAGCTCCGGGCTGCCAACAACAGTTTGACTAAACACTACACTAATCTGTAATGTCTTAATTTAATGTCATTTAAGCTAGAGCCGGGGTCTACACTAGGTTTCTGCCTCTTAAGAGGAAGTTTTCCCTTCTACTGTCTCCAAGTGCTTGCTAATGGTGGGAATTGTTTGGTCTCTGTAAATAATTTTATGAGGGAGTACAGTCTAGACCTGCTCTCTATGAAAAGTGTCCTCAGATAACTTCTGTTTATGGTTTGATGCTGTACAAATAAAGTTGAATTGAAAATGTAAGTTTGTTTAGAAATAAACGCAGGCTTTGGCTTGTGTGTCCAACACAAGAAACATTTAATATCTGAATGGAAAAGTATAATTTGAGTTGTGTGTGTGTGTGTGTGTGTGTGTGTGTGTGTGTGTGTGTGTGTGTGTGTGTGTGTGTGTGTGTGTGTGTGTGTGTTTACACAAAAGCATTAACCTTGTGGGTGAATCTGTAGTTGCTTTTCTGTGTGAGTTGTTTGTCTGCTGTCACCCAGTCAGTCAGTCTGTCATTCCGTCAGTTTTATGAATGTGTGTGGGTGGGAGCTGGTCAACCAGTTTTGCCACCTGTGTGTGTGTGTGTGTGTGTGTGTGTGTGTGTGTGTGTGTGTGTGTGTGTGTGTGTGTGTGTGTGTGTGTGTGTGTGTGTGTGTGTGGAGTCCCTGGGTCTGTAAGCTAATTATATAACAACACCTCTCTCATTCACTCCCACTCTGCCTCGCTCCCTCTCTCTCTTTCTAGGTTTCTCTTTCTCTCTTCATCCCTCTCCCGCCCACACACACACACACACACACACACACACACAGTGCAGCATCGATGGAATACACAGAGGTACATCCTGTTATTGTCAGATCATTCATGTGGATTGTGACTGTGTTCATTGTGTCCCTGTGAGGGTGGTGGCTGTCATGTCTTGTATTTTACCATTCAACTTCCATTGCATTGTCTCATGTTATAAGCACTGACGACTCTATTGAGTGCAGAGGGAGGTTTCTTTTTTTGTTAGTGATAAAAATTTGTCTGTAAAATGTAAAAATTCCCAGTAGAGATACAGGGAGAGAAAGAATGGCAGGAATTGAATCAGGGACATTGATTATGTGAAATCGGTAGGCTACTGAACGCTCATATAAGGGACATTTTTCAAATAAACACAGGATTAGCCCAGGAAAATATTTAGCCGAGGTGGTCAGCCATGCAGATTGTGACTCAGTCAGTTAAGTTAGTATAGGATGAACTAAACAACAACCACATTTACTAAATATATGGCGCTTGTTGTGTGAAATATAATGTTTTGATTCCCAAAATTGTATACTTTTTATGCGAGGTGGCCCACCTCTGCTATAAAACACTTCAGTTATCAGAATTGTCATTGATTCATTTTCTGGTGGTCAAGTATTTCATTAACTGAATGATCATCTTGTGTCAAGATTCTCATGGAGAAAGTTTTCAGTACCACCAAAGTAACACCAAGCTACATTTACGTGTGTGTGTGTGTGTGTGTGTGTGTGTGTGTGTGTGTGTGTGTGTGTGTGTGTGTGTGTGTGTGTGTGTGTGTGTTTCTCGTGTTGACTTGTCCTGGTGCAACACCTCCCACCTCAGCACAGCGTGGACCAGGCAAAGTCGTGACTTGAGACGCCCTCAAACATTCTGCCACTGTGTGAATCCAGCTCTATAATAAACTGCTGTGGCATTAACACACTTAAAATTAAAGACAAGTTTGAGTTTAGAGGATAGTTTTAGTTTTTTAAAAGCTGAAGCCATGATGAAATAGTAGCCGCTGCCTGAGGAAGAATTTTTGTTGACTGAAGAGTTTTTGTATTGCATGGAAAATATTTGTTCCGAGGCTTAAATACCCAGGTTCATCTTTCCACCTGGTACTTTCAATGTCAAAGTATTGACCTTTTTGTTTGTTTGTTCATATGGATTTTACACATCTGTCACAGGCGTAGTTACAAAATCTATTAAGACTTACACACCACATACTGATATCTATTATTTTGTACATTTCTATGTTTTTTTCTTTGATTTTACTGTGGAAGGTATGATTGTTTCTCTGCACTATTACCTGATACAAAAAATAATCTAATAAACAGTTTATTTAAAGGTCCAGGGTGTAACATTTAGGAGGATCTATTGACAGAAATGGAATATAATATTCATTGGTATGTTTTCATTGGTGTATAATCACCTGAAAATAAGAATAGTTATGATTTTGTTACCTTTTATAATGAGACATTTTCACCTACAGACGCCAAACCCTTCTTAATACTTTCATTATCAATCGTTTCCTGGCATCACTCACAATCCTCTTGAAGTGAAGTATGTAGTTGATGCGAAGTATTTTTAAGTAGAACCCGCATCTAGTCTGACAAAAATAAATGTTTGTGGCGCAGTGATAACAAAGCCTTTGAATAGAGGCAGAAAAATGCATCGGGCGAGTATCAAGTTTTCATTTCATATTAGAAGTTAGTTAGCTGGTATGACCGCAGACACAGAAGGAGTCTGAAACCTAAAGTGAACTTTGCTTGTGTGATGTTTTTTTCCAGTATTAATTTATAGCCTTGGTTTTACCTTAAAGAGCTGCTGTCCCTGATATGATTTCTGTCCCACTTTAAAGCTTCAGAGGTATTTTCTGACACCAAAAATATGACCTTCTTACACATTCATGAGTCACTGCTCTCAGATCTGGTGGTATGTTATCCAAAATTCACTTCATTCACTTCATGGAGAGTGTGCGTTTCCCTAAAGATGTTCTCTATCCCCAAAACAGCTTTTTTTTCTCCTTGAGAATGAAAGTTTGATTTACCTTCTACAATAAGAACGCACATCCTTTGTAAAATTTTACACATAAATCATAATCATCATCTTTTGGAATCGGTGTAATAAGTTGAAACACATTGTGTAAACAAGTTTTAGCCCCACGCTACTGTATAATGTATGTGTATAAGTTATCATTCTAATAATTCTCTCTCTCTCTCTCTCTCTCTCTCTCTCTCTCTCTCTCTCTCTCTCTCTCTCTCTCTCTCTCTCTCTCTCTTCTGTGCAGTGACAGCTACATTGTGCGTGTGAAAGCGGTGGTGATGACGCGGGACGACTCGAGCGGTGGCTGGCTGGCCCAGGACGGGGGAGCTCTGACCAGGGTAGGGGTGTGCCGCCTCCTGCCACCAGAGCTGGCACCCGTGCCGGCCTCCAGCTATTCCCAGTTCCTCATCCGTGGTGAGCGGTTGCAGGACAAACAGGTAAACACACGCAAACATCTGCAAAATAATGCCAAAGGTCCTTTAAGGATCAGATATGGAATATTTCGCCCTGTTGTAATCGGCCAATATGTGCCGAATAAACAGGTGATCCTGGACTGTCCGCTGAGGAAGGACCTTGTGTACACCATAGCAACGCCCACATTTCACCATTGGAAGGTGGAGGACAGGAAGTGTGGCCTGTCGTTCCAGAGTCCAGCCGACGCCAGAGCGTTCGACAGGGGGGTACGGAAAGCCATCGAGGACCTGGCTGAAGGTACGCTGTGCTGCATTGTAACTATCCATAAATCTACATTATCAGGATATTGATATTGAGCAGATGCAGTTGAGTTTATTATGAAGAGAGATGTCACATGTAAAGATGAGAACACTCGACTAATTAAAATCATACAGCTGTAGGACTGTTGTGATGTGAAATGCTTCTTTCATCACTGTAATACCGCCTTGGCTTCTGTTAAGTCCTTCTCCTGTTCATTGCCAGCGGATGAGAGTCAGGGTTATTCTCACAAACACATCATCCAGTAAAGTGTTGGCTCCTGTTTCCTTCTCCGTAGGCTCCACCACCTCCTCTACAGCACTCCAGAATGAGGGCGAACTGGGTGACGACGACGTCTTTACTGTAAGCATGTCTTCTACATTCATATACTATCCAAGTCAGAATTATGGGTTGTAGAGCTTAATCTCTTTTTTTACTTCAGTGACAACTTGCCCATCGTAACTGCTTCAAATCCTCGTCTGGGTGCTATCACCTGACAAAATATGGCCTTGATTGAGTCTTGATTGATTGTAAGGTATAGCTATCCTGGTTTGATCAATGATTGAGTATAATAATGATTATTGAAACCAAAAAAGAACTCGGAGAAGATCCCTTAAGACAAAATTCTCTCTAACTGGGGGTCTGTGGTCTAGTGTGCATCTATTGTGGGGGTCACTGCATCTCACTTATGTATAGACTCAAGTAAATATTATCTGGACTGTTGCGGTCCTTTCTTAGTTGCCAGACTGTGGCTCTGTAGAGTAAACCATGGTTCCAGTACACACTGAACAACTATTCATCCAAAACCCCAGAGGAGTCTTATGCATCTGAAAAATCTCAAGACTTTGTTTCCTCCGTCTAGCAGAACGTTTTCCAACTCATGATTCCCTGCCTGTCGCGTATACCTGCCACAGTACATGAAGTGTATGTGTGTTGTTTGTGTGTCAGGGCCTCTCTACCTCTAAGTTAGCATGAAGGACCCCCTCCCCCCACTCTGTAACCTGACACCAGGAGCAGCAGGCAGGGTCACAAGGTCACTTCCTGTATCCCACCTCGCTCTCTCCTGGTGAACCAGTCACCCCCCTCCGTCCGTCCGTCCGTCCGTCCCCATCACCCATCCACCCACCCTCTCCACCCTCGCAGTTGAAAAAGTGAGTCGCCACCAAACTAGCAGCTAGCAGCTGTTTCCCAGCTTAGTGCAGGGCCGGTGATTTACGAGAGGAAGTGCCTCGTGGTTCATCTTTGACTTGAGCTGTCTGTAAGGGCCAAGACTAATAGGTGCTCTGCTGGGAGTGTACAGCCACCACAGAGACGCATACAAACACATGAGGAGGGGTGGAGGGAGGCTACAGTGCTCTCAGTGGTGGAGCAATCCCTGAAATGGAGCTTCGGGTTTTCAGGAAAGTAGCAGCTTTCAGTGCAACAAATCCAAGGCAACTGCTTGGTATTGTTGCATAGAAAGCTGCCATATTCACCCAAAATAAGACTGAGCTGCTCACTTCCATTACAGTTAAAACACCATAGAAGCTCATAATGAAACAAATATTGAGATAGCCTTCAAGTGTCTGTTTTAGCCTTCATTCAAACTGCTGAATTTAATGCAAAGTGTTTTCGGAGGATGGCTCTCTCTGTATGGTGAATGAGCTCTAATGGCTCCAACACACCAAGAAATGGCACTAACAAAGGCTGAGAAATATTTTGCATTGCCTCGCCATGTGTACTTGAACACACCACAAGGATCACAGCTAACAGCCAGCGGACTTGCACGTTATTTGCCTGCGTGAGAGGAAATACTAGCCTGTAGCCTGTATTTGTAATCCAAAAAACACAGTGCAAAGGCAAAACAAAGTCTAGCCTACCATTTTTTTCTAAGTCTATGTTTAAACTGTCTCATTGTGTGTCTGCTAAAGCTGAAGCTAGCACTGTGAAGTTTAGCTCTGCACTGGTGTAGTCAGTGCAAGGTGTTCTGCTTGTGGAAGAAGGAAAATGCTTTCTTTACTATGGGTCGCTATTAGAGACGATACCCAAGCGGTCTTTTAAATGTGTCACTGGCTTCTGTAAATGTCATGTTTTGCAACAGATTCATAACGTAGAGCGGGAACAATGACATAGTGTAGCCAAACAGTTGCACATGGTTGGTATCAGATTAGAGGAAGCAAAATTGTAGAGTCGGGTCTCCAGTTTAGCAGTCGTGTTTGGTCGAGTTCTAAAGATGTTGCTAGATGCAAAACCCCCAACTAGCCCAAATTGTGCCGGACATACTGGAAAAAGCATGAGTGATGGTCAGCAGACTGCACTCAATGACAGCCAAGCGAGCCAAGACAGTCGGCTTGGTGTGGCACAACCCTACCAGAGCTAGAATATGGATATGAATAATTACTGCCTGAATTTCTGCTTCCCTCTACCTGATGGTCATAGTATTCAAGTGTTTAGTTTTTGACAGTGCAGTGTCGATATAAGGCTGAGTTATTTCATTATTTTTCATAAAAGGACTTCAAGAAGCGTCAAATTGTCTTGTGACATCAGACTGTCAAATTTAACATTAACAATGGACAATAAAACTAATATGCACTAAAATCACATGCCAGTAACTATGGGATACATTGATGGGTTCAGTACTGCCTGCTTAGCCTGTGTTAATGACCTTTCCTAAAGTTAGTGGTGGCGGCAGAGTTTGCGAGGCGGGCAGTCGTGGACAGGGGGAAATGCTGCGGCAGATTTACAGCCCGTGGGGGGCGGGGAAGGAGGATGGGGGGGGAGAGAGCTAGGATGGACATACTTCCCTAAATTATTTCTCGTTCGCCAAACCTAAACTTAACCCAACCCTTCCTCTGTCCCTCCCTTCAGCATGTCTCATCTCTGTCTCTATTTTGGCTCATTCACAACAGGGGGAGTGAAAGCTATTGAAGCAATTCTGGGCTCATCCCAGGAGAGCGAGACAGGCTTGTTGAAGGATGAATCCTCCCGAGCTTTGAATCGGGACATGTTTTGTGTCAGAAAATAACTTGAAATGCCCTCTGTCCAGCCTTGGCCAGAATATACAGCGAGAGGATGTCCAGAAATACAAACTCTCCCTCTCAACTCCTCTCTGTCTCTCTCTGTCCTCTTGTGCATTTTGAGCTTGCAGCAGAAAGTCTGGTCTGTGTTTTGAATTAGTTGCAGCCGTGGAGGCCAGAGTCGGACTGGTTTTAAACCGTATCAGCTCCTCCCCCCGGTAATGTCTTCTCCAGGGGGGCGGGGCCCCAAGCGGAGGCAGCATGTTATGTTATTTTTGGCCGGCTGCTTTGAGGGCTTTGTAAGAAAGCTGAGGGAAATTCTCAAACATGGCGGTATCCATGTGGGGAGCAGGATATAATAGGGATGGCTTCAGCAGACAGACAGACACACACCAGATCTGGGTAGTATAACTCTGGCAAATAATTCATACCATTGGTTTTATGCTTGTTGGAGTGCCAGATTATGACACATTGGGGGGGGGATTCATAAAGTTTGATAAAAGTTTCTGGGAGTGAAATGTTACCTGATGAATGTAGTTCTGTTTTGGTTTATTGTAGGTTGCACAACAAGTGACAAAACTGTCTAATCATTTGAAAATATAAAACTCAGAGCCTCCCCCACTGACCCTAGTGATGGATGCAACCATTGTCAGGTTGTTTTGTTAGGTTACATTGATTTTGGAAGATGCTCTTTGTCCAAAGTGACATGGTCGGTTGGCTGGTCCACCACTTTGGTCCGGAGTGAAATTTCTTTAACTTACTGGATTTAGTGTAGATATGCATGGTCTCCAGTTGATTGACCCTACTGACTTTGATGGCTACTTTTCATATAGCACCACCTGCAGGTCTCGGTCTTCACTTATCCCGTGAAATATCTCAACATTTACTACGTAGATTGATACCAAATTTTGTACCTAGACTATGAATCGTAATGACTTTTCCCATAGAGGTTTTGATTTTCAATGAATTGCCATGAAATGTCATCATCCAGTGCCATCAACAGGTTAAACTTTCAATTTGTCCAATACTTTAATTTATGACCAAATTACCTGCAAGACAGTGTGAGGGTCTTAAAGCACTGTGCCTAAGTACAGCCTCACAGAGCCATGCTAGAGGCTGTGGAGTCTTGTTTCATCATACGCATACTGTACATTGCGAGCGAACTGGGGTTCAGTGTCTTGCTCAAGGACACTTCAACACATGAACAGGAGAACAGGAGTTCGAAACCGCTAACCCTACCATTCGTCGCAAACCTCCTCAACCAGCTGGGCTACAGCCACATTTATTTCTTTTTGTCTTTCCAGTAAGCGTTGAAGAGAACTGAGAACATTTGAATAGCTGGAATCAAACATTTTCTGCATATTTTATGCTTGTCAGGTGGAATTGTTGGGGTTTTTATGGTAATGAAATCACATCAGCACAGAAAAAGGGAAGCCCAGAAATCTCATAGCCGCTGTGAGCTGCTGGCAGAAGATGATTATGTAAAATTCAGCCATGGCCAAACTTTTCTTTGGCGGACAAGCTTGTTGACCTTTGATACAAGTTTCTATGGCTCTGCTGACTTCTGGTAACTAGCCATTTGAAACTCAAAGCAAGATTAAACAAATGCAGATAGAGATTTTTCAAGCACAACCAGGCCATCATTGCGTTGAGAAAAAACCTTGTGAGAAGGGAATTGCATATGATTCATAAAGACAACTGACCCGTGGCTATCCTTAGATGCTGAAAGAGAAACAGTCCAACGGCACCAACTTCAAACCTTCCACAAGATAAAGCCAGTTCCTCTCCTCACACAGAAACACCTGCACCCTTTTCTTTGGGTTAAACACACTATGACTATCTCGTCCACCTGCACACACATAAGCGGGATGACATGATGAGACAGGAGTCCTCACGACCTGGCTATCTGCTGGTACGCTGCTTCGCACCAGAGTGGCGAGCCCCCAGTGTGCCTGACTGAAATATGTCTGACTACACGGCAGCGGCCTGTCTGTCTAGTGTCTGGCCAAGGTTTGAGTTGGAGTGGAGCCCTGACAGCCTTTAGCAGAAAGGGGACAGGATACTGTTCACACACACACACACACACACATACACACACACACACACACACACACACACACACACACACACACACACACACACACACACACACGCACACACACGCACAGGGTGGTGTAAAAGACAGAAGGAAAGGTGGAATGTGTAGAAAGTGAGACAGGGAAGGAAGACATGTTAGGAGGCGGGAGAGAGAGGGAGAAGATGAAGGGGAGAAGCCAAAAAAGGTGATACTGCGAAGAGTGTGTCCAGGATGCTTGCATCCTAATATCAGTTTATTTCAGCTTCATAATGTGAGAAGTTCTCTCTCTTTTGCTGTTTGTCACTGCAAATTCAATATTTTGGGGTTTTAATGTCAAGATTATGCACTTATTTTCAATTGTTTCCATAGGTAGAAGGCACACCTAGCTAAAACTAATGCAGTCTAATACATCAGTCCTGAAATAAATCCTAGCTGTGTGAAGGATATAGTGTTCAGTTTTTGTTAACTATGTTTAACAATGTTTAACTATTTTAGGTAGGTGTTGTTTGATCATTGTTGAGGCTGTAGTTTGTGCAGCTGTTGACTTCTATTGTGATATAATAAGGTGTTTCTAATATTTTATCCACCCGATCAATGAGGACTAGACTAAATATTATTGTTGGCTGGGTCACAAGTCCATCACCGTTCTTACTATATACGCAATGCAGCAGTGACGACCTCACTTGACTCCTATATCACCGCAGTAACCTTATTAAGAAATAAGTATTAATAATATAATAAATAAATGGGATCACCATAGGCAACATATTTCCTCTACCTATGTCAGTGGCTAATTCAATTTTAAACCTTAAGTCTAATTACAATTTTAGCTGTGATGATTACTACAGTGTTTTTCTTAGGTGCTGATGTTGAATGGTGGATGTTGCTAATAAAAGTACACGGTGATCCAAATGTGGATCAAGTGGTTGAAAAACAGAGCTCGCACTTCCTGTTTTCCCAATCAGAGCTGCGCCGAGGCTTCCTGTTTTTGTTTGTCCAATCATGACGTCCTCTTGCACTAACTATTTGTTTGGTGTATCCAATCAGAGTGCAGCTTTCAGACCGCATCCTGTGTTTGTTTGTCCCTTCAGAACACCACAGACAGCTCATCCAACTCCTCCCAGAAACTGGAGAGCTCTCTGCAGCCGCTCGACTCCTCACCCCTTCCGCTGAGACACAAGTGCATGCTGGGACATCGCCACGACCTCCACGACCCCTACCGGCTCTCAGACCACTACTTCTTGGACCAGGTGAGACAAAAGAACGTCCAGATACAGACACAGGGATGACAAGAGAGTGGAGGACCAGGTGCTCTTTCCGCAATGACTGAAAATGTGCTGATGGATATTTTCTGAAACTGTTGTTCGGACAACAAAAGATGTTCTTATTTTTTTAAATCAAAGCTTACAGTCAAACACTGCTCGTTTTTAAGTTTCATTCTGTCTTTTTTTTTTTTTTTCAGCCGTTGTCTCGGATTACTCGTCACGTCACCTTCCAGGAGGACGAGGAGATTGTCCGTATCAACCCTCGGGAGCGCAGCTGGGAGCGCACCACCGAGCGCCTCCATGGACGCCAGTCGGATCGCCACTGGCTCACAGGCTACGAGGACTACCGCCACGCCACTGTGCGTGACAAGTTCATCCAAATGGAGGAATCTGAGCCCTACGTCCACTTTGACAAGACGGAGGCGCAGAAACACGACTACACCTATCCGCTGGCACCGGCCCTATCGCCTTCAGACTCTGACCCCGCCCTCGGACCCTTGGTCAATAAGGGCCATGGCGGCTCATATCGCCAAGGCTTCTCCTCTGTGGTCTCCTCACAGCCCCGCTCCTTCCTCCCAAGCTCCTCCCCGTCCACCAATGGTGGGAAGGGACGGAAGGAAGACGGGATGGAGCGCGCTCAGTGTGAGCACTGCGGCGAGGCCTTTTATATCTCCGACAACCGGAGAGGCCGGTGCCAGGATGCACCGGACCCTGTAAGGGCGTGCATCCGGCGGGTCAGCTGCATGTGGCTGGCAGATACCATGCTCTACCACTGCATGTCTGACCCAGAGGGGGACTACTCAGACCCCTGCTCCTGTGACGGGGGTGAGGGCAGCGGGGGAGGCCGACTCGGCTCGCGCTGGTTAGCTCTGCTCGGCTTGTCTCTGGTGGCGCCCTGCCTCTGCCTCTACCCGCCTCTCCACGCTTGCCACCGGGCAGGGCTCAGGTGTGGCTGCTGCGGAGGCCGACACAAGGCCCTGAGCTGAGAAACCGCGCTTGGAAAACCTCTCGGAGGAAACAACAAAAACCTAAACCCAACGCAAGCACAGGGAAAGGGAAGGATGGGGAAATGCACAGGGGGGACAAGTGGTCATGGCTGCTCACTCTTGCCTTGGTTTCTCTGGGTTTCTCTACAAATTCCAGACACTGAAATAAGCCAAAAAAAAAACAATTGGTGCATTTTCTGAACGGCCTGGGAAGATAAGCTCCCCCTTACGGCAGACAGTTCTCTCAGCTCTCCACGTGGCCATTTCATGCTCTGTTTCTAGTGAGAGAGAGAGCACTCTTTTTCAGGGCCTTTTTTTTTTATAGCTGACCTATATGTCATGTATCACATATGCAGGTACTTTATACTTTGTACACTGACTCGGCGTCAAAGAACTTGAATTGTTTCTTTGTTCTATTTTTTCTCTCCTTTGATGTACGAGTGGCCATTTTGTTTATATTCCAATATCAGGCCCGCTCAGCTCAACTCCAGCTACAAGAGAAATCAGACACTACACCTCTTTGCGTGTGTGCGTGTGTGTGTGTGTGTGTGTGTGTGTGTGTGTGTGTGTGTGTGTGTGTGTGTGTGTGTGTGTGTGTGTGTGTGTGTGGATGGTATATGTGCATGCTTACAATGTGCGCTGAGGCCTTTTTGTTGTCTGTACTGCAGCTTATAGTAAAGCTCAAGTATATAGTCTACATAGCTCTCCGCCATCAACATCTTTTGTTCACTGAAACAAGTGTGGTACTCATCTTAATCTGCTTCTAATATCCCAAAGATTTGTCTTTTTATCCTATTTATTTTCTCACTGAATTGATCTACCAGCAAAAGGGTGCTGGGTTGTGGGTTCCACACTCAACGAGACGGTGCTTCAAGTCACGCTACGATACTCTAGCATCCGTCTCCCTGCTCCTTTCACGTTATTTCAAACAGTGCCTAAACTACCACCTTAATCCAGGAACCCATCAAGTCTCCAGTCAGTTTTTTGGCTTATTTTACTTAACATGCGCTCAAAGCGGTGTGAGATTTTAAGGCTCTTATTTCCTCATTTTCTGCAGAACCTCAGCCAGCAGTCTGTGTCACGTCAAGGACTGAAAAATCAATCGGACATACCGTTAAAGTTGGTGCCCATTATGCCTTAAAATGTGGAGTGTCACTCCAAACTTCACCCCTGTCTCTCTAAAGATGTCTGCTCTAATGAAAAGCGTGAGCATGGTTACAGCTCAAAGCAATCAGCCACACCACATACTCTTTTAAACTTGGTTTAAACTATTTTTGTAATGAAAAAAAAGTGTGTAAACGAAGTGCTCCAGTTTGCTTGCGATGTACAATCAGCACCCCTCTTTAATCCCTGCCCGCCTCCAGTGGAGCCCACCAGTCACATGTGTGGAACAAGCAAGTGATGATCTGATCGGCTCGATGAATGAAATGAGTTCAGAATTGCGTTCAAAATAATTTATCCCCATCCAATCCCCGACTAAAATGTAGGTTTTAAAAACAAATATAGATATTGAAACCCCCCTACTAGTGGAAATTAGTATAATTGACCTTTGACAAGTCACTACACCAATGTAGTGTCTTATTTCATACTTATTTATAAAAGATATTCCTACGTGTCATTATTGAGTTGTAAAAGGAATAATTTAACATTTTGGGAAATTCTTCACTTTCTTGTCAAGAGCTAACCTGGAGCCAGGACATGGTTCGCTTAGCTTAGCATAAACAGATCTAGCCCGGCTCAGTCCAATGGTAGCAAACTCCACCTATTACCACCTCACTAACTAAAATGTTATATGTTGTATTTTCACCATATAAAAACAAAAGTGTAAAAACTGTAATTTGGGATTTTACTAGCTGTTTTCCAGCGAGAAAGCAAACGAGCATTTCACAAAATCACAAATTGTTCCTTTAAGGCCAAAATATTATTTGTAAATGAGCTTGTGCTTAAACCACAGTTACATGTGACTGGTGTGCGTTATTCCTCTGTCCTACAGCGTACTGTTTTTCCTCCATGCCAGATTTGGTACATCGCCATGCCCCTCAAAGAGTTACATCGACTTCGATGTTCGACTGAAGTAGGAAAGAATCAGTTAGAGTTTGGTCATTCAGGGTCATACAGGTGCGTCGAGGTACAAACTCAGGCATTGGAAGAAAACAACCACTCACCTGCCTGTGTCACCTGCCGTTTGAGTGACACTGCAGTTGGCCAATTACACCCTCACACTGACAGCACAACACTAAACTGACAACCGCTTTATGCGCCGTAAGCCTGGCTCATGGCAGCATTGGGGATGTGACCAGGACACTAAGCTTTTAAATACTTTTAAAAAAAAGCAGGACATCAGTGGGGTCCCTTTGGAAAAGAACGGGAGTCTGAAAAACAGCTGAAATCCTGGAAACAAACATCCATCCCTGATTGTTTTGCCAAGGAAATGTCACTTACTGTAGTTGAAATGCAGAATGCCTGAGGATGTCCTTTTTCCTTCCCCGGTTGTGTCTGTTTCATACATCCTGTCCTCTGTACCAGTACCTACGTCCTTTGTGGGTGTGTGGAAGGGTGTGTGTGTGTGTGTGTGTGTGTGTGTGTGTGTGTGTGTGTGTGTGTGTGTGCGTGTGCGTGTGCCCCACATCCCTTTCCCCTCTTCTGCTCCTTGATCCACAGCTACTGGGATCAGTTGAATATGCTATCACATACTGACACCTATCCAGTATAATCAGATCCTTTAATGATGTGATGTATCAGGGACGGGGCCAATCAGATTGGAAAGAGTGTGTGTGTGTGTGTGTGTGTGTGTGTGTGTGTGTGTGTGTGTGTGTGTGTGTCAGTGTTAAATCTTTTTTTTCTCCATCTTGTCTGGTGTTTGAGTGTGTTCTCACATGTCAGAGCCATTTACAAGTGCCTGAACGCATCCTCTTTATCTCCTTGTGTATTTAAATTGAAAAATTAAAGAAACGACTCCCTGTAATGAATTAGACCCATTTTTTACGCTTAGTATTTTTACCTCTGTAAAAAAAAAGAGCAAAAATTATATTATATATATATCAAGTGTATGTTGTACATTTTTATTTCTATTTTGTTTTTTAAAAATAACTGTTTCTAACATGTACGATGGATGTAGCTCTTGCTTTCAAGAAGGAACAGGAAGTACTTTGTAGATACTGAAGGGTGGCCAGGTCTGTGAGAAAACTAAAGTGAAATGTGTGTCTTACCTTCCGCCTCCAATAAAATGAGAGAAAACAGTGAAACCACACGTGAGTCTGCTGCTTAATTTTACTCTCGGACAGAAAGTACTTCGCCATAAATATCTGGTGTAAAACAAAAAAAGCCCACTAGACAGACAAACCGCAGCATTTCTGCTGCATGTGTCATCATTTATTTCCATGTTCTGCCCATTTTATTAATGTATTCTATCAGTGCATCAAATCCCATGCATCAAAGGGTTACTGTAAATGGACACCGATGAGATAGAACATGAAAATCAATCACAAATAAAGGAATTTACAGGCGTAGATTTTGGCGAAACTAAAACACAGGTGTGCTTTGAGCTAAATGCTACTGTCAGAATGCTTACATGCGCTCACTGACAATGGTAATGTGCTGATGTTCAGATTATATAATGTTTACCATGTTCAGCATCTTAGTTTAGTGTTTTAGCATGCTAACATTTGCTTAGCACTAAACGCAAAGATCAGCTGATCAGTTCTGCAGGTATTTGGTCATAAACCAGAGGGAAAAAGTCCAATGTTGACCTGCTGGTGCATGGTAATGAAGAAAGGGTCATAACAAGTAGAAATAATTGCATTTGAGAGGGACAAATAGTCATCAGGTCCCTTATTCAATAAGTCCCTTACTCATAAACATAAGACAGACAGTTTAAAGCCATATATAAAGTCCCTCAACAGGTTTTTTAAAAACAAACAAGAATCTTTGGAGAGAAATAAAATTGCTATGACTTCATGAGGATTAAAAAAAAAAATCTGTTTCTAATTATGTTTTAAAAACTATAGTTTGAAGCAAAAACTCTTTGTGAAGTATTTCATGAAAGAAAGCACAAAGAAAATAACCTCAGCCTAGTACACCCTGTTTCATTTTCCTCAAGATGTCTTTCCCCTGCTGCCTCCCTCCTCAGCAGGAACATGTGATAGCCATCGAGGACGTCGAGCTGTTTCACTCAGGATGTCTCTGGAAAAGCATGTGGGCGATAATGATGGAGCGCGAGAGAGGGGAGGAGGAGGGAGAAAAGAGAAGAAAAAGAAGGTCCCTGAGGGCTTTTGGGGGCCTGCTAAGCAGCTCAACGGCTGCAAACAGCATTACAGTCCACATGTGCAAACATTTAAGATATCTGCTCGTGTAATGGGGTCAGCGTGGCCCCTCTCTGGGTGCACAAAGCACCGGCGCTAACTTCCTGGTGAAGTTTACAGGAATGGGTGGCTTTTGTGATGTGGTCTCATGTCCAAAGATAGGCAAAATTTGGTGATTCTTCCTTACAGCTGAGATTTTGTTCTACATTTCTGGTCAGTGAGCATTACTTTTGCAGCATTTCAGCCTGTTGTTTCTCCGTCTGGTATAAATTCCCTGATAAGCCCACACTCAGCAGGGATGTTGCAAAAGTAAAGCTTAGCCAGATGATTGTTTAAGCGTTGCCTGAGTTCAATCCCTGCACCTGAGATAAACCATGTGAGACTGCTGAGGAAAACCTCTCTCTACTCCCACTCTGGGGAAAACGTTTAAGCTGATAAGGGTTTGTACAAAAGATAAAAACCAGTGGCGTTTATCCAGGTAATAGCAGTACAGAACACTACTACAGTTAAGTCATTTTTCTCATAAACTACCCCAAAAAAGTAAAATTCAAGTGAATGTTTTAGCATTGAAATGTACTCCAGCACCAAAAGTCTGTCAAATTACTGAACACGTTATATAGTAATATATTAATAATTAAAGGCCCCAAAACTAGAGATACAAAATGAAAAAATGGTGAGAGAGAGTTCCTTTTATCTGAAACAAGACTTTTATTTTTTAATTTCAGTTGAAAAATAATATATATCTAATTGAGGACAAGGTTCATTTAGTAGCTATTCTGGAGCTTTTGATCAGATCACATCATTTTTCTGAGCCCTTTGGCTTAAAAGCTGAGGTTCAAAGTATAGTCATGACAAAAGTGCTCCATCTAAAATGTCTAATATTCACTGTACATTCAAGCTGAAAGTAATGCTGTTTGTAAGTACATGAAAAGTTGAGTGAATTGTTGAGAGAAAAGAAGATTGTTGAGCTTGTTACCTGGCAGAGTCACCAGCAACTACAGCTGTCAGAGAAATTAAATATATTGGAGCAAAAAGTACAATATTTCTTTCTGGAAGGCAGTGAAGGTGAAGTCTTTTTAGCCAAGCTCCCTTAAAACTGTAGCAAAGTAAAGTATTTGAGTCTCTTCCCATCTCTGGTGAAACCCGGTGATGCCTCTGTTTGTACTCTGATGGGGAGGAAACTTCAAACAGCGCTTCAGAGGTAACAGTTCAGGGTTAAGAGGGAAGTGGCAAGAGTCGAGGGATTAAAATGGAACAAGGCCGGAAGAGTCTGGGTGAGATCTTTATTTCAAGCACGGAAAGAGAGCCTCTTCCTCTGGTGGCGCCAGTCCTCTGCCACTGTTCCATTTCCTCTTCCTCCTTCTGGTCTGTGTGCAGAGGCTCAGTCACCTTCATACCTCCATCCTCTCCTCTGGTAGCAGAGTTCATCTATCAGCCATCTAATCTCCCCTCCAGCTCTCTGCACAAGACTAGAGTTGCAAAGGGTAAGCTAGTAATTGATTAGTTGATTGCAACTATTTTGATCATCAATTCTATCCATTTTCAAGCAAACATCAAACATTTGATGGTTCCAGGTTCTCAAATTAGTCAGCTTGTCCTTGTCTTACATTATAATAAACTCAATGTATTTGGGGTTTTGGACATTTGATGACACCACATTAAGCTCAAGGAAAGTGCTGATGACAGTAACAAAGCAGTTTCCACGTTGCTGAGCGGCTTTACACGTACCGTAAAACTTCAATTAATGAATTTGCTTCAATCACTGAACTCAACCTGCCTCTATCTTGGACAGGCCTCTATATGGGACCTTTTTTCCTTTTGCATAAAACTCTTGCTCAGCAAAGATGTGAAATACCAAATTGTGTATTTAACCCAGTATGAATATTACAAAAAAAATGAGGCTATCGAATAACAATCAATTATGTATAATTTATTTGATCATGTGATACTTTGGTGCTCATGTGGAGAATCTAACTGATCTAACGATGTGCAGCATGTCAAAATTGACAAAAGTTTAAACATTTGTATTTGTGTAGGTGATCTAAGCAGCATAAACCTCGGTCAAGCGGGCAACCTGGTGGGCTTTAAGAGGTTTTATACATGCAAAGAATGTCTATAAAATCCAGACCAGGCCTCTAATTGAGACCTGCCTTTAATTGTCAAAACGTGTTGCCACACCAGGCTAGTAAAGGAGACCTGCGTCTAATTGGGACCCTGCTTTTAATTGAAGTTTTACAGTGTTTAGTGTTGTAAAGTGGTACAGTTTGCAGCCACTAGCCAATAAAAAAGGATAAAACACAATACGTAATCATCATAAAGTCAGCAAACTAACTAATGTCACTTAAATAGCAGCACTGGTCATCATAATCAACTGGTCATACCAGACCAAGTTAGGCACCTGAGTGTATTCAGTCAAGGAAGGGTTTTTATTGTTTATGAATTCAGCTATTTATTTGTAACAAGGAATGTAAGAAGGTGTTCTTTCTCATTTTAACAGTGATACAGTTGAAGCAAGACTGCTACTTAAAGATGAGCAGGAAATATTAGGACAGATACTGTGAGATGATTTGGAAATCAGTTCTGTGTGGCAGCTCCGTTTGTAGTTTTGCTGATGTTTATCACTAAACTTTTGATTTAAAAAAAAAATCAATTGTTCCTCTCAGTCCAAAGATGACTCACAGCTCGAGTTGACTGGCTGCATGTCAACAAGTAGAACATGTCATTACAGGCTTTGAATGATATTCTGTATTTCTGACTGACAAAAACAATTTCTAGTTTTTCCTAGAGCTTTCAGCTGTATCACACGGTCTTCAGCAGCGAGAGGGGTCGGCTCGGCCGTCATGGAGATGGGTCTGCTGCCATGCGGGCTCAGTAGATATCTCAGTTGGGGTTGTTTTGTTGTTATTTCCAAGGTCAGTAATGAACTTCTGATGCTTATCTTTTAAGACAAAATGGCTGAGAAGTCCTAAAGGTGCTACTGATAAAAAACTCTGAGCAAACTTCACGCTCTGATGAAGACCATGGTTCGGATAAAAGTGAGGAAAAAAGCTTGTAAGTGGACCTTGAGTTGGGATTGTTTTGTTAATTGGTGATCTGTGTACACTGCACAAATGGAAACTGAATAAAGTAGGATCCTCTTCAAAGGGACTGGAAATGATTGTTCAAACTAAAAACACTGTTGTAAACTGAACTATACTAAGTCAGTCAAGAGTTTTTTCTCTTTTAAAGCAAAAAAGTTAAATATTCACTGGCTTCTGAAATGAGGGAATTTACTGCTTTTCTGTTTTATATCAAAGTCAACTAAATATACAGGAAAAATAAAATACTATAAATATCAGATTAGGGTCTGAAGATTTGTGATGGGCTTTTAGACTACTAGAATGAAGAAATTAGTTGAGAAATAAATCGATTATCAGTGAAGCAGCCCTACTGTGAACCACACTTGAAAATATCTGATTCATTCAACTATCTATTCTAAATCCAGAGCAAGCCTTCAAATTACTTCTATTTACTTTCAAATAACCTTGCAGGTTATAACTTAGTAAACCCAGTTGTGTAAAAAAGAAAAAAAAAAAAAGAATCTGCTGCACAAACATCATTATAAATCACTTTTCTTTATTTAAATCAGCGTTAGGCAGTTATGCTATGAACAACACAGGAAAATAAAACAAAAACAGTGAAAAAAAAGAAAGACATTAAAACAGAGCGATCCAGTTAACATTAACTGCACTTGGCACTGGATAGACGTTCATGGAAAGAGGAAAAAAAAAAAAATACAAATTTATCATACTCAAAATGGAAGTGCCTCCAGTAATCATTAAGTCAACCGTTGGGAGTGAAACACTTGAGAACTTAAATATGGTCTCAATAGCATTTCAACATCAATAAAATACCGTTTTGTTTTCCCAGTTTTCCGGTGCTCTGCGCCCAGATTCAAATCCATCTCACCCCAACCTGCGACTGCCTCCGCGCTTCGGTGGATCTGAAGGAATACGACAGGTGAGGTGCTATGGCGTCGTCACAGTAAACAATATTGCTACAACTGCTCAGACCCGTTCATTCAACTTGAGATTTACACCGGGAGAGGAGGCCGAGGCGAGGCTGTCGGAAGAGGAACAAACAGTATCGCTCCCCACCCCCTTACACACGCAGCCCATCATTGTCTCACCACCCACAAAGCCCAAAGTACCGTCACACAGCCGATGTCAAGCTCAGGGGGCTTTGCTTTGTGTATTTGTCCCTTTATAAATCAACCATCAGTTCTTCATAAAAACATGGAGGAACTTCTGTTACCACAATACACTCCATTTACAATGGTAGTAGTGCACAGCAACAAAAAGTCAATGAAAACAAATTAGAAGATAAATTTAACTCATACATCCAACAAAAAAGAAAAAGCAAAACAAAAAGTAATCCCTCTCCCAGAAAAGAAAAGTCATGATATCGTTTATAAAAATCGACATAAAAATGTGATCAGTTCTCGCTCACCTGGAACAGATGCTGAAAGCGGCCCGTGGCTGTTTGTGGTGGACCCTGATTGTGATATTACAGACGCTTACGAGTTGCTTAGAAACTTTGCATCAGTTTGTCCTCTCCGGAGGTTTAATCAAGGGAGGGAACTAAACTGTCTCAATGCCGTGTTTACCTGCCGACTTCAATTCCCAACAAACCTATTAGCAGGTAAACATGTTCGCGGTTAACGGTTCGTGCCCCGTTTTTAACCTTCTGCGCCGGTACCCGATGAAAATCACCGGCAGGCCAACATTAACCCTTCAATTCATAGTTAAAGTAAAGGAGGGGCTTCGGTGTAAGTCTGCAAAGAAGGAATTGGTTCTCTGAGCTTGCAAGGAAAAAGTGCGAGCCAATCCCAAACCAGGAGAGGAGAGAGGCAGAGAGTAGGAGGAGGAGGAAGAGGAGGAGAGCGGGGAGGTGGTGGCTCGATTCCCTCTGATGTTTGAGGAATATCAAGAGCCCGAAGAGGGAAGAAGAGGGATAAATAGATATATACTCTGCGATGTGGGCGAAGGGGGAAATGTATTAATATCATGTATATCTGTGTGTGTGTGTGTGTGTGTGTGTGTGCGTGTGTGCGTGTGCATGGTCTGTCCGTCCAGTGCTTTATCTGACGGTGACTCCAAGTTTTTCCAGCACGCGGACTCCTTTCTCCTGGTACTCCTCCCGGGTCAGCCAGAAGTTGTCCTTGTCCTTCATGATGTCGGCCAGCACGGCTCCGCCCAGGAACACCATGTGCTTTCGCCTGGGAGGATCCTCAATCCGGATCTTAAATTTCTACAAGACAAGGGGACAGAGACATATAACGAGGCCCTGGGTAACAAAGAAATGTCCTGTAGGAACTCCAGTTTTTCTCAACTCGGATGTAATAAAAGATCTTAGGTTTCCTAATCCGTATGAACTTTATTTTGCACCGTTTCAGTCGGGACTACAGACATTCGCATCCAAATTTGATCCACATAAAATGCTAATAATTCAAATATTTTTATACTTTTTAATAATAATTATATTTCACAACCATAGCAGCCAAAATACGGAAGCATAATATGGGAAAACCAGTCAGGACGAAACGGCCAATAATTAATTTAATTTCATTAAAGTTTTTGCCTCCTGCAGTAGTGACAGTGTGCCACAGGTCTGATGGTGCAAACTGAAACTAAAAAAAAACAGCTTCCTGCACGAATGATCCACTGCTGAAACCATCACACTTTTAGTTTATAGGTGTATATTGTATCCCTCTGAAGCAACAGAATTGAATTCCTTTTAAGACGGTCAGGTACCCTCCTAGTGTTTGTACATTCAAATCAAAATGTGTAACTGCTGCCAGAGCAAACTTGAGAACAACTGTCATAACTATGGTGTCCAAGGCAGCTTGGCTCAACCAGTTTCAGCAACAATACATAGCGTTATGGATCTTTGTTTCAATCTATCAACTGTAACTTTTCTTATTTCTATATGTGTGCAACTACTTTTACTTTTGTATTTGTAATGATCCACAATGAATTTACTAACATTATCTTTCATTAATAGGATATTAAAGGTTACATTTGCCATTTGTTACTGTGTCAGTATTGCAAAGAACCAACAAGATAAGAATCCAAATGTGCCAGTAGCACCATCCATGTAGTAAATTAACAGCACAGACTTCAGCATGCTATGAATTGCTTGACAAATAGCTGCTACTAAGCTAGGGGATGCCGGTCAGTAGCTAACTGTTAGCCTAGCTTAGAACGGAGACACGGCGTACATGTTCTTGTGCGTTACATTTCACCATACAATTCAGTTCAGCCACAAGGAACGTACGTGCAGAGATCCACCATTCTGTTTGCAGCCAGGTACTGTTACAGGTAATCATAATGTTTAAAATTCAGTTTTGAATTTCCGATTATAAACTTTTCTGCACTGTGACAATCATAAAAGCGAGAATCGCGATGCACCTAAGAATAAAAAAAAATGTCCCACCCCCAGTGGATACAGCGCACATGCTGGCAAACTGGTGCCAATTTAAGCTTCTAGCGAATCCAGAGTAAAATTATTTAATTCATTTTATTTAATTCATTATTATTATTTTTTTGAAGTCATTTTTAGTCACTTGATGAATCTAAGTCCAACATTCACTCTTTAAGCTTTCTTTTGGTCTCCACCAACTCCTGAGGGAAATATGTAAAGACAGCTGCCTGCCTGCATGAGGCATCGACACAAATGAGAGCGGTGAGCATGAACACGGTAGAGTTTCAGGTTGTAAAACCAAAACAAGCAACTTACAAGAGACCACAAGGGGCTGAAAACTGCAAAGAACTGAGGAGTTGGGTGATCATTCTGTTGGTTTGTTACTACAAGTGACACATTTCACATTATACAGCCATTCCTTTAAAAAAATAATAATAATAATGCAGTTTTAGTGATACTCCACGCAAAATAAGATTGAAAAGGTGGTTTCAGTTCATGTCAGAAACAACTTACTCCAAAGGTGACATGTTTTTAAGATGGAAGAAGCATCAAAACATCAATAAAAACTTAACTCAAACCATTCCTGCCGCATAATCCACTTCTCTGCTCTGTGTCTGTATGCTCAGTATGTTCCAAGCACTCATATTTTCTCCAAATAGGGCGAAAGACACAGCTTCTGTTTGTTGCTCATGTGGCTAGCTGTCTAAACGCAGTTGCAAGCAACTAACAAACAGCTAAAGGTGCAAGCTACAAATGGAGATCATGCATTTAGCCATATCATGAGTGTTAGGAAAGTCGGACGGAGCATTTGGAATACCAGAGGACTGAAATATGCAATCAAATGGTTTACAATATTTGTTTTGATGCCTCTTTCCCCCCTGTGAAATTCTGTTAACAGTGGAATCTATTGTAACTGAAATGAATTCAAGCTGACCGCAGCCACTGCTTTCTATGAAAGAGTAAACTTTTTAACAGCCATCTTTCAAGCCAACAGCGGTTAAGTAGAATTTGGTACAAAAAATATTTGGAGATCTATCAAACAACCTTGTTACAGATTGCACAAAAACATGAACTACACTATAAATAAAGACGTCTATTTGAGAAAGAGATACACAGTTGAAGTCGGCTGCAGTTGTGGGCAGTAAAGTAAAGCTCATAATGACTTGCTTATGAGTCATCTGTAGACCTTTGTTTACAAAATAGTTCTGTGTAAAATCATCTCTGTCTTTGGGATATTGAAGTGGAAATGTAAGGTAGTGATATTTTTCCAAAACAAATATATATATATATATACATTGGGAAATGAACCCCACATATGTTATTAAAATGTTCAGTTTAAGGTAAATGAAGGTCTGTGAACCTCTGGTACCACCTGGTGGTGGTGTGCGTACACTGCACCAGTCTGAGACATTGCATGGTAAAGTTTGCTCTGAAACCTTGCAGACCCAGTTCAATTAGTAACTGCACACAATTCAAAGTGTTTGAGTTTACAGACAAATAAATTACAGTGTGTGGCGTTTAACCTCATCAGGTCAAAGGAGATAATGTCAGGTGTCAGTCGCCACTTATGTTGTAAGTTGCACCTTTACTGCGCTCTCACATGTGGGAAACCCTGCCAAGGCCAACTTAAACAAACCTAGAGAATCAGCTGGAAATACTAATTCACACCATCTGAAAGGCCCGGTGCAGTAAAACCAAACGTTAGCTCATTTAAACATTCAATGGACTCTAATACTTTCTTTTTAGATGAAACTGGTCACAGTGCAAGCGAGACTGATTAGTTCTAATTTGAGCTCAGATTAATGGTGTATGACCTGTTTTGAAAGTCACAGTCTTACTGTAAACCACATCCGAACAGTTTCAGCTCAGAGTCCTTCCGTAATGCTCTTCATACTGTCAACAGTGTGACTGTAAATGAGCCTTTGATATCTCACCGAAAGCTTATCCACATCTCCCTTGAGGACACGCTCCAGGTACAGCTGCTTGAGTTCCCTCTCCAGTCGAGAAGGCAGGCCCGGGTACATGGTGGATCCTCCTGATAACACAATGTGTTTGTAGAACTCAGACCTGATGACGGGAAGACAGAGAGACAGTGAGAACAGGAAGAGACCCAACGGCATACAGAGTGGAAGAGAAGAAGCATCTTCAAATCATACAAGTAGTGGTTTTGTTTCCTTGACAATGGGCTTTATCTTCCCATGTTAAGTCTACAAATGTTAAAAAATTAATTTCAAGACATTGCAGTGTCTTAAGGTGTAGTCTACAAAAAGATCACTGAGCTCCAACAGCAAGGAATAAACAATCATGTATTGGGTTTCCAAGTGTACATTTTCTGGGATATTTCCGCTCCTTGACATGCCTGAAGATCAATTTTCTTACTTTCCATGCAGAACTTTGCTGTGCAAGTTATATTTAGATGTCCAAACCCCTCTATTGCGTCAGTGGGAGGTCTGCTGGGCTGACACCACCATTTTGCATATCTGTGTGTGTGTGTGTGTGTGTGTGCTCTGACTTGTTAATGTTGAGAGTGGAAACACTCTCAGTAAAGTATATATTGAAGTGTCTGCCCATCTTTATCATCAGTGGAGTGTATCTGTACACATTTGTTAGCCTCACCTGGTGTCTATATCGGCTGCCTGGATGGTGTTGAAGAGGAGCTCGGCCACTCCAACACCCTCCACGTTGATGAGGTGGGGCTGGAACAGAGCCTCCGGGGCCTCAAACCGCTCTCCTCCCACCTTGATCACACGACCATCTGGCAGCTGGAGATGTGTGGGAGGGATGAGATGAAAAGGGAAGGAAAAAAGAAAATATGACACCACTGAAGAGGTAGGATTTAATGTGTGACTCAACAGAGTCATAAATCTTGAATGTAAGAATCAAAATTATACTGTTCAATGGTTGTTTGTGATGTATGAAAGGAAGTCATAACTTCTCAATAAGCCTTCTTCAAAGAAAGATTTGTGCAGTTTGAAAATAAAGTCCTGCAAGACTCTGATAATACTGTAGAGTGAGTTAAAGCACAGAGTGTGTAGGCTCCAAGCTGAGTAGAGTGAACGTGTGTGTGACTATAAAAAGGCTTCATTCAGCCGAGGGCAGTGGGAGGAAGTGGAGCCCAGCCACCGCCGCAAAGTGGCTGCACAGGAAATGATGTAACGCACGGTTCAGGGCCCTTCGGCCACAGTTACATTGCCCTCCTTGTTTCGGCATACTCATGCACACAAAACGATACTTACACATACATGTTCACACACCTACACACACACACACACACACACACACACACACACACACACACACACACACACACACACACACACGCACACACGCACACGCACACGCACACGCACACACACACACACACGCCTACGCCTACGCTAACCCAAACACTCATGGTCAGTGAGCTCTGAGACACAACATGTGCTCGGTAAGGCGTGCAGGAACACAGACTTCAGGACCTGCGTTTAGATTCTGTGGTTCCCTCTGCAGGGAAAAGGGCCTTGGAAAGAAAAGCAAGCCTGGTGGAGGAGCACTGCACCCCCATATGTTTAAGTCCCAGAGAAAACAGTTAGTCAGCAGCACTGCCCTGTCCTAGAGAGCCAACAACACGCATGTGGTAGTGTACTTAGCTCAGTGCAGAAACAGATTTAGTTACCCCATTAGATTTGATTACTCCAAAATACTGCCACTTATGAATAACAAATCCTTTGGGAGGGGTTTTTTCTACAATGCTATTTTAAGCAGAAATGTGAAACTTCTGTGCAAGTGGAGTGCATAAAAAGAACTCATTTTACATTTAAAAAGTAAACTAAACAAAAATGAGAATCCCTGAGGGCTGGAAATATTTTACACTAAAATGGCCATTGGCCAACCTAAAATAAAAACATTGCTTAATGTGTCTAACAAGATATGAATACGTAAATGTAATGTTTTTGAGCAGTTACTGCACATTTATATTCCACCCAAAAAACATTCTTTGTCCTCACATTCAGTTTCACTGTGTCCTGGTTGGTTTTCTTGAGCTCATGTATCTGATTTAGTTCATTCTTCTGTTTCTTTAATAAGAGATGTTCTTTTTCATATTGTTTTTTGCATCATTTCATGGTCTATTTAATTAGACAGCCAACAGCATCTAGGAATGCTGGGTCACCATGAGCATACAGTACAATGGGAGACATGTTGGAGTTTTTTTGTTTTTCTTTTTAAGTTATTTTTTTTGGCCTTTTATTGGCTTTATTGGACAGAGACAGCTGTAGAATGGTGGGTAGAGAGAGAGGGGATGACACGCAGCAAAGGGCCGCAGGTCGGACTCGAACCCAGGCTGCAGCAACTCCGTAGATGGGTCGCCAGCTCTACCAACTGAGCTAACCGGGCGCCTATGTTGGAGTTTATTACTGCACAAATTAGATATTATATTGTCTCTCTTTGGGTCTTTATTTAAACTTTTGCACCATCTATTATGTAATTCCTTTTCCTCCTATTTAATGCCATCTGAGTGAAGAATGCACAAAATGTCCATGTGAGGGCAGCAACTTGTTTTAAGGCTGGCTGCACACTGGCTACTGTGCCCGCACACCTAATCAAATGACAACCACAAACACCAGTTTACATAATGAGTTCAGCAGCAGTTGAACAAATCTGTGGAACAACATTCACAAACAGGTACAAGAAGCCACATCCTAAACTTATAGTTGTCTGTACCAACCTGTGCACTGATGCCATACATGTGGTTTACTTTTGTTACATAAAATCCACTTCTATGCATAAACCTCAGTTAATTCATCCATGTTTTATTACAATGGAAATTAAAACGTGAATATGTACCGTGTATGATTCCACAAGCACGGTGGTCTCCAGTGCCAACTTCTGCTCCTGCTCGATGTTGTAGCCCACATAGCAGAGCTTCTCCTTCATCATGCGCACTGTCTCAAAGTCAGCAGAGTGGTTGAAAGCGTAACCCCTCAACAACAACAACTGCATGCAGAGAGGGACAAAGAGGACACGGAAATGGGAAAGAAAAATCAGAAGGATGGCAAGGAAGGTCAGGAAGCAGTGACCTACTGAGATCTAGGAACTAGTCGTACCGCTATAGCTAAGTCTTCTCAAAATGAAGACCTGTTATTTCCTTATACAAATGTTGAGATACCATTTTTTTCCTTCCCGATACCGATTTTGATATCTGAACTTTGAATTTGTATATTATTATTTATTTTTAACATGCATAAGCTTGTATGATTGCTATCGTTATTGTATGGCCTGGCTCAATTAACTCTTTTCCAGAGAAGGGCAAGTCATGACTTCCCTAGCCTTGAAAAACAAAAAAAAAATGGCACGGCCCGTTTTGGGTTAATAAATGCAGTGCAGACACACATACACGCCAGACCAACTCTAGATGATACTGACAATTCTGACAAATCATTATAACCCATTGAAGAGACTGAAGTGCTAAAATATAAACTGAACAAACTGTTTTATAAGAACGGTGGCGCTATAGTATATTATGATGGTGCAGCACCAGTGAATCTTATAATCTAGAATCTATCATTCGAATCCACATAGTTTTTAAATCAAAATGAAACATCCCTACAGTATACACTCTAATGACACTGAATTGTTTAAACTGAGTTTCTTTCTTTTTTCCTCTGTCTCACACCAAGAGACTATCATGACTGACTAGATACCTTGATTAGGTAGCGGGTGATGTCCCTGCCAGCAATGTCCAGACGTCTTGTAAGATGGGGCAGGCTGAAACCCTCATACACTGGACAGATGTGTGTCACACCATCACCGGAGTCCACCACCACACCGGTCAGAAGGCCTAAAAACACACAGACACACAGACACACACACAGACACACACACAGACACACACAGACACACAGACACACAGACACACAGACACACAGACACACACACACACACACACAAGTTAATATTCTACCAATATAGGTGTGTTTGTTTCTGAGTTTTATCCATTGTGTGCTTTGGGCTACTGATTGTTAGCCCTGTTGGCTGGGTAAACACACAAAACCTGTAAAGATAACACATCTAGTGTAACAATGAACTGCTAATAACAGCTACTAGTTGGTAACAAACTCAGAGACAGAACAGCAGAAAAGTACACAGGCCTCATGCAAGGCTGTATGTTCAAAACAGACTTAGTGTAGGTGCCAGTACTTTCAGTTCACCTGATCCTGTTTGAAGCACCACACAGGTGGGCTTCGGGAAATCACAACACTTCAGATAATGTCAGGATATTGTATCTGTAACCGGAACATTGTGAAGTGATGTTCATGACTGTCTAGACTTTCTGGCAAAGAATACCATATCTGGTAGTCGTCTCAAAACAAATCTTTGCACAAACTATTTGACAAAGGTGTGGTATTTAATTACTGCAACAATATGTCCACAAGTCTCTAAGCTTCTGAATTACTAATAATTCACCAGTTATATAACGCTAGATATAATGATAAAATGCTGGTCAGGGTAAGTGTCATTTATGGGTGAGAGGGTGTATATGGACACTGTAGAAGTAAATAGGGAAGGGTTAATGTGTTTTTTCTTTGAACTTCCAGTCAAAGCATCCATTGTGTCTTCTTACCTTGGGCATACAGTGTCAGCACAGCTTGAATAGCAATGTAGACTCCTCCAAACTGGTAGGTCTCAAACATCACCTGCAGGAGAAGCCAGCAAACATCAGACACTAAGTACAAGCACAGCACATCTCTGTGACAGAGTAGTGCAACATCCATCAGTGATACATAGTAAAAAAAGACCTTTTGGCCCACAGTGAGAAAGGCGTTAATTAGCCAATTTCCCCTTTTCTTTTCCCTCCACACTACAACAAAAAAAACATTACCTTCAAGCTGCACACACAGAAATAAATGTGAAATTACCTCAATGATTTTTTCGCGGTTCTTGGTGGGGTTCATGGGAGGCTCAGTCAGAAGGATCTTGCAGTTGCGGGAGTCGATGTTGAGCTTCTCTGGCCCGAAGGTGTAGTCCCACAGGTGCTTCATGTCATCCCAGTTCCTAACAATCCCGTTCTCCATGGGGTAGTTGACCTCCAGCATGGAGCGCAGCTCACTGGCTTCATCCCCCACCATCAGGTCCTGGAGGGAGGGGTCAAACGTCAAAACAGAAATATCAGCAGTGTAGCCCTCCACGTCTGAAACCCAGTTTTGATCATTGACTGGGAGTGGGGATGAGTATTCGTTTAGGGCAATAAAATCAGTCATTTCAACTTGCCCCCTTGGCCTGCTGGTCTCATAAAATCAGATTAACTGGATCATCCAGCTTTCACTCGCCTTGAGACAAGGCATCTGTCAGATGACAACAGACACATTCCACGTCCTTGCCCAAAGTAGCTTTTCTGCTTTAAATCTCAGTTACACAGCATGCACAACAAGCCATTATTTTCCATGCAAATACACCTGGAAACACTTCTGTTTCCCCCTTGCTACAGTAAACCACTTGTTTTAGTACCATTCAACTAGCTGCATGCAAGGCAGCCTGGCAATGTAAACAACCGCTGGGTTAGAGCTTGATGTTAGCCACACAGTCAAGCATCTCACGTTCCATTTGGAGACATCAAAAGCCCACTGAAGGCAGCCATTTTATGGGTTCATCCTGTGTGCTTTGGCATTAACAAAGTACCAGTCACAGGCACTGCCTCCATGTGTTCTCAATAAAAAAAAAAAGTAAAAAGAAAAACAGATGGGCTTCCGTCTCCAACTTTCAGCTGTCTGCCATGCATCCTCAAGTTTGGACATTTCCTCTGCACTTGTAAAGGTGAAACGCTCACAGAAACTGAAGCAAACGCTCTGAACTGGACGTTCCTTAAATAAAATATGTTTGGGTGCATCATAACAGTAAGGCAAAAAGATTTGTGATGCATTTATCATTTAGTACAAAGCGTTCAAGCTGCAGCTGACATTAAAGTTCTTTTTAGCTGAAAACTGTTGTGATAATTTCGGTCCTTAAATAGCAGCAGGATTGAGGGGGGTGTAACTGTCAGGATGCACCAGCAGATCAGAGACTCTGAAAATGGAATCGGTCCAAAATCTCTTTTAGCACTCCATCGATAACAGCTGGCCGATGATTCATCACAGCCATTTTCTGCAACACTTTCAGCCTGGAGATAGGAGTGCAATAATGTAATGGCTGTAACATCTATCTAACGCTCTGCCACTCACTTGGCCAACAACACTCAAACCCAACGCCAAAAATCAGCAAACTAGTTGTGATGGAGAAAATGGAATCATTGTGTGAGTAAAAAAACATGAAAGGAAACAAAAGAAAACACACTGGGCAAAAAAAGAAGAAAAAACGCATCTAAAAACAAAAAGAGCTTAATTTTTCAGTTGAGATCAAAACATGACAACTCTCCGGAGCAGGCAAGAACAGGAGGCACACACCAACCTGAACTTACCATCTTCTGGGCATTCTACTTCATCGTGGGGGAACAAAACATGGAGGAAGAGGAAGGTAGATATTTAAAAAAAAAAAAAAAAGATGAACAAACAAACAAAAGAATTGTAAAGAACAGGAGAACAATAGAGATAAGTTTCATGCTCAAATAGTGGGACATTTAGATCTCCACTGCCTGATTAACTAATCCTTAACTAAAACACAGCATCTATTCAAAGATTTCATATGTGCAGGAAATCTTTGGAGATCATCTTGTTTGTACTATGTGGATGTCTAAAAAGGTAGAAAGTGTGATTAGAGGGTTGATTTCAAAACTGGAATGGTCTGAAAACTCTTATTGGAGCTCACTACAAAATCAGATCTTCTCTGTGGCTTTGATGTTGTGATTGTATTAGAAATCAACTTTAAAATTTCCTATCTTGCTTTTTCACTCTTGTTTACAGATTATGTTTTTGTCTTATCACTGGTTTCCTGACCAGGTTCGCCCCTCATATAAAGACTTTCTGGTCAAATGAAACGATCATTGTACGAACATCAGGCGGACCAGTTCTTACCTTGATCTCAATGTTTCCAACTTTGGCTGTCGAGCGAATGATGGGCCTCCCAACAAGCGCAGGGAAGATGTGCTCTGGGAAGTTGGAGCCTGCATAGCCGCACTTGACAAACTAGAAAAAGAGAGACAAGACAACCAAAGCACAGAGGAAGTGATGAGGAAATGCATTTAAGTACTGATGAGATAAACTGTGCAGCACAGCGAGACGAAGTCACTGTCATCCTGCTGATCACAGTGGGCTTAATTACCATTCAGACTGAGATAAAAATGTAACCACCAACGCTACAATCCCAGAACCTCCGTTTGTGTATGTGAATAACTATTAACATCTATGGTCAGCCCTGCTTTAGCCTCCAGCACAATGGAAGAACATGTATTTCATGTTTTACAGTTTTTAATCATCTTATCACAGTCATTAAAATGGTTACGTATATTTTTGGTGAATTTATCAATACTTCAAATCTTTTTTGGGGCTTTTATTGCCTTGAATTGATAGTGACAACTTAAGAGTGACAGGAAAAGGGAGGACTCGCAGGGGGGGCCACAGGTCGGGGTCAAACCAATGGCCGCTGCGGCAGAGACTCAACTACAATGGTTGCATGAGCTCAAAGAAGGGAATCATTGAACTTCTTTCCTGGTCTTCAAGACCAGGAAAATATAGCATCTAAGCTGTATCACAGTGTGAGGATATTCTTGTCTCAGATTTAAATAATGATATCATGCATGTGTATATATGTATGCATGTTAGATTCTTCTGCATTTGTACTATTAGTGCCACAGCTTCAAATAACATAAAAATTAAAGAATGTGACTAAAGACTTTTTTCCAAACTGTCAGTGTCAATGGGTAAAATCAGAGATGATATTATCATTATCTCAGAGAACCAGTTAAACTTACATGGTTTAATTGAATGAAAGACAACAATTCTGAGTTGTCTTTCATGTTGTTTTGCAGCTACGTAGTCTTTAGGATACACAAAGCAAAGTTGTCAGATTTCACAGGGGTCTCTGACATAAAGTAGCATGTATCAGGGCTCTGTAAATGTGCTGGTGACATATATGGCTGTGGTTGAGACTCTTCTCACTTCCTCTTGATTTCTCAGTTCAACTTTGACACTGGGCAGTTTTTTTCTGGCTTCGCTCAATGCTCTTAAAATCACATCTCAAAAAAAGCCTTATTAGTCAGTAACATGCTGAGCTAACATCCTCTTTGACGGCTGAGGTGGTTTAGAAAGGAAGTCGCAACAAGCCAAAATAGGCAGTGTTAGCCGTGTACAATGACTAACTCTTCAACATAAACACACATCAGCAAAGTGAAAATGTTATATGCTGGATGGGGCAGAAACGAAGCTGCTTGAAAATCCCACAAATGCACCAGCCTAATGCACTATTATACTATTATCCTAGCCAGCTGGATTATGACAACAGGGCCACCAAAATGTCCCCTCGGTAGAGCAGATATTCCCATTATTGGGCTGGTGGCCGGTGGTTCTCGATTTAAGACTATTTCCTAACACCTCTTGTTACACACCCACAATTCATGAAGTAAAAACCTATCCGGTAAATATCTGTAAAAGCACAGCAGTGTAAAGACGCACGGATAAGGAGAGAAGGTTTGCGGTGTGCTATTTCCAAAGGCCTTAAAAAACCTCCCTAACAGCTCGTTGGGGGACATTTGTATCCGGGAAGTTGGTGCTAGTTGATATACAGGAAAACATAAAGCTGGTTCCTCAATTAACCCGACACGGCCTCGCTAACCTTACACAAAGCATAGCGTCAAGATTCAGTTCACAAATTAAGCGACTGTCGTTCAAAATTAAACCAAACGTACAACGTGAATGAGTCTGCAAATTCCGCATCGTTTGCACAACAAATGACCGACGCAGCTGCCAGACAGCTTGAACCAGACAGTTTAAACCACACAGCCAGCTGCTCGATGCTAGCAGTTAACTAGCAGGGTAGCTAGCTGCCTTAGCTCAGTAGCCGTCGGTAGTAAATGGTCAGTTCTTCGTCTGCATTCATTTGTAGGTTTGTGTGGATGTGTGAGCTATAGCCGGAGCTGTGTATTAAGAATTTATCTCGACATTTACGCCCACCCTACGTGCCGTTTCCGCGTCGGGTCTGGATGAATGAACATTAGCTTGCTAACAGGCTAGCTAGCTACCCACCCAGTTACTGCTAGCTAGCTAGGAGGCTGACAGCTCCACTTCCTGTTTCACAAAATCGTTCTTCATACCGGCGCCATATAAACCGAGCCACGGGCTGATAGCCTGTCAGACTAAAGCGGTAAACTTACCCCGGTCCCATTGTCACAGACCACCACTTTCCTTCCCTGGCTGTCCATTATGTAAAAGCCCAGTTGCCGCTGAACCTCCCTCAACTTTCTTCGGCAAGCCGGAAGGAAGACACGCCAACCCGGCCGAAAGGAGGAAGGGAAGGGTGCTCATCCGGTGTGAGCCGCGCAAATGACAGTCTCTCCGACCAAGAGACATGTTTTAAAGTCCTTACGTCAAGTGCTTGAGTTTACAGTCGCAACCAACAAATTCACTGATTTATTGCATTGCTCTGAACAAAATCCTAATCCGCCCCTGTATGCAGTGTAGCCCAATTCATAGTTGTTGGTGTGCAACATGTAAAAAGAACAACAAGCTTCTCATCTGGCTAAAAATATCCATTTATATTTTCTAGAACAGTCACAGCATTATAAAGCAGTTAATGGATAAATAACCTAATAAAGCTGGTAGAACACTGGAGAAAGCCCTAAAATATCTCCAGCACCAGTAAGTGTTAGAGAGATCATCATACAAAGCGTTTCTATGTCAATATGCAGGATGAGAAATATTTCTAATCCATGAGGGAACACTGTTAGTAGATGCAACATGCAGACTAAAAATAATTCAACAGGACACTACAAGTGAAAGATTGATTTTCTGTGTACAGTAATTGATGTGTAAATGAATAAGTGTGTGTGAGGGTGTGTGAAGGTGTTGCTGGTATCATTGAGTTGTAGGGATGAAAGATCCTGACTGACATAAATAACAATACATGTAAGAGACACCCTGAGGCAGTTTGTGTTGTTTTATTTACCTCCAAATCAACTGAAATGACTGACATACTGTAGGTTGTGAAAATAAATACAGTTTCTTCACACACCTTCATGAAGGCCACTTTACTTACTCCGGGTCAAACCATCCAGTAAATACATTCTTTCATCTCCTACACCACTGATACATAATAAAGCAGAATTAAAGTGGGCGAGTTTGCTGTAAGAGTCTCTATGGTGAATATGTGTGTGTGTGTGTGTGTGTGTGTGTGTGTGTGTGTTAGGTCCATTCAGACCAAAATAAACCACTCGACTTTGAGAAGAGTAATGCTTAGTGTAAAACAAACATTAAAACTGCGTCTTTGCACTTTACATGGAAATGAATGAATAAGTTGATACACATGAGTTCATTCTGCCTCTCTACTGAGCCACATCTTTAAGGCTAAAGACTGAAGATAGCCAGCAGGTGGAGCATTTTGACCAAAGCAGGAAGATCAACTCACTGTTTTGGTCTCCTTATTGCATCCTGTATTAACTACAAGAGGTGGCAGATTAAGTATTCACTGTGAATGTGTGCAGAAATCACACACATCACTGTAAGTTTGGGGAACAGCATTATTTGGGTGCGAGGATGCTTGGGAACATGAGGACCTTGGCCTGCATGAAAGACAGGTTAGGCAGTCCAGAGATCACCCTGACAGCCTCCACACTCAGTTCTTCATCCTGCTGAGGTTTCCTGATGAACACACACACACGCACACACACAGTGAGTTGTTAAAGAGACACACAAAGAAGACAAGATGATGCATTATTCATACAGTAGGTAAAGCTTGTGTGTGATTCAGATTTTTGTTTTTGTTTCATTGTATTAATACTTTAAAAGGACAATAAAATAAACATGAAACATGGATGTAACAACTGGGCTGACCTGACTGTCGTGCTGGTTTTCTCTGCAGTGGACATCAGGCGATTCAAAGTGTCCTCCATGTGGCTACTGTTTGCATCGATTTCCACTTTGCTGATGGTCAACTCATACAGCTCACGGTCAACTCCTTTACATGGGAGTGTGTATAATAAAGAACACACACCAAACATGTTATAAAAGGGAAAAAGCAGTCGGTGAGCGTCATAAGGACTTACACACCCACAGCACAAGCTAAATTTACCAGTGTAAATATATATATTGCCTTGGTATTATCATTGTGTCTGTCTCTTATAACATAAACCTCATGAATGACAATAAAATGTACATTTTTGCAGTTTCACATGCTGACCTGGAGGAGGACTGTTGCTACAGCTGCTGCTGCAGGATCTGCTCTCCTCCTCAGGACCAAAATAATCCAGGTTGAGAGCAGAGCAGCCTGTGCTAACAAGGGGAGACAGTTGCTGAGGAGCATTGTTGGGGGGTAAGGAGGGATGGGGGAGCTTGATTTATTTTTAATTCATAAAAGGAGAAGGAGCATCTGCTTTTGATTGATGTTTTCTCCTTTTACTGTAGCAGCAGGGAAGACAGAGCGAGTGACAGACACAGCAAACAAAGCTCATCAAAGCAATGCAAAGCTGTTGTTATCCAACTTCTTTTTAGATTCAGATTCAGAGGCCCCTTAACCATGAAATATTCAAGCCAGCACCTAGCGTGAGGTCACTGGAACAACATTCATGTGGAAATAACATGACTCATGGGACAGGTGGTCCACACAGCCTCAGTATGTTGTTGTAGCTGGATAGATAAAAGTATGACTTTCACTTTGATTATATGCAAAAAAATATGAAACCAGACATTATAAAGTCAGACATGTGTTTGATTTAGTTGTTATGAAAGTTTAATAAGAACCTTTTAATTGTTTGAGATGTTGCTTAACATTTAACAATTATTTAGTCACCTGTCATCAGAAATGTTTGCTGTCCTAAACTAGACTAGGCTTCAATTACACCACCTTCAGACTCAGCATTGTCTAGGATATCTAAACAGTTTATATCCTTTACAACAAGGTGTTTGAACACTTTGCATTCAGCAGAGAAAAGTGATGCAGCTCCCAACAAGAGAAGAAAGCTGGGGAAAGACAGGCAAAACCGAGCAGAAAGGATCGACTGATTTATCAACTTATTTATTTAAGTCCTTATTGCAGTGCACTGAGTCTGGATTTGAGCAGTAAACCTGAAGAAAAAACAACAACAGACTATAGGTCCAAAGAGAATTTCACCATTTGAAAACGTTTTAGAAAACAACTGCTGGCATAAAGGCACAACTCATCATGAAATACTGTAACTGCAGTTACAGAAAGTTGTTTGATTGGCAATTAAATACTGACAACTGGACTTTTCTTTCTCAAACTTTGGAAATAAACACTCCTCTATCCTATTCAGCATGCTCATACAGTATATGAATCAGTGCACAGGGAGTAAACAGTAAAAGCAGCATAAGGTGACAGCAGTAATCACTACTGCAGTCTTACGTTTGGCTCTGTTTTCATTTTTCTCATGTTTTAATTGTGAAATCATGTCTAAGATACATAATTTCTTTCTATTAAGACAATAACCCCCCAACATGTTTATGATCTAATCATATCAAAACCTCAGATTTCATATAACCAACCACATGAAAAAATAATAAATATAATAGTATTTTTATATACATTAAGTGCATATCTTTAGTCTTTTAGTATGAGTGATTGCATGGTTTGATTTTAAATTAATGAAATTCTTTTGTCAATTTGTAAATACAGTAAATACACCAAATGTGTTTTGACCCTTTTGCTGCGCCACCCACAGAGAATACACTGCCCTCTGCTGTGCGTACTTTACTATTACAACACTACTCCGCTGTCATGCTTGTTATTAATTACTTGATGACATCTAATCACTGAAAATGAGTAAAATTCAAAACTAAACAAAAACAATCTTGTCAAACACAGAACATAAGGTTTATTAACACTGGAGGAAGGGGGCTTCTCTTGAATCTAAATGTTGTCTTTACCTGTGGACTCAATTCATCTAGGTGTCTTATAGGAAATTACTGGTAGAGTTTATGACTCTTAATGTAGTTTATCAGCTGCTCAACTCCTTCCAGCTTGCAATGCCACAAACCAGAGACATGTCAGCATGCTGACAATTCAAGAGTGCAATATCAAATATGGCACTAACAGTCAAACAAACAGTTCCTACGGTATAGTAGGTAGTTTGCAAAGTTTTTATTCCTTAAAAAATTTCTTGCGACTCACACGCAGCCGCAAAATGTACTGCAAAGTTTTTTGTCTATCACTGTCCTGAAATGCAAAGTCTGATCATTAACTTCTCCACTTACAAGCCAAACAAACACAATCTTATTTATGGATTTGCATATTTTCTGGTCTTTCTTGTGTGTGTGTTGTATTGGATCTAGTTAGACTCAACCATCTCTCATTGACTAACAAATCCATATATAAAGCTTTATTATCTCCATGAATTATATATAACACACTCCATGTACAGTGATTTCCTACATAATTGTAACAATCCTTTTTGAAATTCAAGTTTTATGATAAATCTTTTCTGGTCAAATACTGATCTAAACCCTACTGACTCTGATTAAATCAAATTAGAATATTTTTGCCTTTGTTTTCTTTATTAAATGCAAAGAAATCCTTTACGTGCAAATATGAAGAAATAAATAGTTTCCATCTAAATATAAAGAGACCTCAGTGTGAAATAAAGCCAAAAACTGGATGATGCTGTTAGATTCATAGTTTAAGTCTAAGTGTGTAATACAGCCATGCACTGAGCAAATGGCACACAGTAGAGAGTATTAACACTGGAAGAGTTTAACCTCCACAGTGGCCACCAATAAATTAAATTAAAATGCTTTAAGTAAACACATCCATTACATCAACAAGGCACATGTTATGACCATGCTCCATGAGTTGATAGTTATTTAGTTTCGTATTGAATGCTTTTCAAATGTGATATTACTTTAGCATTGCCCTCAGATTTGTTATCAGAATCATCATGTTGAAAAATAACAGTATGCACATCTTGTTTTCAGTAGCCTTTACCCATATCGAGTGATACCCCCTTCAAGATGGACACTACAGTGTTTCCCAATAACAAAAGGGACTGATAAATACTGAAGATACATTCTTTGTAAAAGCTGGCAGCAGGTAAAAGTAGACACTAGAGTAGCTGAGAGGGAAGAAAAGGGAAGCCAGTACAGTGTTTCCCCTTTTATTGTTCTGGAATAATTGTGACTAATGTTTCTGTTTGAGTCCCAGTTTTGGGTCTGTGTGAAGTTATATCTCCAAAAGTTTTCTTGTTTGGACAAATCATAATGACAACAACATGATTTCTATTCTGTGTTCATCATGAGCGGAAATTCATTTAAATGATGAAATGTTGTGGTCACCCACTACTGCTGCATGAATAGAGGGGAAACACAGTGTAAATTAAAAGAAGCAGAACATGCCCTGGAGGAAGTGAGGAGGAGTCCAGAGGAGTACGCCCAGAGTAAACACTCAAAAGTTTTGGTTTATTAGAAGAAGCCAGGTAGGGGATGGCTGATACTGTAGTCTACTTCCGGCCCCAGAAGTGAGGGGCTCGGCGAGGGGACGTACCGTCCTGAGAGCTGCTAAGGCCGTGGCGGCTCCAGTCCAGCTGGCTGGAGGGGAGCGCCTCCTACACAGAGAGAAGTAAACAGCATTTAACTCCCACTTAACAGAATAGCAGAATACAACAGTAAAGTAACCTTTAAGGTCCAGTGGGTAACATTTCGAAGGATCTACTGGCAGAAATGGGACATAATATTCATAGAGATGTTTGCATCAGTGCATAATCACCTGAATATAGAAGTCGTTATGTTTTCATTAGTTTCTCCTACATGCTTAGAAGGTGAGTGATATTCAGTAAGCTGGACTCTGCAATTTCCCCAGATGACACTAAATCCTACAAACTGGTCTTTTAATGGTCATGTCTTTAGCCATATCCAGTGGTGGCCGTTTCCTACATAGTAGTTGCATGAACCCTTCTCTAATCTCTTGTTCTTGAATCTAATACAGGTGTAATAAGTCAAATCAAAAAGACCAATTTACCTGCATTGAATCTGTTGAGGGGTCCGTTGTGTCCCTGGGTACTGGAGGAGCTTGTGCTGTGACCGTTGTGTGTCCCGGAGAACAGACAGCAGACACAGAGTCTTTGGTGGGCTCTAGCATTCCCTGGTGAGTGAAGTGGAAGAATGGGAAGGAAATTTAAAAAATTAGGTTTGGAACTGCCAAGAATAAATTGTATGACCAATGGAACTGCTCATCCTACACCATTACAATGCTTCTTCTCCCCAGTAAGACCAAATTCATTTAGTTCTACAGGTGACTCACCAGGTTGGATGCAAAAGCAGGTACAGCCACTGGCTGCTTCTTCATGCCAATGAAAACCTTCAAAAAGGCAAAGACACACTAAATGAAAACAGCCTTAAAATAATAGGCTAGATAGATAAATTTCTGTCTCAAACAACAATTGGTGCAACAGTCTAATGTGCTCAATAACAGTAACTGTAACAGCTTGTAATTCTGCAATTCTACAAAGTGTTTGTCCTGTTTTAATTCAGAATATGCTGCCAATCGAGGACACTGATCTGGCTTTAGACTCACTCTTTAAGAGTTTATGTTGTAGTATTATTATTGTTTACTCAATTACTGGTATTAAACTGATAAACAGTAGTTTTTATGTTTTGACAAACTCACAATATTCCTTGTGTCCACGCCAAGGCACCTGAGCAGAGTCCTGTTTGTATGAGAACCTCCCCACTGAAACTTGAGGCCAACTGCACTGTGGAGGTCCTGAGGTGGCCACCAAATCCCCTGTTGAATCCTGGGAAATGGTGAGGAAATTACAAGGCAGCATTTGGAAGTATTCAAGAGACAATATTAGAAAAAAGAGACAGGGAAAACTTCTAGTTTAGAAACAACCAAACTATTTTCACATCACCTCATTTGTAAATGTAGATTTCTCCCGGCCATTAATGAGAGTGTTATTACTGATAACAATTATACTGAGCAGACCATGCTCAGAACTGTTCTGATCTGGTCATATGATCTGAACAAGATAGCTGCTTTATTAAAAAATATTTATTGGCTGTGTTTGCTGTGTTTGCTGTGCTGAAAAATGCATAAAAAATGTTTTGTGGATCATTTCAATATGTGTTTTTCTACTACTGCGCTGCTGCTGTTTTTTAAATTCCCAGAGATCCTCAGTACTATTACTACTTTTTGCTTGGAATTTCTGTTGATGAATTTTTTATTTTAGTCTGTCTTTTTCCCCTAAGAGTCAGTGGTGGAGTCAAATATTTACTACCCGGTTTTCCTTCTGTTAATTCAAATCCTACTTCTGTTGCTTCCTCATCGAAAGGCATCATTCCGTATTGTGCTGGCTATTTTATTCCCAGGAATGCCCTTCCAGAGATCAGGAATTTACCACCATCAAATGTCAAAGATTTGATGTGCTTAGATCACTATTTGTGTTGTAATAATTTGAAACTTTAAACAAACTATTGTTTGTCAACTTATCCACCACCATCATCATCATCATCATCATCATCATCACCGCCACTGCCAGGAAGTCATCCTCACCACTGAGATCCGGGACAGAGTTCTGGTATCTCCTCCTCCTCCTCCTCCTCACTCTCAGTGAGGTGTCGGGCGTGAAGCAGAGCACCGAGGCTGAGCACCTCCTCCTCACCCTCCGCAGCTGGGACCTCTCCCTCTGGAAAACTGGCCAGGAGTAGCTGCTGGACACGGCAAGAAAGTGACGCCTAGCCAAGAAAACAAGAAGAGGGTTAGTTGTTTGAAATCAAAATATAAAAAATATGTGAAGACATTTTGACAGACTTTAGAGCTTTGACTGTTGTATTTTATTGCCTTTGAGGCACTTTGAAAACTTGCAAACAAAATAATGACATGTAAAGACAAAGGGAGAGGGTTAGTCTTTTTAAATGAAATGTTGAAAATATGTATGTTACTGTAGTCATGTTATTGCCTGTGAAGCACTTCCATTAAAAAGCCCTGAAAAATAGATTTTCTGAAAGCAACTTCTTGCCAGTAAGGATTAAATATTCTCTGTGGCTAATTATCGTCATAAAAAGCAACCACAACAAAGTTTTTTAGTGTAATGTCTCCCACCTGACAGCTGTTCCTCCTGGAAACCCCATCCTGCCCTGGCCTGTCCGTCTCCTCCTGAGTGCTCCCATCAGTCTGCAGGCTGCTGACTTGCTCTCTGAACTGTGTCCAAGTTCCTCCCTCCTCCTGAGCCCTCTGGACCTTAAACTCCGCCCACGACCCATCTCCATCCTCCTGCATGGGCGCTGAGCAGAAATCTGCAAAGCTGTCACTCGGTGGGAGGTTTCCTAGACTCTGCACTCCTTCATCAGCTGTTTGGACATGTCCTTGGTCCCTTTGATGCTCAAAACTACAGTCTTTGAAGTCTGCAAAATTGTCTTCTGTATGTGTTCCTGATTGTGATTGGTTGGAGGTAGCAGAAGTTTCCTGAGTCGCAGATTGGTCGCAATAATGAAAACCCTTCTCTGCCTTAGACTGTGGGAGATTTTCCACGCTGTTGTTGACAAAAGAGTCAGAATTACTGTAGTTTCCCACCTCTTCTTCTTCGTCATCAGTCTGGTCCCAGTCAGTCTGATCCCCCGAAGCAAGAGATGAAACGTTTGGTTCCAAATCCAAAGAGGGACCCTCAAATGACAAATCCTCACAGAAGGATGCCAGGTCCTCTGAAGCAGACTCATACATACTGAATGACTGGGGGTTAATAGAAATGCTCTTTTCTTGATCATCTATGCCTTCTTCTGCCTTCCCATCCTCCTGCACCTCCATGGATTGTAAAGAGTTAAAACTATGCGTCCGTCCCCTCTGGCTGTCCCCGGGCTTGCCTGACTCTTCCTCCCCAGAATGAGGCTCCTCAGATGGAAAATCCAAAGCTGCTGCAGCTTCCTGAGGCTGATGGTGGTCCTGAGATGGTAGCACAAGTGCTGCATCTCTTTTCTCACAGTGCTTGACCATAGTGCAAACTTTTTCTTTCGCCTTGTCTGCAGAATGAGGTCTGGGCTCAGAGTCCATAATAACCTCCTGTCCTGGGTCACAAATTTGTTCACCCAGTCTGTTGGAAGAGTTTTTTCCTACCGCTGTGCCATCCCATTGCTCTGTGCTGCCCAAGGGAGTGAAGCCACAGCACCAGGGATGTGCTGCCTGCTCTGTAAACACAGTGAAATCAGCAAACCCTGTCTCTTCCCTAGGAGAGCACGCACCCACTGCAGAGGCTATGTGGGTCCCAGAGTGGTGGTCTCTTTCAGAATAGCCATTTGTGAGGTGCACACGTGATTCAGTGTTATAATCCTGTCCTCCAACATCTTTTTGGCCCCTGCCAGACTCCGAGTTCACAGTGGATGGGGGTTGGGATTGTTTAATTGGGTTATTAAAGCTGCAGTTGAATGGATGGGCGGCTGGCTTTATGTTGGAAGAAGGCTGTCCCAGGCTGGATGATGAATCAGTAGAATCAGCAAAGCCAGGAGGCGAGCAAGACACCCCGAGAGAGAATCCCCCAAAGTCCCCAAACTCGTCCTCCTCTGATCCCGCCTCCCCATCTCCATCATCATCCAGTGGAGGGGGGGAGGAGGCATGCAAGGGCATGATGTCTGGCTCCATGGGTTATATTAGCAGGACCTGAAGGCCTCATGCACCTGGGAGAAGACGGTGAAAAGAACAGCAAGAGGATCAACATGAACAATAGATTTTTGGAAAAAGGAGACATTTTTTAAAAAGAATTTTTCCTTTTGATATAGACCGTTAGGAGAATTAGCTTTTTGTAGCATCCTTACAGCAGCTGGCTAATTGTTTTTGGTTTCCTAATTACTTTTAAGGCAACTAATTGCTAATCTGGCTGTGTGTATAAGTACGTACGTAAAAGACTGATGGCCAAAATAGCTTGAATTGGAGAGCACAAGTACTTGGTTACCAAAGTACGATTATTATTCTACTATTATTATTTCCGGTTTTGTTTTACACGCTCTGTGTTTTAATTTAATTTGATGATATCCTGTTTTGCTCTCTAATTATGTGAAGCACTTTGTAATCTTGGTTTTGATGGTTGTATACAAACTTAATGATCATATATCAAAGTGTTAAACCCCATACATCAGAGACAATACTGGAATATATAGGTATCAGTTTAATGTATGCCAAAGTTTCAACTCCCTCAGAAAGCCAGCATGTAAGGATAAGTTAGTTAAACTGGTAATCTCCTGGTTTATAGGGGAGGCACTACTGGTTTAGACATTCAGCTGAGTGTATTAAAAAAGAGGAACCTGCACACATCATTGTTCCGCAAAGCAGAAACAATCTGAACTTTATCAATGTATTGCTCAATCTCATCTGCTCACATATCCTCTTTATGTGTCTCTTAAACATCATTTTTTTTCAAATATTAACATCTAGTTGAGATATTACCAGCTCTATGACTCCCCTTCTGGTACCTGATCCTAGTGTGGAAAAAGTGGCCTGGACATTGTCCGCAGTTAGTTACCTGATACAGGAAACATTATCCGGAGCTTTGTGCTACTTAGAAGAGCGGTCCAAAGCCTACAGCAGCAGCTTCAGGATCATGGATTAGTGCCTGTATTAAACCTCCAACATTCACACATAACAACTGCTCCCTTGTGTCAAAAAGAAACTTAACATGCTGACTGAGATCATCATGACTGATAGTTATTTTAACACAACAGATAATAGCATCATTATTTGCCTTCATGAACAGTCGCATCCACTGACATCCTGCCATTTTCTCCAGTCTCTGGACAGACAGGTGTCATTCCACGACATGGACATTTAAATGTGAAGCCATGTAAACATTAACTGTTCATAAAATGTAAACACTCGCAAAAGAGGTGGCTATTTATGAAATAAAACTAGCTATTTATGCATAATTCACTGTTCGTTTTAAAATACACTCGCACTCCGCTCTTGTTACAACACACCGACTGATTAGCTTACATTACCGCCAGCTAGCTACTGCACCTAGTGCCTAGCTTAACGCTAGCTAACCGTCAGTGGCAACCAAGCGTTGACATGCTATTTAACTGGAGCTAGCAGCTAGCTAGAAAAACAAAGTGGCAGGTTTTTTATTTACCAACACTCATTCACTTTGCCTTCTCGTCACTTCTCCTCTATCAGTGCCGCAGCTTTGCTCCCATCCTCTGTCATCGCTCTCCCTCAATGGGACATGTACAAAGCGAAGACCTCTCACTCTGTACAAGTTTCGATGTCCTGTAATTACCGTAAACCATCGCGAAGACTTGTGTAAATACCCGGGGTCCATGTTGCAGACTAGAAAGTGATAGCTCTTAAAATAGACGATCTTCGCTGTTGTTCACAGTGGATGGAAAGTGCACCACCTCCTGGGCAGATGTTTAAACCTCAAAATGTTTATTCTGCTTCTGTACCGTTACTTATGATTTGTTCATAGTTATAAGTAGTAGAAGAACTAATATGTTAGTAGCAGTAGTAGGCTTTTAGTCTGACAAGTTCATGTAATGGGGCATTTAGGAATTTAGATTCAGTGTGTTGTAGTCTCTGTGCTGTCAATCCCAGTGATAGGCAACTCTATGGTTCATTTTAGGGTAACAGTGTAGATAAGTAATCAATGTGGCTGCTTGTTGTCTGCTATGGTAGTGGAATATGATGGGCTCCTCCCTCGCCTGATATGTGTCCTGTTTGGTGCAGAGCAAAACAATTGTTACTGGCAAGGATGCTAAATAAATTTACCACAATTAAGGTGTTTCTGCTAAAAGGGGATATTGGATCCATACTTTTTCATCGTGACATACTACTTAAAAGTCCACAAAGCTCTTCATCATTAGAAAATACTTACATTAAAAATACATTAAAAATATTTTATTTCATTAACAATAAAAAGTGTGAGGTGACCATGAGCAGAAACAAGAGTTAAAAGAGGTACATGTTCCTTTAAAACACCAAACCAAAGTGTGTTGCACCCCAGATTCTAATCACTGTACTCTTTTGTTTGTAGTCTGAAACAGAAGACATTTTCAATTGTAATTGTTTTGATTCCCCCCCCCCCCATGTTGTTTATCAGTGAGCTAACCCGTATCAGCACCTACATTTTTTATTTGTTCTGAAATTCAAATAATGAATAACAGATAATAAATTAAGTGAAGTGCAACAAATGTCAATTCAGTCTGATGAGCAGGCGAAAGGCTACACAATTCTACAGGATCTCCTGGCTTCATGGATATTGGTATGGACCTGCAGATTTGAAGCTGTGTGGGATTTTTTCCCACAAACCAAACAGCAAAATTACTTCTCCCCTTTGTGCTCCGTCATACCACAAGTTTTGAGGTGATAGCTATGGGCGACCATTTTGCCACACGACTTGCAATAATAGGGCTTCTCCCCTGTGTGCTTCCTCAAGTGAACATTGAGATTGGAGATTTGAGAAAATGATTTCCAACAGAAAGGACACTTGTGTGGTTTTTCACCTGTGTGAATTCTTAAATGCACGACCAGATGGTCCCTACGAGCAAACTCCTTATCACACTCGGAGCATTTAAAGGCCTTCTCTCCAATGTGAATCTCATCCATGTGTCTACGCAGATCAGAGTCACTGCTAAACTGCTTGCCACAGACACGACAAGCCTTTCTACTTTTCTTGGCTTGTTTCTGTCCTGTAAAAGCACTGTCACTGTGACTTGGACCACAAGAGGAGGAGCTGCCGTCCCCATTCCCTTCATCATCACTGTTCAATGTCACGGTTATACTGCTGAAAGTTGTTTGTGATTCAGTAAGTCTGATTTTTACATCCGCAGAAGAGTGATCCTTCAGATGTGGAGGAATACAGATATCCACCTGCTCCTCTTTGACCTGATGATAGTCTTGGGTGTCATATTTCTCCACAATGGGAAGCTGGTCTGCCTGCAGGGAGGGCAAAATCTTCTCCGTCACTGACTGGGTGTCTAAAAGACAGAGAAGACACATGCTATAAGCTGTTAAATAACCCAGCAACGTCTAACACAAATATATCTGCACCAGCACAAGTAAGATGTGTCCCAGATGTTTTCCAAAGGTGGGGAAAAAAAATCAACGTTTAACAGCCATTATAGTTTAATTTGTGTTCATGAAGTTCCGTGATTTCTTCCACATATTTTATGAGTTCAAAATATCTTTGTGGGATCTATCTATCACCATCTTGTTATTACCACCACCGCCACCTAGCAACTGTAGCTCCTGTGTTGGCTAATACAGCTAACAGACGGGGCCTGAAGTCAATCTGTTGCCTAGTAACGCTGTACGGCTACCTGGCACACCGGCTGGAGGCTAACTTACGTCCATGATGACACAAACCTGCTCTGAATAAAGTTACTTCAGGTTTTAAAACGGTCAGCTGCTCGAGTTGCCCTTTTAGCTGAATGATTTCTCTCTGGGAGCGGACAACTTCCTCCTGATATTCTGCTATCGTCTTTTCAAAAAGGCCAAAGATTTCCTCTGCAGCTACTGCCAGTCGCTCGTTGACCATCAGTCTGAGCAGCTGCATCCCCGCCATGATGGAGCTCCGGTTAACGCTACCGGTTAACGGGGAGGATGGCACACGGACTATCAATGAAGAAATAAACTCCTCGGGAACTGAAAGCCTCAAAGTTCACAGATATCAACTGACAAAGGTAAGACAATGTGAGTTAATGCGTCCAGTTCAACTTCATAACACAGTTTTATTTTCACCAGCGCCCCCTGCCGCCGTGGAGGGCTCACTTTCCCCCTTGACTGCCAAGAGGACAGAGATTGGTTAGGGTTAGGTTAGGCAGAGCTCTGGGGTTAGGGTAAGAATGCCAGGATAAGCCATTCAGAGCTTCACCAACCTGGGAAAAAAATGTCCTTTACTTTCTAAACACAGACTTTATGAAAAAACATTGTTTTATTTTCCTTCTTCACAATATCTTACTGTTGTTTTATTAACAAAGAACAGGTTTTATACACTGAAGGAGAACATACTCACTGCTTGTTTTTTCCCCCCCAGTTTATTATTTGTACTGTATGTATGTAGTTATTTATTTAACCTAAAACACAAACAATGTTTCAATGGGCCAGCCCAAGCTCTGTGAGGACAAGGAACAATTCTTCGGGCAACAGGGAAAAAATGGAAGAGGGGAGAGAAACTCTGGAGAGATGCTTCCTCCTCAGATGGCAACAATAATTATTTTACTTTTCTGTGAGGAAAAATACTTTTCATTTGTTTATATGTTACTGCAATGAGGTAATTTGGGACATCTTGATGGCCCCACAGCCCTGTTGCAGAAAGTGGGATTAGTGAAAACTGAGTTTTAATCCTGAGATGAGGCTAATTCTAGGTTTTCAGTTACCATGACAACTGATACCACTGAATGCTGTTGAGCCAAGATCCAAATACAGTAGATGTCGAATTGTACATCTAAAGTTAATATTCTAACAACAAGTGTAAATCACCAAACACGTTATTACTGGATCAGACTGTGAGATTACAAGTTGACCTACATTTTTAAAATCATCTATATATTTTCACCTTTAGTTGCTGAGCCCTTGCGTTTGTCTCCTTCAGATCAAGGCTGAACAAATCTTGGAAATGTATTGTAGGGTTACAGCCTACATACAAAGTTAGATTCCCCTATTAATCATCCATGAATTAAATTTAAGTCTGGTGATTGATTAATAGAAAAAACTAAATAAAACTTATTGACACTTTCCCACACTTTGTGAGGTTAGAGTTCAGAGTTAGGCTCAGAGTTTGGTAAACCAGATGTAGTATGTCAAGGCAAGTTTATTTGTATAGTACATTTCCACAGCGAGGCAATTCAGAGGACTTTACATTAAAGGAATCAGTAGTCAAATCATAACTGATGAAACACAATTTTTAAAATTGAATCCACATAAACTGATAGTTTCTTATTCAGCTATATTGCAGCAAATTTACAAATATAAGGCCATTCCTAATTACTGGATGCATGTTTTATTCTTATAATTTTAGAAGAAAATATCTGATGTCCTGTCATACCACTTTAAGCTTTTTCTCTTCTATCTCCCGCCCTTGCAGTTTCTCACTGATGTGTCGTTTCCACGACTCATGAACCTTCATATGCACCTTCAGGTCTGAATCTGTGTAAAATGTTCTGCCACATGTTGTACAGCGAAATGACTTGTTTGTGCTTTTGTTTTGTGTCCCTGTGCACAATTTAAGATGATGGCTACTGGCAAACCTCTTGCCACACTTCTTACAAAAATATGGTTTCTCTCCAGTATGCACTCTCATGTGAACAATTCGATTAGAGTTCTGAGTGAATGTTTTGCCACAGAAATCACAACTGAAGGGTTTTTCACCGGTGTGAACTCTTGCATGCAATACTAGCTGGTGCTTTTGATTAAACTCCTTGTTGCATTGAAAGCATTTAAAGGCTTTCTCCTCTTTGTGATTCTCATCCGTGTTCACTTTCTCTGGTGTGATTTTGCACTCATTCTGAACTTTGCAAAGTTTGAAATGGTTGCTTGTGGCAAAGCCTTTCCCGCATTTAGCACAAAAATATGGTCTTTCTCCAGTATGCACCCTCATGTGAGCAAGACGGCTCGAGTTCTGAACAAATGTTTTGTCACAGAAATCACAACTGAAAGGCCTTTCTCCTGTGTGAATTCTTATATGCTGAACGAGCTGGTACCTTTGTTCAAACTCCTTGTTGCACTTCAGGCATTTAAAGGCTTTCTGCTTTTTGTGACTCTTTTCTACGTGCCTTATAAGATGAGAGTCCCTCTTAAATCTTTTACCACAAAAACGGCAAGACTTTTCTTCTCTCGGAGGTTGTTCCAGTTCCACAAAGACTTCAATGCTATGACTTGGACGAGGCGACGATGAACCATCACTTTCACTCCCTTTGTCATTTCTGCTTTCGTTTACATCACAGTCAGTGGTTGGTTCTGATTTTGGACGTTTGAGTTCAGCATTGTTGGAAGTATCAGCCTCCATGTCGGGACTGATGCACTGATCCACCTGCTCCTCTTTGACCCGTGGATGCTCTTGGATCTCTGTTTCCTCCCGAACGGGACTCTGTTCCACCTTTATGTCACATGGCTGCAATGAAGGGCGCAGTTCCTCAGAGACCGGCTGGGTGTCTAAAGGACAGAGAGGACATCTGCTGTCAACTTGCACGAGTGAAACCTCCAACACACACACTGAAAACTGACTTTTTAACAAAAAGATCCTGTGAAATGTTACTCACTGGACCTTTATAACAATGCATTGAAACTTTCTCCATCCCTCTGGGCTTCAGTCCCTACTCTTCATGTCTTACCGTCAGATGAATGAGAATCCAATGACACATCCTTGAGCCTGTTATTTTCTGAATCCTGCAAGACAAATGTTGCTTGAGTAAAACAAAAAAAGCATGCAAGTATAATCAAGAGAAGGTACTTTAAGTATTAAAAGTAAAAGTACTACTTAATGGAGAAGAATGTCCCCTGTGACAGTTATACTTTTATATTATATTATTATTACTCATGCATTCATGTAAAAGCAGGATTGTACTGTTGTAGTTTGGGTGGAGGTCATTTTTAACCATTTTATATAGGACTTTAATGACCATTTCCATTGCAGAGTCATCTGATTATTTTCTCTATTAATCGATTGATTTTATGGGTTTGTAAAATGTTTTAAAATAGTGAGAAAACTATCCCAATTAACCCAGAGACTGTAGTAAAGTACAAATACCAAATAATTAAAGTAAACCTAAGCACTGCGCTTGAATAAACGTAAACCTACTTTTTGCTACTGGTGTTTTGTAACGTATACATTAGTTCACAGATATATCTTTACAAAGTTCCTTACAACATAAACCATAAACACCAGCTGATCGGGACAGAGTCTGATCGATAACAACACTCACCTCCGCTGCACTGGTTTGTAGCGTGCAGGAGGACACGCCAACGGTCGGGACAGCCGTTGGCGTCAGAAACCGGTGCATCGTATCGGTCCTCGGCTGTCCGTTAACGTTAACTGTGTAGTCCTCCTGAGCAAAATGCTCCGAGCATACAATATATTTCTTTAGCTCGTCCTGTGGAGTATTTACATCGATGTTCAAGGCGAACAGCCATAGTTTCAGCCGCTCCGGTTCCCTTACTGGAAGGCGGTGGAAAGACAAAGCAGCGCCAGTCTTTGCTTTATTTGTGCATGTCTTCACTGCGCAGGCGTGAGGCATAGTACACCAAACTGCCTCATCTTAATACTATGTAAGTTATGCTAACGTTAGCCCTATAGCTTACTAACATTACTTAAACCGTTGTCCTTTCTTGAGGATGAAGTTTACCAAAACAATCGCCACCGATGAACCCTACTTCCGTGTAACGTCATCAGCGTCTACTTGCGCGCACAGAAAAAGTAGTCCCAACGACAGGTGATCGTTTCTCGAGACAGGAAGCCGGTAACAGAAATGTTAACTTTAACTAACAGTTGCAGTAAAGCTGCAGAAAGGGCGTTTCTGTGCTTTGTTTATGTCAGTGGGGAACAGTCAAAGCATGTTTCATATGTTTAAAGGTTTGTAACGTAACGTACCATGTGACATTTACTGTCGTTTCTGTGTGTATGTAGCACACCGGCTAGAGGCTACTTCCATTATGAAGCAGATCTGCTCTGAATAAAATCACTCCAGGGTTTGAAACAGTCAGCTGTTCTGTGGGAGCGGACAACTTCTTCCAGTCCAAAGATTTCCTCTGCAGCTACTGCCAGTCGCTCACTGACCATCAGTGTGAGCAGCTGCATCCCCGCCATGATGGAGCTCCGGTTAACGCTGCCGGTTAACGGGGAGGATGGCACACGGACTATCAATGAAGAAATAAACTCCTCGGGAACTGAAAGCCTCAAAGTTCACAGATATCAACTGACAAAGTGACGACAACCTGAGTTAATCTGTTTCCAGTTCAACTTCATAACACACAGGATAACACTTCACTAGCGCCCCCTGCTGCTATATTTTCACTACTTCTTGTACAAAGTAAAAAGACACTTGTACATTTACCATATCTTGTTATTGTTTTATTAACAAATTGTGAAATTGCAAATCCTCAGAACAATAGACACCAAATGAGAACAATGGGAATATTTGGTTTCTTTCCAACTTTATTACTTGCACAGTCAGAAGATGTAGTTATTTCTTTTAACCCAATAACACATATAATGTTTCAATGGGCCAACCCAAGACAAGGGGAAATCCTTAAAAATGGAAGAGGCCTGGGGAGGAAGAAACAAGACATTTGCTCTTGTGAGACTGTAGGTGAAACAGGTCATTCCTATATACTGGTTGCTCATTTGTTTATTTAAATATCTGGTGTCACATAGACTTTGATGATCTTTCATTCCACTTTAAGTTTTTTCTCCTTCAACTCCTGTCTCGGCAGTTTCTCTCTGATGTGTCGTTTCCACGACTCGTGAACCGCCATATGCACCTTCAGGTCTGAATCTGTGCGGAAGATTCTGCCACATGTTGTGCAGCGTAAGGAGTTGTTTGTGCTTTTGTTTTGTGTCACTGTGCACGATTTAAGATGATGGACACTGGCAAAACTCTTGCCACACTTCTCACAAAAATATGGTTTCTCTCCAGTATGCTGTCTCATGTGAACGATACGATGCGAGTTCTGAGTGAATGTTTTGCCACAGTAATCACAACTGAAGGGTTTTTCCCCGGTGTGAACTCTCGCGTGCATAACGAGCAGCTGCTTTCGATTAAACTCCTTGTTGCATTCAGAACATTTAAAGGCTTTCTCCTCTTTGTCATTCTCATCTGTGTTTCCCTTTTCTGGTGTGATTTTGCACTCATTCTGAACTTGGCAGAGTTTGAGATGACTGCTTTGGGCAAAACTTTTGCCACATTTAGCACAAAAATATGGTTTCTCTCCAGTATGCACCCTCATGTGAACGATACGACTTGAGTTCTGAGTGAATGTTTTGCCACAGAAATCACAACTGAAGGGTTTTTCACCGGTGTGAACTCTTGTATGCAGAACAAGCTTGTCCTTTCGATTAAACTCCTTGTTGCATTCAAAGCATTTAAAGACCTTCCCATCTTTGTTTGTCTTTTCTGGTGTGATTTTGCACTCATCCTCCATGTTGCAAAATCTGAAATGTTTTTTCGAGGCAAAGTTTTTCCCACATTTAGTGCAAAAATATGGTTTTTCTCCAGTATGCACCCGCATGTGAACAGTACGACTTGAGTTCTGAGTGAATGTTTTGTCACAGAAATCACAACTGAAGGGTTTTTCACCAGTGTGAATTCTTACATGCAGAATTAGACGGTACCTTTGTTCAAACTCCTTGTTGCACTTCAGGCATCTGAACGGTTTCTTCCCTTTGTGACTCTTTTCTACGTGTCTTATAAGATAAGAGTCCCTTCTGAATATTTTACCACAAAAACGGCAAGACTTTTCTTCTCTCGGAGGTTGTTCCAGTTCCACAAAGACTTCAATGCTATGACTTGGACGAGGCGACGATGAACCATCACTTTCACTCCCTTTGTCATTTATGCTTTCGTTTACATCACAGTCAGTGGTTGGTTCTGATTTTGGACGTTTGAGTTCAGCATTGTTGGAAGTATCAGCCTCCATGTCGGGACTGATGCACTGATCCACCTGCTCCTCTTTGACCCGTGGGTGCTCTTGGATCTCTGTTTCCTCCCGAACGGGACTCTGTTCCACCTTTATGTCACATGGCTGCAATGAAGGGCGCAGTTCCTCAGAGACCGGCTGGGTGTCTAAAGGACAGAGAGGACATCTGCTGTCAACTTGCACGAGTGAAACCTCCAACACACACACTGAAAACTGACTTTTTATCCATGCAAGAGACATACTGCATTCAGCATTTAAACCTATACAGAACAGATTGCTTCCATAGGTCTTTATAGAGCTAAACTCTGCATTATTACAAAAGGTAGATCCCTGGGTTACAGAGCAAAACTCTTACAAGTACAAAGCTCCTCTTGACAGTCCGGAGGCTGCTGAGAGTCTGTTGGATCCACAGTGGAGGAGCCTTGAACTGCAGTGAGAGCGCTTGATGTGTCAGCCCTCTTCCTCTTCCTGGGAAACATATACCGACCAAGATAGAGTTAAGATATACTACCACCATCTGTAAAAGGTAAAATGATAGCAAACTAAAAGGAACAACTTTACCTGCCCCTTTTCTTGGAAGCTTCTTCCATACAGGTGAACAATGAGGGAACAAAGTCTGGGTTGTCTGGATCCGTGGATGACTCCCCTGTAAGTCAGAACAATATGCCAATGATATAACGCGGCCACATGGTCTGTGTTCAGTCACAGTATAAAGTAAATGTCATTATCACATATAATATTACCATCTACCCCATTCATTCGTTAAATGTGGGTTCAATAGTGAGGTTATAGCTGACTGTCTATGAGCAGCCAGGCTTGTTAACTTGTATGTTGCTTACATGCTAACACCGTTGCTAATGCCGCTGCTGTTGGTCAGCGGTGTTTATCATTAGGAAACAGCCAACTGAGAAAGCCAGCTTTGAGGTCGCTGCCATTGTCTAACTACACGTTGCCTTTGTGGGTGATGAACAGTGGAGGAAACCTTGCCTGATATGAAATGAGCACTGCAGAGACGAGCATTACTGATGGTTTCGTGACTGATGATTTCATCAGTCCAGTCGGACCGTCTGATGGCTTGCAACCATAAACGTCTGCGCTCAGCTTCAATGGGCGTGTTCGTCGACGGTATTCTGTAAAAATGAAGCCCATTAGCTGTTGAATATCTGTTCTTACATCCAACGGCACAACAAGACATGTTTCCTCTTATTTCGGGGATCCAGCCCTCGTTTCCCTCAACTTGTTTCCGCTATTTTTCAGACCAAACACCATTACTTCCGTGTAACGTCAACTGCGTCAGCGTCTACATGCGCCCACTCAAAAAGTAGTCCCAAACTACAGACCAAATGGTAAAAGTACACAATAATTAAGATTGTATGAGATGTAACAATTGTCATAGCATGATTGTGTAACTGTATTTATTGTAGTCTACACAAGAGGTTGTCAGTGTAGAGGTAAGCCTCCTCAGGCTCCAAACATTTCCAGGCTCAGTGAATGGGAATGAAAAACGACTGCATTAGTTACTACAGTAGTTATCAAAAGAAGATCACATGCAATAGCCCAAATGTGTGGGATTTGGTTAAAGAGATAGTTCATACTCTTGTTTACTGTTTTTTCTTACTTTCCAAGAGTCAGAAACTATTAAACGCCTCAGGACTACCTCTTTTGTGTATTTGGTGTAGTTAGTTATGTCAAACAGCAATATTAGGCTATTTCTTTTAGTGTTTGTTGGTTCAAGTAACATCATCATGATTCCACAAGTATCCAAGAATTGAGGGAAACTAAGCAAGTAAAGCAAGAAGAGGGAGGCCCACAGTGTCAGACTTGGACAACCCCCGGGCTACCAACTGCAGACCAACATGTACGCTATACCGTACCAAAATAAACAGTAGCCTGCTTATTACACACAGACCAGAGGGACTGGAGGACGCTACCAACCAAGAAAGGAGGGCCACGACAATTTATATAGGTCTACTGCCTTGTAGAAATAGTCTATTTTTGACAACCTACTTTACTGACATATTTTGAGTTCATTTTTCATTGATTTTTTTACTCTTTGGACGGCTTTTAAATTAAATTGAATTTCCCAAGGAGGGATTAATACAGTAGGCCTACTTCTTCTTGCTTTCTAGCTTGTGGATTTTTAAAGAATACATTTATACAAAAGTGTATAAATACTTATATATACTTATCTTATACAAAAGATTTCTATTCAAAATGCATAAATACTAATAAATCATAATAAACTGAAGTGTGACTTCCTGTTTACAAACTCTAAATAAAGAAAAAAGGCCAGGAGGTGGAGCAAGTGAGCTCCTTTAAGTATACCTGGAGACTGTGTAGACCTATCTCTAACCTTTTTGGAGTGAATTTGAAATGCATTTACAAAAAAGCACAGGAGTGAATTTGAAATGCATTTACAAAAAAGCACAGCAAAGACTCAGAGTATCCTATCCCTAATTAAGAGTAGGCTATACTCAAGCATGTGTTTTAATGTATCCTTTATAAAGCAAAGACAGTAAATGTGACAGAACTTGACCTCAGTGTGAGATTGTGAATGAGGAGGTAAACTTCTCTTGGTCTTTCCACAGAAAGAAAGAAAGCCTGACAGAAAGCTTCATGACGGTTAAGAGCCTGAGTCAAGCTTCCCCTCTTCTTTATTTACAAGTGCTGCAGCAGAGCAGTCTGATGAAGGGGCCTGACAGTTGGCACTTCCTTCTGTTTCATTATGAAGTTGTTTCACACACAGTTGGAGGGAGTGGCCTCCAGCATTGCTGTGAGCTCAATTTCTTCTCCTTTGATCTGCAGGAATAATTGATCTTGGCTCTGCTGCGGCTCCGTGTTGGGATCCCACTCCTGCCGAGGAAGAGACATGTCTTCTGAGACTTCAGATGCATCTGTTAAACATGAAAGAACATTTCTGACTCAGATTTTGGGATTTACTCTGGAATAGAAATGTGCTGTTTTTCATTCCTGTCAGACATTCTTCGTTTTCTAATGTGTTCTTCTTTTGTCTTAAAACATGGTTTGAATGAATGAATTTAAGGTTATAAAGGTATTTATTTTATAAAGGATATGAGGCTGCTGCCTCTATGCCACGTTTTAACCTCTTGTTGATATTTTTATATGTTTATTGACATAGTGTGGGTTTCATTTTAAGGATGGTCTTTATCCTTGGATAATAACTTTCTTCTTTTTTTACAGAGAGAACTTAAATAAATAATTAAATAAATATAGTGGTATAGCAGAATATATAGCCTGAAATATACCTGATTGCATTACTCATTATAATTAGAGTTAGGAACAAAATGCTTAAATACAGACCCAAACACAATACAGGCTATGGACAAAACTGTGTGAAACTGCCCTGAAGATTTAAGATTTCATAGTGTAAGAATGAAAAAATAAAATATGTGCTTTTTCTTAGCCAACCCTCAGAGGGATTTTCTGTCACTAGTGATGGATTAAATTCCCTCAATAAAAACGTACACACTGTAGTTTAACAGGGATGTAGCCACCTGTTTTATTTGTTGTCTGTGTGAATATTCAGTGTTGAGCATCTGAGCACAAGAACATTTCCAAGATGAGAAGTTTATTGGTTTGCAAAGTAGCTGTTTTTACAAAAGCATAAAGGAAACAAACGTTTGGAGGTTAGAGGTCTAACACAATGGTGGAATGTACTGTCTTCTTCTAAACACTGGTCCAGTGCACATCCTTAATGAGACACAAAATCAGGGTCTTCTTTTTTTAAAAATCTGCAACATGTTGTAAATGCAAGTGCTCCTGTTTATGTTCGCCACAAAAAAGCTGCTCAGCTGAAAAACAGCAGATCCAACAGCCAACAGAGGGGGCCAACATGATACTTGGTAACATGAAAGACTTTCAGAACCCAACAACCTGGTGATCTTAAGACTTGGTACATCCCAAAACACACAAAATGATGGTTAGCATTGTTTTGCTGTTAAAAAAAGAAAATAATCTCCAATACTCGTTTCACACATTACCTATGTGTCATACAGGAAAGTACAATATGTAATATTTGTACATGTCAGAGCCCAGAACCACAGAAACACTTTCATCATTATAAAAAAACTTTTCAAGATGCCTTCATATAAACAGCATAAAATAGTACGTTACCAATACAGTAGGTATGACGTTACCACACACAACCCTGCTGGTTACACTGTAATAAATATTAAATCATAATGATTGTACAACCACACAATATCAGCCTACTTCTACTCAGAGGACACTTAATTCTGTAAATGGACATCATGATGTAGTTGCTCTTACAACAGTGCAGGTTTTAGCACTTTTTAGAAAATCATTGTGTTGTTATATTTATTAAAAGTCACGGGGAAAACATGATTTATATACTTTAGTCCATAATCTTGCTTTGTTTGTCATCATTTTCAAAGATTTTAATTTGGTAAATACTAAACTGGAATCCTAGGCTATAAAGGTAAACAGGTCAAAGGAAAACAAAATGCAACCACAAGGGGAAATCTGCCCTTGAAACACACCTGATACAGTAGATGAGAAAAAAAAGAAACAGCATGCTTGACTGGAGCAAAAGAAAACTGGCAATACCTTAGTCTTTCATGTATACAAAATGCCAGGTACTAGCTTACATGCACAACAAAATGCTTTCTGCTTGTAACTCAGCTTGGTATTCCTCATGTAAAAACAGAGCCAGAGAGACCACATTCGTAAATATGTACATCCAAAGTCCAAAAACAGGGGTAGCATACAGACCTGGGTCAGATAAACTGTTTCTCAGATGCCCTCGGGTTTTAACTGACGATAGGACGGGTGGTCTATTTTTATTTTTATTTTTATTTAATAAAGAATGGATTCTAAATCACTGAGGTGAACATGAACAGCATGTCCACCTGGGTATTTATCATCAGATTACAATCAGGAAGAGAATAACATTCAGTTTTTCAGTTTTAAAGGGTTGGAGAACAATTAAAATAGTAGTTTTTAGAATGATTATTTCCCAGGATTGTTCTTCAAAATATGCGGGATCATTAGGAGATCAGGAACTGGGACCTGTTGTGTAACACAAGAAGAAACACAATACATGTTGAGGTTTTCTAAGCACGTGTACCGAAACTGATTTTTATACTGGAATACTCAGCAGTTGCGAGCCCCTTAGGTGGACACCAACACATTTTTTAAAGTGCACCAGTACCAGTAAGTAAGCTAAAGTACCATCAGCTCATCATCCAGCTGTGCAGAAAACCTAAAACACACTGTGCTCGTACACAGCTGGACAACCCACAACAGTCCAAAAAACTATTTGCTGATGCAGAGTTAAACTGTGCTGTGTTGAGCCAAAACACACACACAGCTCAGCTCCCACACACACACACACACACACAAACGCTCCCTGGTTCGAGCCCTTTAATTCAGGAAGTCTTGAATTGTTCATCTCCCTCCCCCGTAATTCCTAGCAGCAGCAGCAGCAGCAGCACCGCCGCTGTCGATGCTGCTAACTGCGGCCGGCTCGGCTCCATGTGTGACAGCCGAGGAGCCAAAAACATGAACATGTGTTACACTTTAACACACTAGTTTCCACGTCCATGAAACACACGGCTGAGTTATTGTCATATTCTTTACATGATGCATATTAACATGTTGTACAGGAAACTGTAGCGTTACAAATGGTCACCGGTTAATAGAAAGAACACAAAAACAGCATCCAAAAACACACCCTGTCACCACAATTACACATTATTTGTACACATTTGCTCTGTTGTAACACTGGGGTAATAATGCATCGCACTGGCTCACTTCCTTTCAAACTACACTCCTCACTGCCCTCTCATACCGAACTGTCCTCATTTCCTGTTTGTGTCCAAAATAAACCAGCGCAGTGCCAAGCGAAAACAAGGAGCTGAGGAAGACCTTGTCTGACAGACCAGGAGAAAACAAGTTCTGCTCCGGAGCAGTCCGTCTCGCAGCAGCAACCTTATTGCTACATGAAAGGAGCTAATAAGTACTCAGTGCATGCATGTATGGGAAGCAAACTCTCTGTATTTTGCTGAATGCTGCACACAGCTGCAGCCCACTGTGCACAGACAGTAATGAGATGTTAAACAAAGAGGTTTCTTCAAACGTTTGCTCAGAAAGCTTCATTAGTGTGAGCATCAATTACCGAGTGCCCTGCAGTGAAGTCAGTGCAACTGTTCTGCACAGATGTCATGGCTTACTCCAAATTCACAGCAGCAAAAAGGTGAAGGGAAACCTTCGTTAGCTTGTTAAATGTAAAAAATGTCAAGATTTTAATGGTACTTCTGTGCAGCCTTGTGAGACAATCTACCAATAACTACTTTTTGCTTCTTCACTGGGTCGAGCTGCTTAAAAAGTGGATACGAACCATGACACAGCAGAGCATGCATTCAGTTTCTGTCTGATATGAATTACAACATCTGTCTTCAGAGACGTCATCTATTTAATGTCTTTATAACTCACCATTTAGGGAGTTACAAAGGGGTTATTAGTTGTAAATGATGGCTTGATTCATGGTTTTACAGATCATATAACTCATTAATAGGGACAACTTTTGGGTTGACAGGTTGAAAAGTCTGTCTTTTTCATATAGACTACACTGACAATCGAAGACTTGAAGTTTTTTGATAAAAAGAGAAATTCAGGAAACTTTGATGATTTATTATCATCTGTAACATCACTTTAGATGTGGCCACCCCAAAAGTAGCTCTTAAGTAAAACATTATTCATTAAAGAAGCCATAAGATACATCTTATAAACCCATTATTACAGTAGAAAGTGGTACCCAGAAATCTACGCAGTGAAACTCTTAGCTAGTTCTACTGTATGTGTTCAACTGATACTGTAGGAGGTGTAAACATTGTAACATAAGACATAATACTCTTAATACTGTGAGTTTTGCTTTGCAGCTAACCTCTACTAGAGTGGAAACAGTTATAGAAAACTGTGTAATGCATTTAAGACACAACTGTATTAGACTTGTAAAAAAACCTCCTGGATGCTTGTATAACGTCTTTCTGCTCAGTGTGGACGAGACGCTGAGGATGTGGAATGATTCACTAACGCCATAAAACACATAAGACATACTGCAGGACTGAATATGGACCATAACAGCACCAGCCATACCACCAAAAAACTGTGACATTAAGTAATACTTTTGTGCATCACTATATCTTCTATGCTACTGTAGAAACATGAATACTATACATTCAAAATACCATTAGGATCTGATCCTGCTTCCAAACAACTACCTGACTGCTGAATGCGACAGAAGGTTTTGGATTTTAGTTTGAGTTGACAGCACAACTTCTTCTAAATATGTACCGAAGCGAGTGAGTCTGAGAACAAGTTGCATATTGTTTTAGAAATAAACAATTCAGAGGAGGTTTGCATGAGACAGATGTGTTCGGTGACAGCAGAGAGCAGAGTCCAATTTTCAAACTAATTTAAAAGCCATTTCTTCACTCTCCTAGCCCACCACAGTCTTAATTCTACTTCCTGTTCCCCACACAGGACTTTCTTTCTACAGGAGATTGACCGCAGTGATCACTAAAAATACCAACACATGCAGTGTACAGTATGGGATGCTTTCTGATACATCTTGTCATGATATAATCCTCATTTTGGGGTATTTAGGTCGGTGAGACTGCAGCGTGTTACCATGACAACTGGGATAAACCCAAGGGAGGGCAGGGGAGTGCCTTACGGAATTGGAGATACATCAGCACTCAGGAAACAGGGTGTAAGACTGCGCTCTACTGTGGTCAGAGGACTGAGTTTTAGACCATAACTGCAACAATAAACACGCATCCAGCTGGGTTGAGTGAAATCAAATCTCAACGAGTCAAACAACCTGCAACATTTAGCTCTAAACCAGTTTTATCTGATATGAAAAATCATGTTTCTGCCCTTGTGGGAATGAGTCAAGGCTCAGATTGAACATCTTATCACTGCTCAGGTCCAATGCTGCAGAAATTCTACACCATATTTAATCACTGTTGTTGGAGGAAAAGTTCAAACTATGATCAGTGTCTCCTTTTAGCTTAATCAACGTGTGTGTTTCCTGTTTATCCTAAAAGGTCACGAGTTGCAGAATTAAAACATGTAATCAGTCACCAGATTTTTACCCATAAGCATCAGTTTGCTTTCATGTTAGCTGCTAAGTGCCAGATATTTCCTGAGTAACTGGTTTCTATAACATCTGAATTATTTTTCCATCCTTGAAAGTACTCCACACCTGCCTCTATCTCAGCATCCTTAAAGTATTCAACATAAAAAATGAACGCGCTATTAATAAGCCGTGAGATCCCTGATCTGACAAAACTGGGGCTACAAAGAGAAAAACCTGAAAATGGAGCAAACACATTCACCCTCAAAGCATCATCACATCAGATCCTGGTCAAATAGAGGAATGGAAAGAAGTGAATGAAATATAGCAGAAGAACTCAAACTTGTCACCGCCGGAGCCTTTTTCCAGTTGCTATGCTGCTGTAGTGTTGCATGATGGGTTATGGATGATGACGTAACAGGCGCATATGTGTGCGTGGTCATCTGTGATCGAGTCCTTGCTTCGCACGCGACTTGCAGAGCAGGAAGAGTGGGTTAGGTTAACCGAGCTTGGTGATCTGTAGATCTCCTTGTATTCGTACTGTGTCGATAGAGGCCAACGATTTTACTTTGTGATAAAAGTCAAAGAGCTGGTGTCCGTCCACGAATATCCGGAACCTCTGGTGCTCGCAGTGGATCTCAATCTGCAGGGAGGGAAAGACAGAAAAGATGGACAAAAAGACAGGGAAAATAGAGAGAAGGAGGTGAGGACCAGATGACACAAATCATCAAAAGTGGCAGCAGCCATTTCGCTGTTTTGTGATGAAAAGCACTGCAGAAATATCTGGTTCTTTAGCTGCTAAATGTCCCACTGAGTTCACTAGTTGCTGTTGGTTTGGAGCTGGGCAGGTAGTGTACAGTGGGGGGTTTTTAGAGGTTATTACTAAACTATTGTCAATATAGAAACATTTATCAATGCAGCTTTAACTAAATACATACACATAAATACTAAACACAAAGATTTTGGGTTTCTTGAGAGGATTGTTCACATTTTATCTGCTAATCCTGTTTGTAGATACTGTTTGTCTATTATATAACAAGTGCAAATCACAATCTGGATTAATGCTAATATCCGCTAATGTGTTTAACATGTAACAAACCACCAAAACGCTGATAAATAAGTAAAACAGTGAGTCCATGTCACTTTTGCTTGCAGTTGCACATGGTGGACCTCAACAAGCCAAAAACATAAAGGCATCAGTGTAAACATCTCTCCCTATGGTTTGTAGCAAAGAAAACAAACTTGAAGGTGTGATCCCACTTCCTGAAGCAGACTGTTTCCATGAAGTCAAAGAAACCCACCGTCCTTCTCTGAAACCACAGCACATCATGTGCCTGTCCACATGCCTCTGAATTCATGAGGCAGTTTGTTGGAAGCCATCTGCGCAAGAGCCCCCAGCTTTTGACAGAGTCATGACTGTGCTGACCTGCTTGGTCACGCTTCGACCACAAACAATGACACTTTATCAGGGAGCTGAGATTACATAACCAGACGCAGGGATCACTTCTAAAAATAAGCCAAACATGGTGGTTGTTGTGTCTTCAGTTTTAGTATAGAGATTTCTACTCTTAGTATAAATGTTGATACGCTTAAGAGTTGAATTATCTTGTTCAAAGCTGGTCAGTCCACTATTTTTTGATGAACACCATATGCATTATTCATGTGCATTTTCAGAATTATTAGAGCGGATATGATTGCAAAGCTAGCAAGTCCTCAGGTCTTTTAGAATTACTCATAATGCATATGTGCTGCTGCTCAACCCCCCACTCCCTTCAACACACAAACAGCTGATGCTCACCCTAATGCAGTTAACAGACCACTACACAGGATACAATCTGTATTTACAGTAGATGGCTATGATGTAGCATGAAAAACATTTCCTGTTTGTCTCTTATTTTTATACTGCGGGGACATTTGCAACATTTCTGTTCTAACATGTGATTATCTCTCCCAGAGATGATTACTTGTAATCCTGACGACAGGATTGTAACCAATTTACTCGGAATCGCACATAAATCACATTACTGCTAGGGGTGATATGAACAGTTACTTCCGTTAGCAATAAATCTGCATTTATGTTGTTTTTTGGATGAATCGATTCATTGGTTTTTTTTATCTATAAGGTTTCAGAAAATTGGGGGGAAACTGGTGCTAGGATTGGGTCTGAGAGAGAGTGTACGTATAATAGTATTATTCACAATAGAGTGTACATTGTATGGATCATTGCTTTAACATCTCTATGTTATAAACCTCCAAACAAAATACATGGGAAAATGAAATTGAAAAATGCTGGAAAAAACAAGCGGTTGATAGATTGTGGAACGCTGCTAGAAAACCAACAATCTGAGAATCACACCTACTTCACATAGATAATGGCCAGGTATCTAAAGGCGTCAGAGTAAACAGGGTGTTCATTCTGCAGGCGCACACAAGCACAAACACTATGAATTGCTTTGAAAAAGATTTCAAAAAAGCCTGCACGTATGTTGTCCTTTCGCACCTAATGTTAACTACCTTATTTGCATGGTACATTAAATGTTTTCATGTAGCACCATTGGCCTTAAAAGTCCAGTGTGTAGGATTTAGTGGCATCTAGCGGTGTGAAACTTCCTCGCTTCACCCTCCCTTTCCAAGCGTGAATTTTGGTGTGAACATCCCTATCTTTGGTTTGTCCTTCCTGACTCCATGGCAGGCTTCTGTCGATATAAACGACTCATTCTAGCTAACAAAAACATGAAGAATCCTATTCCTAGATTCCTCAGGGGATTATACACTAATGAAACAATACTTATAAACAGTATAATTCATTCCTGCAAATAGAGCCTTCTAAATGTTACACACTGGACCTTTAAACCAGCTATGAAAACACTTTATAACACTGTAAATCAATGAGACTCATTTTCATAGGCTGGCTAACAGTCCTTTTGGTAATAATAACATTTTACTTAGCATGGTAATTGTGTAGATGCAGATGTGATGACTCCAATAAAAGTTATTACTCCTAATTTCTGTTGTAAGGTTCAACATTGATCTACTATTCTAACAGGAGCTACACAACATGCAAACACTTTCACAATGCACAATTATAGACACACCTGATGAGCAGAGTCACCTTTGTTTTCACTTTGAAATGAGATGGCTTAAGTGATATAGTTTTACTTGTTGTAAGACTGTGTCTGTGGGGCCAAATCACAAATGAAATCATAGAAATAATGGCCAGGAAGTGAGATCTGGGTTAAATGTAACTGTCTAACTGGTCTGCAGGAGGACCAAAAGAGAGCATCCCACAATCCTCATGTGTTCAACAAGAACCAACAAAGACTCTCAACCCAAACCTGCTTGTGAACATGTAGTACCAGAATCATCTGGCATGGGAAATTGTCATGAGTACAACAAAAACGATTTTTACCCTAAAAGGCTGATCGGGGATGAAGGGAAAGTAGGCGGTGGACGCCTCCTCCCCTATCCATTTCCCAGAGATGCGGGCGCTGCGCAGAAACTGGCGGTCGGCGAAGCGGGCGGTGAGTTTCAGGGCAACATCGTATGGGGGCTCCTCCTTCTCTGAGTCACGCCCGCAGATCAGACTCACGTCAAAGCTGAGGGAGGAAGGAAAGAGGGGTTGAGGAGTCAGACAGGCAGCATATGAGTCCAGCAACTAATCTGGGATAAGTCATAATGCATAATTCTGCTGTTGCTGTGTAACCAATTGTGTGTTAATTATGCATAATCCCCTACAGCTGGGCTGCTCACACACAACCAGCTTTGTGTGAGTGTGAAGACATGATTACAGTAAAAAAAAAAATTTGCAACAAACGGAAAACAGTTGTGTATTTTGAACCCTGGAGCAGCTCAGTCATCCAGGACATTCACATGACCTTTGGCATGAAAACTGTGCCAGCCTCAGCCACTGAACATGATGAGGTCATGGGGAGGATTTTCTTCCAAGTTTAACACAAGTTTCCATGTAGGGTAAGGACACACCCTAAACAAGTCTGCTTCACTGGGTCTTTTTTTTCCTCCTCTTTCCTTTTCCCCCCTTTTTTTCTCCCTGCTGGTTAGGGAACGCCCTGTCTCTGCATACTTAAGAAGCCACCATTCTCTCTCTTGCTGCCCAGCATTACTCAGTGTATCCTGGAGTGGCTGTGCAAGTCTGACCGGCCTAAGAACAAAATCACTCAGCATGCATATGGATGACATGAATGAAATTCATTTAACTGTGGTGAGATAAAGCCAGGCTCCAGATAAGGTGTGTGTGTGTGTGTGTGTGTGTGTGTGTGTGTGTGTGTGTGTGTGTGTGTGTGTGTGTGTGCGTGCATTGTTAAGTGTTATCTTACCTGTCTGGCTCCAGGTCGACAATGCCCATCACTATGATCTTCTTCCCCGGCCGCATGCCGCCCCGGATGCGCCCGCTGAATGGCACCGTCTATGCAAAGTACATTGAATTTATTAAGCACGGCCCGGAGATCAAACAAGGACACGTCAGAGACCGTTAAGGCATCTCTCATACCAGGAGACGTGATAGATCCTCCTTATCAGGTGAGATGAGTCCGGGGTTCCCCAGCGAGTCGTTCAGATGGTCATCCTCCACATTCTTCAACACCAGTGACAAAAGACACAGGACGCAAACTGTCATTTATCGCTCATCAGGTAGGATATAAACCGGCCTGGCTCAGGTTAAACAGCCAACATGAGGCTGCAGGCCTGTTTATATACACACAGTGTGGCCTTGCATGCGGCTCTTCCCAACAATGACGAGGTGGCAGCGGACCTGTCATGTTGTTATCGGGGCTCCAGTAGCGAGCCATGTGCCAAATTAGCCTCATAAACCCGCACCTGCGATGGAAGTTCGCACATTCATAGCGCCGGTAGAGCGGCCCAGGTGAGCACACACTGCCGGTACATTTCACCACCAACATATTGGATTTCTTCCCCCGGTTGAACGCGGAATGAAAGAGGAGTCGCCTTGCGCCGTGAATGCGCTGCGCACGGCGCTCCGCATTTACAAATAAGCGGCGGATAATCGACATAACGGTGCGCTTAAATCACATCCGTAGGCCATTCAGCACAGAAATTAAATACCAGCACATCTAACACCCGCCCTGGTTCCCCCGAAGCTCCCAAATACTCACTATTCCGTCCTTTTCCGCTGCCTGCACCGCCATCTTGAGCAGAATAGCATAGGATGCTGATTATCGGAGCAGAGGCGGCCCTGCCGGCGACTGTGGTGTGTCAGCGTCGTGGCACTGACTCAGGAGGATATTCCTGATCCTGCTCCTATTCCTGGGTCTCCACGTCTGAGCGGGCCTGACACAGAGCGCTGCAGCCACCTAGCAGGACATCCCTCCGCTCCTGTGTGTCTGAAATGGGTGGATATCTGCTGACGTATGCTTTATAATAATTACAGACTAAAAGCTTAATCCCCGTCTGTTGGAGAGGGCTAATCAGACAGATTTTCCTCAACCCTTCACCCAATTAGGCAACGCGCACTTTGGGCTTTTTATTTCTAGATTGGGAGAACAATCCGGCAAATAAATTGGGTTGGATAACCGGACTGCTGCACTCAGTGTGTGTGTGTGTGTGTGTGTGTGTGTGTGAGAGAGAGAGAGAGAGAGAGAGAGACAGTGTGGTTCTCATGGCTTAATTGACCAAAGTGTGGACGCTCAATACGTTTGAATGATTAAACAATACTCCAGGCCACTGAGGCCACAGACAGCTATAAATAGCTATAAATAGACCTGTTTCTGCTCAGTTGTGAGCCTGGAACAATTAATTGCTTTTCACTGAATGAGGTGGACATTCACATTGTGTTCCTTTCATTGACTTTTACACACACACACACACACACACACACACACACACACACACACACACACACACACACACACACACAACCCTCTCTTTTCTGTCGTTCTCCCTCCATCTGTTCATTCCTGTGCATGCATGCCCCCCCCCCTCTTAGGCTAGTTTACTTTAACTGATCCATTCTGCCCCTCTGTGGACATTTAAAGGAATTACAAGTTGGAGCCACATATCAAAGTCCTGCTCCATAGATGGTTGATGCAACAGCCAATTAAAAGCTCGTAAATCCGTTTATGTCAGGGCTTTAATACATTCAATTACATCACGCAGTCTCATTAGGAAATTATATCTTCTTTTATCCCTTTAGACTTTTTTAACCTTTGACATCAACATTTGATATTTGAAGCAAGAAAAAAGATAAAGTTTTAACATTTGTGGCCCCAGTGGGACATAGAGCACAAATCGTGGCAGCAGTAGTATCAGATATCATCAATAAATATAATCAGTCCTAGGATCAGTGTCTCAGGCACACAAGACTGAGACATCCATGACGTTTTACATCCATAAGCTGGTTTTCACATCACCGCTCAGTTTTTCTGAGAAAGAAACCCAATCAACAAGTGTTTCTTATAGTAATAAATCAGATTTAAAGCCCCTTTCACAAGAGACACTTTATATAGGCTAACCAAAACAAGCAGAAACTGAATTAATAAATAGCTTGATTAAAGAGATTTAAATCAGGAGAGACTATTGAGTATAGATAATTATTTATTATAACATATGATATGTGATGTGATGAAGTCTTAACAGAAAGTCTTTGGCGCTTGAATTCTACAGGGAGAGTTTTGTGATCGGGGGTGTCTGCCCTGAACATATAATATATATACCCCCCCCCATGGACTCCAGACACATGGTGGTGGTGGCTGATGACTCTGCTGGTGCTGATGAAATAATGAAGCTGAGGTGTTGGATAGAGTCAGCTGGGTTTGTCTCTGCCCTCTCTCTTCCCCATTTCCTGTCACTTTTCAGCTGTCACTATCGATTAAAGGCAATAAAATGATGATGAATCTGCAAAGACTGGGCCCAGCACCATGAATGAGTAACAGTAAGATGATAGCAAGATGTTGCTTCGCTATTGGATTATAGCCATTACTGGCTTAATACATGTCCAATTAAATTTTAATGAGCAGTGAGCCAATTGCTTTGCAAGAGACAAAGAGAAGACAAAGCATTAAAACAATGACACAATAAAAAGCAATTAAAAGAGTTTACACACATTTCCCCTCACATTATTCTTTACAGGTGCAGCCAGCAGCAGCAACAGACACTTCAACTACACCCTGCTCTTGTTTGACCTAATTACAACTATGGACGTCACTGATGCCTGTTTGTCTTAATTTTTTCCAAGAAGACAAAAACACTTAATTGTACGTCTACACTTAAGCATTTAAACGTGCCGTCCTCTAAGTTTTACTATAAAAACAAAATAACACGCTTAATCGACTGTGCGCCTTTTGTTTAGGGGCTCCTCATCAGGTCTTTTTAGATTTCCTCTTGGGGACAAAGAGCTATTACAGGTGATATTGTGCTGTGTTGTTGTTGATATGTCATAGCCTACACATGCACAACATTAAATCCCCTATAAAGGTCCAAAGTTGTTTCTGCTAGTTTAAGGTACATTCCTAAACCAGCTGAGCCTGAACTGAAGAACAGATAGACACTTAACAACATGCTTAGTTCAGTACTCAAGTAAATTATTTGCTTTCCCCTCTTTAACCACTGATCATCATTGATTTTAGTAGCAATGAATCTCTTGTTTTGTGCTTCCATCTTGTGGTTTCTCTGGGAACTGCACCATGATCTCAAACCATATTTTGAAAATAATTCAGAAATTATTCAATTTAATTCAGTTAAATTGTATTTGTATAGGTAAAGGGAGAAGGACAGAGACAGAGACAAAGATGCACAACAAAACAATCGCAAGAAATTAATAATGATGATGATGATGATGATGATGATGCTGATGATGATGATGACAGCAAAGGGGAATGGTGAAATTATTTGTTCATAAATCTACTTTGCAGAGTTTTGACCAGAGAGGGGGAGATGGAAGGGTGGGAACTTTCTACTTCTCTGAAGATGAACCAACCTGATACATCTTCATACCTTGAGGAAGTAAAGGGGAAATGCAACCAAACAAGACCCCTGGCGGACGCATACTACTGAAGGTGAAGGCCCTATGCTCAATGAGATGGAGATTAGTCGCCTCCTCCACTGCTGTTCTGAATCTTAACGTGTCTGCATAATGATAAATGAGGGAATTTCAATTTGTTTCCAGATGAGTTTCTTGTCCTTGGGGTGAAATTAAAAAAGTCAAAATTAAAAAGGGCACAAAACATTTAGCAAATTATTTCTTTTGAAAGATGCTGAACCTAGTCACGTCATATCAAATTGCATGTCACAATGGATATGTATGCAGTAGAGCATCAGCCCCTACAGCGACAGGTTAGTCCATGTGATCTGCAGCACGCACAGCGGCTACAGACTCACTCTGCGGCTGACAATGAATTATACAGGTGAACAGATGAGAAAATCCCCCAAATCCTTTATCTTCTTAGTCCGTGGCTGCTCTCGACTGTCAGTATTTAAAACTGAGAGAACAACTGGCCCTGCTTCAATATAAGAAGTCCCATAGCGCATCTATCCCCCTTTCTCTCTCCCCCTTCTCTCTCGCTGTCTCTCCTCGCAGAGACCTACTGCCCGGTCCGCCCTTCTCCCTGCTGCCATGGCCGCGGAGGCTGCCGGTCGGGATGATGCGACGGCCGGTCCTGCAGACTGCACCGAGATGGAGGAGAGGGTAAGATGCTTTTATACCATTTAGGATGTTCTCTCTGCGAAAACCTTCCGGATTGAGACCGTCTGTTGACAGCGGGCCTCTCCGCTCCCTGACGCGCCGCTGCAGCAAGATGGAGAGAAACTGTGCAGGATGCACACCAGCGCAGCAACCTCAGTGGTGTCTGTTATTATTTTTTATTTTTTTGCACAGCATTCAGCTACACATTTGGGTTTAGGGAGGATGAGCTTTATCGTTTGAGCAACTGGGAGAGAAGGGGTGAGAGAGGGGGCGCCGTGCACCCGCACTGCTGCTGCAGAGCTCACATCCTGTGTGACGCGCTGATGTGAAAAGGGAGAAGTGAAAGTGCAGCAGCTGGTCGGTCCGTGGATGTAGGCTACCGAGGCTCAGCTTATAAATAGCCCCCACAGTGGCCATTCTTTAACAGTTTGCGTATCACTCGCCTGGTCTGTGCTGAATCCGGAGAGATTTGAGCGCGCCTGTCAAGCTCGTTTTCTTCCCCTTGGTGGTGACGCAAGTTGGCAACAACTTGGCAGGCAAGGTAGGATTTTTTCCTGATCAACAGAGCCGAGTGTAAATCAAAAGAGAGGCATTGTTGGGCTGATTGAGGTCTTTATCAAAGGAGAGCCCGCAGAGGCACAGTGTGGTGCTTTCTTTAATTATAGGCTGTTCATTGATGGGACTGCAACTACTACAAGAGACTACTATTTGTAACAATTCTCTATTTGGATCAAATAATCAAGCACTTAAAATGAAAAAAATCACAAGTTCAGAACCCAAGGTGATGTCAGATGGGTTAATTTAGAATACAGTTTGTGACAGGAAACAGTGACAATCAATATAATCTGAGAATTTGTGGAGCTGTAACTATCAAATATTTGTTGTTTTTGTGCCAATACAATTTTTAGATTATTTTGTTTAGAAAAAAAAACTTTACATTTAAAAAAGCCACCTGTTACAGGCTGTGTAGAAGGGTGTGTGTGTGTGTGTGTGTGTGTGTGTGTGTGTGTGTGTGTGTGTGTATGAATGAATGCGTGTGTGTGTTAGGTGGGTATTCTTCCGAGGTAAGCATCCGTTCTCCACCTGCCGGCAGAACTGAACCTGTTCTTCCACTTTGTAATCACATGGGCTGAGAAGTTTGAGTCAGTTGATGTTCACTTGCTCTTTCTTAGTTGTCTTCAGCCTGTGGACTCACTCTTTTTCATCCTCTCCACTTCTCACTTTTGCCTCCCTCTTCTCTCAGGGTGAGTGTTTGCTCAGATTGCTGCTTTATCCTCCATCAAGCTGACGTTTGCTGTCAGTGCGTTTTCCTGCAGATGAGTTTATCCTTTTTTTCAAGCATTATCTCAGATGCCACTGATAGATTGATCGCAGCCTCCAGGCTAATTCATACAGAACCAGGGTGAGATTTGTTTTTGTGTGTATTCTGCAGATATAGGCTACAATGCCAAAGGTGAGCCCAAGCAAATGCGTCAGATTACGCAATGCAGTCTCCCTAATCTCCTCACTGCAAAATGAGGGATACTGGATTAAAGGAGGGAGTTAGTTGGCGAGTGGGGGAAACCCGTGAAAGAAGGCCGTTATTAGAGATTACTGGGCAAAGGATTGTTTTACGACCCAAATACTTTGTCTGCTGAGGCTTGACAAAGATGCAAGGAAGCCACCAGGAATATCAGAGTATGAGAGCGTTGGTATGTTGTTGTGCCAGAAGTGAGATTCATCTTGGACTTTTGGTTTTAAGTTTTTTCTCCCTTATTTGCATTCTTGAAAAAACACCAATCTGGTTTCTTTCAGCCACTTGAACACTTGCAGTAAAGCCTTTTAAACCACCAAAGCTACAAACCTCTGCAGGAATAAAGTTAGTTATTTTTTTCTCAGAAAGCTTTTCAGTAAAAAAAAACTTTCATTGTGTTCAGCAGTGCAAAGCGGCAATTTCCTCTCCAATCTTAAAGAGTTTGCTCATGTGTTCATACCCTCCGTCTATGAATTTGAAAGCACATAACATTTGAATTATGAATTCCCTAAATCATTTTTATGATATGATATATAATGTAATATCAGTCTTGATGATACATTGTCAGTACAGAAACAGTAATGGTCTTGGAACCACTTTGTAGACTAAAACAAACTGCAGCAGATACATTTTAGGTGCAGTTTGGGGAAGCTTTCTATTTAGCACTGCAAAACCACAACAGAAAGCAGAAGATGACATTATTCTCTCTCTACTGTCCCTCAGCTGCCTTTCGTTTAAACTTGTATATTTAATTGATTACAGCAGGTCAGTGGAGTATATTATGGTTGTAAACCAGTAAGCCACTCGTAGGACATTTTGTTCACTGCAGTAATATTGTCAAATGTGTTTTACACCAAGTCAAGTTTACTCCACACCTAAAAGTGTAAAAAGTGTTTAAAAATAACCACAAATGTCCCTCAGATTGAAGCATTTTAATCAAGCTGACATTATTTAACTGATATTTCCTCATATAACACATTCTTTCTTGGAGGAAGAGTGTACGTATGCTTGCACTACATATTCCTGCAAACAGTATTTCATCTTCAGTACTTTCTTTAGCTCTAAAAATGCATGTGAAACAGCCCGGCATCTGGTCTTAAACACAGAGCACCTACTACTGTATAAAGTCTTATCACTAGCCTTTATAAAGTATGTGCATATGTGATTAAGATATACTGTATGTACATATTGTAAATAATGGAGGACAAGTGCATCATCTCATGAATTATTATTCTTGCTGTGATATGGTTTCTCTCAGCCTTGTTGTCCACGTGTCACATCTGCTCAGTTTATTTGGTGAAATCTGAAAATAATCAGTAAATATCTGCAGACAGGCATCCGTCAGGAATGTCTTTGATGTTTAACAAAGTGTTGTCCTCTCTTTCAGCTGAAGGAAGGAAATATGAAGGCTGATTTGGAGGCTTCTCTGGTTGCTGGTCAGGAGGATTTTGCAATCCGGTGCCGGGACGTGTGCCGGTCGTACGGGAAACTGAAAGTCCTCAGCAACCTCAACTTGACTGTACCGCAGGGACAAATGTGAGTGTGTGAGTGTATGGGCTCAAGTCTGTCATTATGGCTGCAATTTGAGACTATTTTCCTTTACTTATAAGACATGTATCTGTTTACCACTATCTGTTCTTTTCCTCGATACTTTTTTCCTGGGTTTAAAACAAATTCTTATCAGAGTGTAAAGCGCATTGGTAGGGAATCAAGGAAATGGGAGGAAGTATGGAAAAGGCTGATAATATAACTACAGCTATCTTTTAATAAGATAATACTGTAAGTTGTATTTTTAAGCCTTATACCTCCACCTCTCCCCTTGTAGCACTGAGCAGGCACAAACAATGGACTTGTCCTTCTCCTCCCAGTCAGCAGATGTGTTCTCAACATGCAAATGAGGCTATCATTCGTGGGTGAAGTATTCAGGACCTGGCTGAAACTAGTCTACTCGCCTTTTCCTTTGTCATGTATCTGCTGACTGATCAAAATTTCAATCTCCTGCTGGACTGCCAGGTCAACTTTAAAAAAATCAACCTTGTTTGGCTTCCTAAAGCTGAAGCAGGAAACCCCAAAGGGCGGAGGACATTTTTTGAGGGTCGTAGACATCATTACAAATAATTTTACTGTACTTATTGCTTTGTAGTCCAGCTCCTGTAGTCAAGTTCATAGAAGAACTGAAATCCACAATGCGCACAGTTTGTTTTTTCTGTAGTTTTCTGTCGTCTGTTATTTCTCTGCACGTGTGCTTCACCAGAGAGGATTTATGTAGGTTAACACGTTACAGGCTGGAAGAGGAAGATTGAGGAAAAAAAAAACTTTGAGTCAGAAATAGTTTAGGCTCTTAAACTGTTTTTTTTTCTGATGACAGAAACAATGGGGAAGTGATGAGTATGAAAGTCAAGACACAAGCTTTTTTCTTACTTTCATTACAGGCTGGAAATGTGCTGAATGACAAAGCTGATATAGTGTTACAGCTAGCAGCTGTGTTACATTGTGCATGTGATCTGCTTTTTTTTTTTTTGCTTAATACAAATATTACATTAAGACCCTTTTACTGACTGACTTTCACAAATTGGTTTTAAACAAAAGGCCAGCATAGTTATAGTTAGTTAGTTAAATAATTCTTCTGACAATGTACATTAATTTCTTTTTCATTTTTGTTTTGTTGGTTTTTTTTATATTCCAGTGGATAAGTGGACAAATTTAAACTGTAGAAAGTAAACATACAAATTCCATTACTTCCTCAGACTCAAAGACAAAAGGTTTCTTTGTAAAGCTTTGCTTGTTTGCCAATTTTGATCACACAAGAAGGAAACTATCAAAGAAGCCCAAATACAAGTCAGAACATGTAGCATTCTGGGATCAGTGGGTCAGCTGAGACTAAAACACTGTATTGATAATAATAATAATAATAATAATAATAATAATAATAATAATAATAATAATTTACACATTGTATCTCATATGTATCATTTGTACACAAACAAAAATGTAGAAATATGTGGTTTTGGAGTTATGTACTGTAACTATTTCTTGAGAATTGTTGAGTGTCAAGAAATTACGCTACATAACTCTCTCTATCAAACCATTTTTTACATTTTTACATGTTTGTGTAGCCCTATAGATTGAACAAAGTAAATATAATAAATTAATTAGTGAGCTTTAGAGGTGTTGGTAGACTTTTGAACTTTGGACAGAGACAGGCTAGTTGTTTCCCCTCTGGTCAGCTGTATGCTAAGTTAGGCTAAGCCAGCCACCTCCCAGTTCTAGCTCCAGTCTTAAACATGTAATAAGATATTGTTGGCCAGTTAGGGTAGCGAGGTATAAACAATCGATCGCCTTATAAACTTATATGTACACAGCCAGTAAGATTAGTATTCATTTGGAATCATGTATCAATATGTATATGATGGATCAACATTCACTCTCCTTTTAGCTCTTTTTTGGCCTCTACCAGCTACTCAGGGAAATATCTGGCTCTATAGCTGCTAAATGATCCACTGTGTTCACCAGCTAGCTCCTAACTGTGTTTGTCTGCTGGTTGGTGTTGAGCAGGTAGCGTACAGTATGAGAGAAGCTTGAACACACAGACAGTGGTATCGATCTTCTCATCTCAGTCTTGAGAGCAAAACCTCAAACTATTCCTGTAGAAGTTTCCAACTGAAGATGATGATTTTTGCAGACTGATTGATGATAGTTTTGTTTTCTTTCTGCTCCAACTGTAACATGAACTGTAACTCCAACTGCAACTTTAACAATTCATGAATGTAGCACATGGTGGTAAAGTTAACGTGTGCTGCTTTGTGTTGTTTGTTAGTAACTTACACAATCTAATCCTAGGGCCTCTTCAAAGCACTAGTATGTACTGTAGCTACACTGCCTGCGGTCATGGTTGGGTTTATCTCATATGGGCATCTGGTTATCTTTGGGTGCTTACACAGAAAGTGTCTATGTCCTCTCTTTAACCTCCTTCCATGTCTGTCTGACTGTCTGACTAGAAGCTACAGTTTCTCAAAAATCCACTAGTTTCCATTCAGTTCACATTTATAATGACTGAACATCCCAGTTAGAGTTGTGATGGTGTGTTTGTGTGCCAGGAGGTTGATCAAATCCAACAACACGCTGTGTACTAAATATAGACTGTCACAGCTTTACTAGCTGTAAAGTTGTTTGATCTAAAATGCTCTTCGTTCTGTGTTGCAGTTATGGCCTGTTGGGGCCCAGTGGGTGTGGGAAGACCACACTCCTGAAATGCATCGTGGGAACTCTGAAAATCTCACGAGGTCACATCTCTGTGTTGGGGAAGCCACCTGCATTCCCTGGTCACGACGTGCCAGGGAGGAAGGTCGGATACATGCCACAGGTAAATACGACATCTTAGAATATATCTTTCACACATTAAAGGGTATATGTGTATTATGTTCATTCAAACCAAAAGGCCCTTGAAATAGTTGGAAAAGCTACACATTCCTGACATGTTCTTGTCTTAAATTCCATTAAGGATTAAGTAGTTTAATAGTCTTAAATATTGCTTTTTCCCAGTCAAATTCCTTCCTCTGTTCACATTAAGTCCAAATACTCACTCAGCTCCACATTTAAACCCTAAATTTGCCCAATGAAGGTTTTTTAGGAACCTGTCTTTCTTCTCCCCAACATTCACATCAAGGAGTTGTTAATTAGACCCTCAAATCTAAGTGCCTTGCTCAGGGGCTTCTTTCATTTAGCCTCTGTTGCAGTGAGTGACCTGTACCCGAGTGTCTCCCATTACTGTCAGACTGGATAACTGATGAGGCTGATAACACACATGGCCTGTGTCCTCCTGTGTGTAACCTGTACGTCGCATTGGTCCCTGTAGGACGTGATCTGTGACTCAGGGAGGAGGAAATGTGACACCTCTTCTGGTCCCCAGAGTGCAACTGTTGTACCGCTGTGGTGAACTTGGCTTTTGTTGTCTGATATATATATATATATATATATATATATATATATATTATTAATTTCCTGTTACAAAACAATGTGCACATGGACTATTATTTAAGCCCTTAATCCTTCAAGATTAAATGTTTTTCTAGAAATGTGGGCAGTAATCCTTTCACTGACGGAAGTACTCTAAGAAAATGGAAAGTCAAGGATCTCTGCATGACTGCTCAGAAGGCAGCAGTGCAGAGGCAGATCTGCAGGGTATAGAGTGAAGTAAAACAGATACTAATACTAAAGTAAATCTACTGTATTTATCTTTGGTTGTATTTGTCCTGGGCTGTGCTGGAACATTTCGTTTTTGTGGTGGAACAGTAGGTTATAATAAGAATTTAGTGATACACATTAGACATTTAATTTTTTTAGATCAATTTTAAAAAAAAGGAATAATAGAAGAGATGCCAGAAGACTAGGCCTGGGTACTGAAAGGCAGCACTGAATACCTTGTACAGCCGCTTGTGCTTAACATTAAACATTATATGTTTGTGGAGTAAAGTCAGGTACACGATGAAGGTCCATGCGGGGATCGAAAAGCTGCAGTAACTAAAAACAAATGCTTCTATCAAATATGAGTTTCAAGCAACACCTCTATTCACTGATAAATCTGTGACATCTGTGATAAAACAGCCACACTTCACAACCTTTTAAAACTTTGTCGATGTGTTTTGCAGGAGCTGGCGTTGTACAACGAGTTCACCATCGGTGACACCCTAACCTTCTTTGGCCGAATCCATGGCCTGACGTCGAAGGAAACCAAGGCACGCATGGATTTCCTCATTGACTTCCTGGATCTACCTCAGAAGCACAGCCTGGTCCGAAATCTCAGGTATAAACACATGTAGTAGCCGACAGAATGTGTTTAATATGAAGTGATTTGAAGTTTGAGTTTCTCCAAAGAGGTTAGTGCTTTGGATTCTGTATTCACACCGGAAGCTGTTTGTGGAAGCACTCATCTGAAGTTCTTTAATTTGCTGCAGGTGAACTTTGGACAACATTGTGAATCATTAGCCAATTGGACATCAGTATTGTTAGATTTTCAGCAATCTAATGATGGTGAAAGAATACTGATATGACTACTATCCTTTGTCCCTTTGTGCAGTTCTTTGCAGGAGGTAACTTAAGACTGTTTGTGCTTAGTGTAGGTGTTATATCCCAGGTGTGGTGAACTGAAGCCATATGCAGTATTTGCCTAGATACTGCCAATTTATGAAGTGAGCTAAAATGTGTTTTTATAGCTGTCTGCAGACGTGGACTTTGAAACCTGAATTAAATGAATTATTGTGCAAACACACACAAACATAATCCCTCTCTCCTACACAAACTGTAAACTGAACCCAATGTCCATAAAACAATATGGCTTTGTCTGGTAAGCAGACGAGCAAAGGTCAAATAAAGAGAGAGCATCCGTTTTTTTGCACACAGGCCCGAAATACAGTCACACACGGAGGGCTGATCAACATGCAAATGTGGAGAGATGGTGGAATGATGGGCCGCTTATCAGCACCCATGTAGCAGTGATGGGTTTGGTGCTTTGCTCAAGAGCGCTGTCGGCAATGCCCAGGAGAGGAACTGGCCCCCTCTCCAGCTACCATGCTGGACTCGAATTGGTGCCCATCTGGTTCCCTATGGACTGAACTAATGCTAGCTCCAATAATATGTAATATTAGTTTTTCTGAGTATTCCTGCCTTACAGTCATAGAGAAAATATTCTTCCTCAATATTGGATTTGTCTTTGTGTGCTCGGAAGGAATTTGGCCAGACCAGAGTACAAGATGAAAAATTAAGTGTAGGGTCTTAACGTTCCTCCTGTCTTCTGTTTTATTAGTTTAATTGTATCATTAAACTTTTTTGGAACAAGACATCACTTATAAGAAACAGATTTTGAGGGACTTTGTGACTAATAATTTGAATGATAAAGAAGTTTTACCTTATTTGTAGGCTAATAAATGACTTGACATGAACTTAGTGTCCCGTCAGTCTCAATCCGCCCAATCTGGCAACGCAGGTTTGCATTCTTTTGTGTAGGCATCAGGTCCACCTGTCTTTCAAAGTTTCATTTGAGGAAACATCATGTGAAGTTGCCAGTTTATTGCTGATTGTATGCTGTGTCGTTTATACTGTATGCTGTAAAGCAGTTCCTCTTTGTGCTGTGTTAATTTTTTTTTAGATATTAACCTGTACACCAAAATAAATGTCAGCAAGCAAGGATGTCAGTTTCCTCAAAGACCAACCAACAAGTCTGAGCTTTAACCAGTGACCTGTTTGGTAGAATAATATGTTTATCGTCCCATTGAACAACTAATCATATCTGCACAGCCTTGTTTGGTCAGTTCCTGCTGCTAGGATTTCTGGCAGGTCGTATTGTAGCTGTTTCGTTATAGAAGAAAAACTTTCTACTCAGCTGAACTTCCAACTATCAGCTGCACACATTCTTATTCTTTCCACAGAGGAAGATGCTGTACAAAGACCAAAAAGCCTCGTTACCAAGCCATAAAAGGAAACAATCAAGCAATACAAATTAAAAATAGAATATTTGGCATTAAACCAAAAATTTCCGTTGGATCTCTTTACTCCCTGTAAGATGTGAGAGAAAACTTGACAGTGTTGTTGCAATCTCTCAGGCACCGATAAAGATCAATAAAAGGGGTTTATAGCCCTTTTTTGATCCTGCGGTTATTGGAGGAAGAATAGTCAGCATCTCTTGTTTCAGCTCTTGAGTCACCTCCCTGACTCGTTACAAAGACCCTTCTGTTCCCAAAGAGGCCCCTCAAACAAGCTTTCATTAGCAGTTCATGTAATATTTATGTCCTGTGTGGTGTAACAGCCTGTCATGTTACTGAGCTGCAACTTAAACTCCTATATTTGCTGTAAAAACTTCGTGTTTTATTTCAGCATTATATTAAAGGTGGGTTGAATTAATGTGGTTTTTATTCACTTGTTCTGCTGCAGCTTTACGTGACACACAGGTTGTTGAAACTGTTCACAATACATAGTGTGAAAGATATTCCTGTATGAATGAACACACCATGTAGCGCGCATACTTCTTCATATCATTCTCTTTTATTTGGCTTTAATACAAGGTATGAGCAGTAAGCTAATTTGTGATACTTGATCTTTTTTTTATTAATATAAAAAATAAGAATATAAAAAATAAAATAAAGTAAATTTTTCAAAATGCCCCTTCCTCCCAAGTTCCCTCGTTCTCTTCTTCATTGTTTCCCTGCATGTTGTCAGGCAGGTTAGTCTTGCAGGTTTCCACACCACCTCCCTCAGGAGTGAGCGGCATGCATAGCGCCAAGGTGGATCATCAGTTACAAATCAACTAGGAATGTGGGAGAAGATTCACCTTTGTTGCCCAGTTTGTTTCTTTTTGTTTCCTCACCTGTTTCCTGTGTGTGTTACAGTGGTGGTCAGAAGCGCAGGGTGTCTCTGGGAGCGGCTCTGCTTCAGAATCCCGAGCTGCTCATCCTGGATGAACCGACAGTCGGAGTGGACCCCGTGCTCAGGGCTAAGTATGTAACACACACGCACACACACACACACACACACACACACACACACACACACACACACACACACACACACACACACACACACACACACACACACACACACACACACACACACACACAGCTGTTTCTTTCCACTGTGTCCTCCAACTTATGTCACTCTTGGAAACGTCCAGCCCCATAAGAACATTTGTCATTTTCTCACATCACCTAATAAAAACATACAAAACAAAATAGATTTACGTACATTTGATTTAACTTATTTATACCACTTAATGTTACAGGGGCAGTTTACAGTAATGTGCCACTTTATCCATCCTGGCTAATTTCCAACTGCAGTCTCTCTGGGCAGCTGTAATGACAACTACAAAAGACACAACAGCAGCAGAAATACTGTACATATAGCAGAGCACAACTCATTAAAAACACATAAATGATTTAAAAACAAGGACAACAAGACATAAAAAACGGTTATTTGAATAAGTTATGGTCACACGCTTGATCTTGACCTGATTTTAAATTAGCGATATGTGTTAAAATCTCTGATAAGTGTTGGCAGACTGTTCCATGTGTGAGCTGCTCTCACTGAAAACGCTGTCTGTCCTCCTCATACTATAAGTATTATATATTAACAATACTCTCAGTAGTAATTAACAACATGTAGGGAATTTAGTTGTAGGGTAGTCCTTACAATTCTTTCATTGCATTTGATGGCAGTTACATTATGAATTACACTGTAATGGCTGACAGTAAAAAGTAAGAGAAAACTTACTTAGACGAGGGTGACACATAACAAACATAACAGGATATGAAGTGACATTGTGTTAACTTGTTACTGAAACTACTGTAAGAGTGAGTGATATGGAGTCATGAGTAAAGAAATTAGACTTTATTTAGCAGGACCGGTTGAATAAGTTCAGAAGATTGCATCACTGTAATGTAAAATGTGTAACGTGATTAATCGATAACCAAATGCTCAGTAGAAATCTTTTATATCACAATATTGATATCATATCAATAGATTGCCTGTACTTACTATCAGGTAATCAAGATTACTTAACTGATAATGCAGTTGGCTGTACTTTCTCTTCAGATTGTTTGATAAGTCTTGCCTCTGTGTTTAGTACAAGTTCAAAATGGCCGGAAAATAAGAATGAGCTGTTTTTATCTTCAGAAGGAGCGGGTCCTCTTCTAAAGAGTCCGGCATGTTTCTACAGTAGCCCAGATTGGACAAACCAAACACCGGCTCTAGATGGGGCCTTTTTTGCGGCCACCATAGTTTCTCCTACATGCTTAGAACTTGAGGGTGAGGCTAGGGTGTTGCAATCAACAACTACACCGCTAAATGTTACTAAATCACACTGGACCTTTAACACACTCAGTCAGTATTGCAAATGTTGGAACCTCAAGTTTTCATGTTAGAGTTTGAACATTTTATACTAAATCCTTCAAAATGGCGTTTCTAAATTGGAAACATGGCTGGTGGCTTCCGTATAACAACTTCACAACAACTAACAATAACATTTATGCATATGTTCTGGAAAAGCAAGTCCAGAAACCTTTTTGAAAGCATGCTGCCCTCCCTCAGTGTTGTTCCAGTCTCATTGTGTAATAGCACCACAAAGCCTCATCAGATCAGATGGTTGGCAGCCAAACTACTGCTGGCAAAGCTATGAGCTTTTTCAGGCTACAATTTTAGGAAAAATCTATTAGCAAGCGGGTCAAGTGTTATGTAATTTGTTTCTTCCGTCTCCTTTCTAGGATTTGGCAGCATCTAGTGGAGATTGTGAAGACGGGGAAAGTGTCCATCATCATCACCACACACTACATAGAGGAGGCCAGGCAGGCCAATGTGGTGAGATAATTCATACATGCATGGACACACACACACAGAACCCACATGCATGTACATACACACACAAGGACAAATTAAGCATTAATAAACACTCACAAACAAGAATCAGGAATACTGCGACAAAATCTATGGAACAAAGCATCCACACTAGTCCCCATGTTTCACCGCTTCATAGAAAAACAATGATTCCATTGATAATTCGCACTGTGTAAACATGTTAGATGAAGTTTAGTCTTTATTAGCTTTGACAAGAGGGACAAAAGCTCTCACTGAATGGGAGTTTGTATAGAAGCTCTATTGTATCTTTATTTTACATTTTACTGACAAAACTAATTTCTTTTTGTATATAATTTGTTATTTTACTTTATGAATCCGTTTAAAGGATAAGCTTAAACTAAACCAACAATGACTTGATCCTACTAACCCATATCGTCTGTGTATCCTGATATATCTAATTCCGCTGTGTGACAGAGCTCCATTGTTTTCATTAAAAACACTTAAGTGAGCCACACCGTTGCACTGGATGACATTTTCCTTCATTATGATGAACATAATCACTGTATTTTATCACTCTCAGTCCCACTTTGTCCAGCTGCTGTAAATATTCGCTAGTCCCAAATATGTATTAATCCGCTACTGAAAACAGTCCCCAACGAATGCACAGTTTCTGTGTCCAGCTGTTTTAGGGAATCATTTTAACTTTTTTTCTTTTCAAATGAAATAATATATTTGTGAAGTATTTAAAAGATTAACATCTTCAGCAGCAAGTGTCACAAACAGGGTTGATGAGTCAGAGAGTGCTAACAGATAGACTAACACACCATTAGAAAAATATAGAATACTTCTAGCTTCATCCTTTAGTCCAGTCTGTGTAAAAATATATGTTTTGATGACATTGGTTTGCTTACTGTACATAGATATGAATGGTTAATTATTGTCATAATTTTGTCATAAAAATCAGAAAACTGAATTTGCAAAAAAATTAATTACCTGAAAGAAGTTTCTTGGCAATAATGGCATGATTTTTATCATCTGATCAAGGTGCAAAATGATAAACTGTCATTCAGTCAGTTTCAACACAGAGGGAGAACAGGCACTTTCTGGGTTCATTCACATACATACAGCCACATATTTCAGTCTTTATCATGTCAAATGACCACAGAATTATTTTCTACGGTATACGGTCACACACAAGAACACCATGGCCTCACACAGTACAAAGGACATACAGTGAGCCCATAGCCCCACATTTTTACAGTACATTTAACACCCATGTCACCTTCACTGCTGATCAAACTAATGTTTGGTTCAGCATAAATCCCGTCATTGTTTCACCAGTAATCTTCTTTGTATGAAAAGTCCATAAAGCCGAGTTTTACAGGTGTAAGTTTGTTCTGTTGATTAAAGGCCTTCCACATGCCACATTTGTTTTCTTTTTGTTGAAGGTAAAGTCCATCATCATTTTGGACCATTATCTTTCCACTGAGAGTTACTCTAGATCTCCCCTAGTTAGTCAACAAAAGAGGAGAAATGCGTCTCGCAGTATGTCCAAAGTTGTCTAAATAACATGTTTACATGGTTTTAACTGGCTTGGTAACATTAGCTATCGGCTAGCCTACAGAGCTGGAGGATGTGATGAAATTCTCTTTGAGAATTGGACTTTTTGTTGTAATGTTAACTAGCTGGTAATGGTCAGTAACAGTATTTTCTGTTTCTTTTACACATTTAAATATAGAATATATGACATGTGGGCGTTGAAGCTTAATGAAAGTGTTTGATTTAGGTTGAATAAGTTCATGAAAGTAATGTAACAGTGATGTCACTCATTATTTTTGCTGTTTAGTAATGAGAAATTACTTTTTCAATTAGTTAACTAACTGATGACTTGTATCTCGTTTGGTTAATCCATACACAATGGAAAACATAAAAACAATATGCTTGCAAGAGTCACTGTTTCCCCCTGCAACTACTCTTTATGCTAAGCTAAGCTAATCACCTTCTGGCTCTATCTCCATACTTAAGACACGAGAGTGGTATCAATCTTCTCGTCTAATTCTTGGCAAGAAAGCAAATAAGCTTATTTCCAAATATTTCAAACTATTCCTTTAAGAGCATATGGCCTTTTATTTTCTGTTCAGTTCTAATGAATTTAAGGAAACATGCAAAGGGTGAAAGGGTGAAAAGCTAAAATTTCACTTCTCTTCTGTTGCGCAGTGTGGGAGATAACTGTGTTAGGGAGGGTAGTAGATATAGGGACCTGAGTTAAGGGGTTGTGTTTTATGGCATGGAATGTCCTAATTTGCAGTTGGGGTCAACAGTAGGTCAAAGTAGACAAGGCCATGGAGAGACCTGGACTTGACATTAGTAAAATAAATAGGACAGACAGGGGTGTTCACTGTTTTATGATGTACTGAGATGGATATAAGGGAGAGCATTCTGGAGGACTAGAGAGAATACTTGTGATGTCTTCTCTCCATGCTGCATATAATAAAGTGTCTTGATTATCACACCGGCTCGAAAGTTCTTCAGAGACTTAGCACCTCTCAGTTTTGGGAAAGAATTTCCACGACAGCAGTAAGTCCCACACCACATGCCACAAACCAAACAGTTTCTCAAAGGCAACATGTTTACTTTTTCCAGTCAGGAAAGCTGCAATATTTGTTATGTAGCTGAACTAGCTCTAACCTCCTTACCGCAGCTGCTTTATCTCTCTATGCTGTGTATCTCCGTGTGGTTATCTAGTGTTAGGCTGAAAAATGTAATACTGGCCTTCTGATAAATTGGGAATATTAACACTACACCTGAAAAAAGTGTAAAACACCTGCACATCTTCTCTGTTTTCATTGATATTTTTAAGTTTCATGCACAATTTGCCAACTGTAATGTGTAATTCTGCCTTAGAGCGCTACTAAGTAGAATTTCTGAGTTTTAGTTGAGAATTTATTGTCCCATGGTGGTTTTCTGTTTAAGACTTAATTAATATTTGTCATGGTCTGATGTTAAGATGAAATACTTTCTCTTGGGGACTTCAAATGCTGCTTGAACTCCAGTCCGAACATGTTGAGCTGTGTGTGTGGTTTCCAGCTTTCTGTGCAAACTGAATCTCTTTCCTGTGAAACTGCATCAAAGTTTTTTTTAGGCTACACAAAAAACAGGTCCAAAGTCATTTTAGTTTCTTACTGATGCAGCTACATGTAAACATAGAGCCAGTAATTCTTCCCTAAAACCAGTCTGACTGCTCAGCTAGCCCAGTAATGTCCCCATTCAGGGTTAAATGATATGGGTAAAGTCAGAAGAGATCATAAAAAAACAAGTTTACTGTTATGTTGCTGGCTGCTTGCTTACATCTGTAATCCCTGTTATGATACCATTGCATCCCAGATGTGATCAAATCGATATGATAAAATGGCACACTTGGGGTGACACTTCTGTACAAACTAAACTTGAGGGGTCAAATCGTAACCGGCCTGTGTTTGCTCTGACTCCGCACCAAACGCTGTCTTCAGTGGCCTCCATATAGCTGCGTGTGTACTGATGTTTTTCACACACCGGTCAGTTCAGGACCATGACCTGTTCACACTAGAATCTGAAATGGGACACATTTTAAAAATAGTGTAAACAAAAAATTCTGATATGGGCAAAAGAATCAGAATTGAGCACTAAGTTATGTGAAGTGTGACTGTAGCCTTAGTGTTCATTGGACTATTCATGTACTCTAAATGGTTTGAGGGGGTAGGTGTGTATTGAAATTGAAGTTTTGATTTATGTTTAGGTGTCATGATATGTTATTGGATTTTTGAAGAGGATGAAATATGTCCTATCCATAAATAAACACAAATAAACACATTGTTGTTTTAAAAAGACCTGTTGCCTATAAATAAGACTTGAACAAATATTCTCTCCAAACACTTCTCCAGGTCGGTCTCATGAGGAACGGCTGTTTGCTGGCTGAAGGTCCTCCAGACGCAGTCATGAAGCAGCACAGTGCAACAGTGAGTACTCGTTAAAAACACTCATGGGATGTATGGACACCCATGGGTGCTGTTAGTCAGGGCAGGGAGGCTGTTCATGAAGCAATACTGTAGCACACTTCATCATCAACCAAGGCAATTAAAGGTGCCTTATATTCAGTATTAATAAGGATAAGTAATAGGAAGGCACATCTCATCTTCAACTACAACAACAACAACAAAAAAACAATTCATGGCTAAAGTATTGACCATATTTTCCTGCTGTGTGTACATACTGTATTTTGGTAGTGGTACCCATTCACCCACATTATCTTCTGCTGCAGACCCTGGAGCAAGCCTTCCTTCAGCTGTGTGAGACGTCGGACCAGATCGACTCAAAGCGGGAGTCCAGTCCGCAGGGTGGGCCGTTGGAGAACAGCCAATCATTCGAGAGTGGGCGGGACGAGAGTCGGCCAATTCTCACGGTCGGACCAGGAGCCGCAGAGGAAACTCCCAAATATTCAGGTGCTACTTTGAAACAGCCGGTACTGATGCCATTTCATTTTAGTTCCAAAACACCAAATGTGACCATTATCTGAAGTCATTATTGCAGTGTTTATTATCAATACATCTCTTCATACGCTGTAGTAGTTCAGGGCATAAAAGGTATTAAAATGGTTATAGAGAGGGACCTTCATTTTGGTAAGAGGAAGGTTTAGATTCAATTCTAGGCTCAAGTACCTCAGATTTGTACAGTACTCGAGTAAATGTACCAGTTGGTTTCTACCACTAAAGTTACTATTTGTTTGTTGTGTGTGTTCAGCGGACTGGAAGGTGCGAGCCAGACACCTGCTGCCAAAGTGGAGAAACATCGCCGCCCTGATGATCAAAACAATGGTGCGGATGAAGAGAATGCCAGGGTATGTTGTAGTAAATAGTATCTATTAGTAATATTTAGTAATTTATTAAGTTACAATGAGCAACATATTAGTGCAGCATTACTGACTGCTACTCTCTCCCCCTGTGTTTGCAGCTCGTTGTGTTTCCAGTTCTTGCTGCCCGTCATCCAGGTCTCTCTTATCTGTTTGTGTGTCGGAGGAGACCCAAAGGGAATCCAGGTTGCTGTGGTGAACAACGAGACCTCCCCCTCCGCTTACAGCAGATCACTGCTCTCCTTCCTGGACAACTCCAGCGTGCAGCAGGTATTCATTTAACTGTGGGAGACATTTATAACACACATATCAGGCATGATCACACCCTCATGTTTTCACAACCAAAACAGGAAGTAGGCAGTTTCTTTATGTATTAAAAAGTTGTTGGTTTTTTTCTTTGTAGCAGATATATTTACTGTGAATCTCTCAGTAGATTCTGGTTTACTTTCTTTTGTTGATTGATTATCACAATGCATGACAGATTGCTACGTTAACTATTCACCAGATTGTTTGTTTAGTGGCTCACTGAATTAGAACATTTTGTCCCAGAGCTCAGAGTGACTGAAATCTGTTCCGTCCTTCAGAAAGAAAATAACAGGCCTCTCACAGTTTCTGTATTTAACAAGTTTCACTTCTATTCACATTCAAACAAACCCTAAGACTTGAATTCTCTAGGAAACCGGTGAAAGGTTGTTTCTCTGTGTGTAAAGTGGTGTTCACTTATTTATTATCTATATCTATTATGATTATAAATAAATGAGAAATATTTCTCTTCTCTGTCATTAAAATGTAATCTCTCTTGTGTAGCTGCTCAATAACAAACATTAGAAGCTTTGATTGTGTTTCACTGGATACAAATGTCACTGAAGCGAAGGATGGCCAGTCAGCATGTACTTTATATAATAAGATTAAATTGAATTGTGTCTGTTCTTTATATGTCCATAGGTGCCCTTGTCCCATAAAGATGCTTTCGATGGGATCTATAACGGAGAGTACTGGGGTGTCATCGGCTTTGGCGAGAATTTCACCAGCTACCTGACAAAAAGGTTAGGGTAACACAGAGAGCGAGTTATTTTTTATGCTCCAGTCATCAGCTTATCCATCATTTCATAATGAATCAATGAATGCCAAAAAAAGCCTTGCACCACGCCAGGTTGCTGATGGCGTGCATGTGACACTATAAGCTCGTCTGTGCACCAGTTCATGTTGAAGTGGTTGGTCTGCCAACATCAGCAGAGAGCAAAACACGTCTACATTAGTACAAAACACAAACAGGAACTCTTGCATTGTGCCCGCTGACTTGCACATAATATGTGAATTGTCCGAGTGGAGTTAAAAAAAAAGGGACTCAAGTGATCAACACAGCAAGACATTCATGACTGAATCGATATGACAGTTGTTAGACATGTAGTAGAAGAACAAATCAAAGGAGATGTCTGACTGTGTTGCTGCCTGCTGTACCGGCCTGCGCATTAAACTTGGAGCTCACACTTGTGTCATGGACAAATTTCAGTTGGTCCACATGGTGTAAAGTAGATGCTGAATGTCACATGTTGCTTTTGAGGTATAAAGATGGTAAGAAGTCCAGCATTTTGTTCAAAGCAGCAGTGTAAAGAGATACTCGGCGTGTGCACAGATTTAACAAAACTACTGTGGCGTGCATGAGTTCAACACATGCAAATACGGAAAACTCAAACAAATACAGAAACGCAAAGTAGCACAGACAACAACGGAAAACGTTCCCAGGGAACTCTAAAAACTGATGAACACAATTGGGCCACCAAATAAACTCACAATTTGCTAATTTTCTAACACCACTTGCAGATAGCCAACTTCAGTGACTTCTTGAGTCACAAACCACCGCAACAACAAGCGTGTCCCAGCCATGTACATCACTTTTTAGTGTCCCCTGGAAACAGTTTTGCTGTCTGTGCCACTTGCAGCGTTTCTGTATTTGGTCGTTTTCTCTCTGCACGTGTTGTCTAGCTCTCCGGGCCACCATACTAAACACTGTCAAAACAAATGCACAACTTGGATTTTTGAGCAAGTCTGCATGTGAATGAAAAAAAAAAACTCTTTGTGATAATATTTAAAAAAATTAAGTTCCAGAAGCTAGTGTGACCTGTTTATAACCTGACATGATTCGACCCCCTACATGCTTTACCTTCCTCATCTTTTGATAGATGTCATAGCACAGATGATGTTATGCACGTGCAGTGCCAATGCTGATTACAGAAGGCTGTGTTTGTGTGCGTCAAAAGGGATTTTTTAGTAGTCATACAAAACCCACAGCAAAGCAGGCCAACTCCATCCAAATGCCAGTGTGATGCACAGACAGCATTCCAGCAGAGCAGAGACAAACTGATCACACAGGGAAACATGATGAACACACTCACTCTTAACCTCACTGCGCACAGATCTTGACCATTTCATGCAGATGTAAAGCCTTTATGCCTTCATTATTATGAATTTAAATGCAGCATCACCATCACATAACTTACACTGTGGTACATGCATGAGGTCAAGTTCATGGGTTCGAGCTTTTTCAACTATTGGGTGGATTGTCATTTGAGACAAACATTCATGTTCCCCTCAGGGTGAATTGGAATAATTTGGGTGATCTCATGACTTTCTATATAGCACCATCATCAGGTCAAACATTTAATTTGTCCTAAATACATTCCCATCAGCCCCAGCTGTTCTCTGTGTTTAGAGCCAATTAGCAAATGTTAGCATGCTTACTACTACCTACTTAACATTAGCATGTTAACATTGTCACTGTGAGCATTTAAGCGTGCAGAGCACTCAATGTGTAGCCACACAGAGCCACTTGCTTTCCCTATAAACACAAATGGGGAGTGGCAATGTCTTCAGTCACTCTTTGACATGTAGCAGTGTATAAAATCCATTAAAGAAGAATCCAGGGTCTGATTGACAGAGAATGAGGAGGTTTCCATCAAGTAGAAATTATGTTATCAGCTGCAACTTATCCAGCTAATACACTGCAGCATCAGACATTTCAGAAAGGTACCTTGTTCTGGATTTATGCAAATCTGGTGAGGAGTACTGGGGGCTTTAATGGGACACAAGTTGATGTACATGAAGGCCATCTATCTAAGATGTATCTTACACTTACCTGGGTTCAGATACAGCAAGTTTGATGCAGACAGTAATGAACTTGCTGGTGAGTATAATATTTAACAAGCGTTAAAAAATGGTTGACTAGGTAAAAGATTTCATCATGGGACTCTTACTACTTTATTATTATTACTTGCACTCTTTATTGCTCTAACTCTCTCTCTCTCTCTCTCTCTCTCTCTCTCTCACTCCCTGTCTGTCTTTAACGCACATAAACACACACAGAAACCACACCAACACCAACTCACACCTCAGAATTGTCATCATGTGAGGATGAGTCAACCCTGGAGGGCAATGGGCATGTGTTGTTGCTTTGGGTGTGAATCACATTCTGCGTGTATTTGTGTGTTTGTAATACCTGGGCAGACAGTCTGGTCCTTCCTGTCCCTGACACACCTGCCAGGTCACAGCTTAGCATCGACCAATCAAACGTACATTCCTACTGAATCATGTGCCGTTCATGTGACAGACCTGCCTGTGGAAAACAAGAGGTGTCTTCTCCTGGGTCTGTCATGTGGAAATAAACAGTTTGAGTTATATTCTGGCTGATTCTCTAATTAGATCAGATGTGATTTCATGAGGTGAAAGGTTTGCATCTATTCATTGTCTATTAATTATTGTGTGGACAAGGCATGATGGGTAATGCAAACCTACCTTGTAATATATTGAGGAAAATTCAACTATTATTCATTATTAAGAGAAAAAAGCTTCGCAGATGAGAGGATTTGCCGCTTTTCTTTGTCTTATGTGATTTGAACTTTTGGACTGCTAGTTGGAAAAAAACACGCAATTTAAAGACTTGTTAGAGGCACTATTTTTATAACATTTTATAGACAAAATGACTGATTAATCAAGAAAATAACAATAAGATGAATTGATAATGAAATCATTAGTTGCAGCATTGCAGTTCTGTTTGCTTAAAGGAGCTGAAACCTCAACTTTTCTGGCTAAATGCCATTAGCCTGCAAAGTAAGTCTGTCTGGTTGTAGACTTCCTACATACACAAACACTGGAACAGGACACGGTGGTTATTGCAAAGATATTTAAGGGTTTGTAACAGATTAGGGGAGGAAAGCAAGAAACAATTACAATCCACTTCCACTGAAGCAGGAAGAAACTCGAAGCCTGGCTTCACCTTTTAAACAAAGTTAAATTTACTTAATTGCATGAATTATAATATCCTCAATGTCACAGCAAGGCCAAAGGCATTGCTTTTTTTGATTTCAGGGAAGTAATAAGCCTAACTAACCTTCCAAGTTTTGTTTAGATCAGTGATACCAGCCTATAGTCACGTAGATTTGTGACCTAATTAGTTTTGCTTCTAATTAGCTTTGAGGTCACACTGTCACGGATGAATTCATAATAAAAAAGGAGCACTTTAGAGTTTGTGGGTTACCCTACATGCTTCCAAAAGCTGCTATTTCTTATTTAGTTCAAACCCTAACTGTTCCCTCTTTGCTTACATGAAGATTTATGTTTGAGTCAAACCTTCATATAGGAATATAAGTGAATGCCAAAATAGATCCCCAGTGAAAAAGTACAGTGTTTTGCCCCTTTAATCGTCACATGCTCTCATACATCTCTGTCTACTGATTTCATCTCTAGTAATCTATCTCGTACCTGTAAAAAGCTTGTGTTGTGCACATCAGTAAATTGGCATCTTCAGCATTTCATTTTTTGCTTCTATTGCAACATTTACATTCCAGTTTTATTGATTGTTGCTGACGGTTGAATATATTTGCAAACTCAGGGAGGTTTTTTTCAGATTGTGACCATGTGCCTGACTTTACAGGATGATTCAGCGGCAGGTTTCTAGAGAGGTGGTTGATGGAGGATCACTACACGTCTGGCTGGACCTGACAAGTAAGATGGAAAACCTTCTCGTAGTTTGTAGTCTTTTTGCTTAAAAGGGTCCATTTAAAGAAGTTTATAACTGAAGTAATATTCTACTGTGAGTTTTCTGAGATTTCTTCATTATCTACTGTTAATCTGAGACGGAGAAGTTGTTCATTTTTGCTGTTTATGTGTTGTCTAGATCGACAAATTGCTGTTATGCTGCAGAAGAAACTACATGAGGCCTTTCAGGTTTGTTTGTGCGAATATTCAGATGTTGTCATGCTGTGAAGGAGAGCTACCATCAAAAGATGTTCAGCACATACAGAAAATTCAGATCTGAAGACATCTGATGTTTAATTTAGACTCAAACTTAACACACTTGGCTCAGCACTCTTGCTTAATCAATATTGATATTGTATATTGATGTTCAAGGCACTTAACTGTTTTTTACGATTATGTATTACACAAAACCTTTTTTCTTTTCATCACATCATGATTACACTGAACACTGAATCACTGAATGATGCCCTAATGTAAGTTACAATCTGCCATGCAACATCCTTATACTGTTCGAACTTGTTAAGATTGTTACTCTGTCATCTCTTGCAGGCTTTTGTGGATAATAAGTTGGGCAGGATGTCGTATCTGGTCTCCCTGCCAATAAAGGTAAAATAATATAATAATAATAGATTCAATAAATGAGTGTAATTACAACATAAGAAAGAGAAAACCCTGATTATGTTTCAATCTTAAATGAGAAAGTACTTTACCAACAAGATGACAACAGTACATAAGTGCTGCTGATGCTACTTGCTGTATAATACAGTTCATTCCAATCTTTTGTTGCTGTCGTCTTTCAGTTTGAAGAACCGATCTATGGCAGCCAAAACACAGATTTCACCACGTTTGTGACACCTGGAGCTGTCCTCAGGTCAGTGGGCTGGATGATGTAATATTAAGTTAGATAGCCGTTATCAACCTATACATATTGAACAAAACCTTTTATTTACTTTTCACTCTCCTCTTGTTCATGTATGTACAGTGGTTTTAAGAGGGAATGTTTGAGATTGTATTAAAACACATGTCGCTGATGATAAATAGTCTTATATGGTGGAAACATTTGATGATCACGTATCTTTTCTCAGTAACCCCGGTGGATTGAACCAACAATTTACCTACACGTCAACCTGACATTGAACTTCCAGTTTGTTTCTCTCTTCCTCCTCTTCCTCTTCCTCTTCCTCTTCCTCTTCCTCTCTGGCCCTCCAGTATCACCTTCTACCTGGCCGTGGGTCTGACAGCTCTCTCCTTTGTCCTGGAGAGGAAGGAGGGGCTTTTGGACAGATGCTGGGTTGCAGGTGAGAGGTCAAAGTTCACACTTCTCCTACAGTTCCACACAAACATAAAAGTCCCATTTCCCATTTCTCTTACTACTATTGTACTTACTAATTCTATGCAGGTTTTTATGGTTCTGTGCATTTAAACCGTGAAGAGTGAGAAAATGAAGTATGAACACTGAAACTGCAATGTAATGTTCCTAGTATCCTATAACAATTAGTATATTGTACATACTGTGTACATTTAGTGTGTTCCCAAAGTAGAAGACTTTAGTTTGACTGAAATAAATATTTAAGGTCACTTATTACTGCTCAAATGTGCAATTTAGCACTTTCTAGCTTTATAGAAGGGAAAAAATTAAACACAAAAGACGGAAAAGGAAAAGATAGCAAAATGACCAGCAAAAAGAAAGAAAGCAAGAAAGCAAAAAAGATTTGCTCTTAATCTTTAGATTAGTTTAAATCCTTTGACCGTAGGCAAAAAAGTTCGTGCTAGACATTTAATAAAATAACATGAACCTCACAGTGTGTCATTTGAATGTAATTTGAGATATGACCAGAAGGGGGAGTAATATGATCAGAGATTAGGAAGCAAACACACCGGGGGAGTTGTTTGGGGGTTTCTTTTTTACTCATAATGAATTATTGATTTTATAGCTTTAAAAGGACTAATAACTTAACAGGGAGCTGTAAATTGTATTGTTATCATCAAAAATTAATTTTCTTTTGTCTTTGTTATAGCCATTTAGATTCAGATCAGACTGAATGAACCTGTGTTAATGTCGATTTACTTCAGATATCAGAACTTATAAGTGAATAATAACGCATTGTGTGTGTCTCTCTCTCTCTCTCTCTCTCTCTCTCTCTCTCTCTCTCTCTCTCTCTCTCTCTGTGTGTCTATGTCTCTCTACCAGGTGTGAGCTCTCTGGAGACGATGCTGGCTCACCTCTTCTCTCAGCTGTTTGTCATCAGCGTTCAGATCCTCCTGCTGCTCCTCTTCATACTGCTCGTCTTCAAGGTTTGTCCTCCTGATGCAGGCAATAAAACCGACACTGACAAACGCAAACACTCTTCAGATAAGATGAGGCTTTATTGATTGGGGAAGCGGGTCTTTACAGCAGCAAAATCAAGACAGCAGCTAAAACAAGACCTGCAGGGAAGAAAGTAACAGCGGGAAAAGATAGACTAAGTAATAAAACAACCAATAGAAATACAGGTTTGATTATACTGTACAAACAAAGCTGACTGTTCCAGTCTCACCTCGCTGGTGAGGATCAATCCTGTTTACAACACTGTCAATGTGAAAGTCTTGAGTCTTGAGGTAGACACACATGATAATATTTCCTGTTCTATTTAAGTTGCTGTTTAAGCCATTTTCTTGAGACTGGAAGGCTCATAAAAGGAGTCGAAATCCCCTTAAAAAGTCACGGCGTTCCTAATATGATTTGGTTTGTGGAGAGTTCGACATGCTGAAGGTTAATGTGTCACAAACCCTGCAGGTCTGTTACCCTGCTCATTTGCATTTTTACCACATTGCAAAAATCAGATTTTACGGTACAGCGCATTAGAGGCATAATTATGCAGACTTTTATTTTACAAGATCATGTTGTGTCATTCTAAAATTTGCTATAAAATGTACATGTGACAGTGTGTGAGAGGAAATAAATCTTGGTGTGTGAGTCCATCGGAGTCTGAAGGTCAGCAGGGTCACGTTTACTGTGTGAACAACGAATCAGTGGGAACGTGGGTATTCTGTCGAATCATTGATTTTCAATAGACATGTGTGTAGGATCAATACAGGGAGAAGGCACACAGACAAGAGATGATAGATATAATTTGTGTGTGTGTGTGTGTGTGTTCTGTTTGCTTCTGTATCTGTGCGTTCAGTCCATGTAGGCACATGCTTTTTATGGGTGTGTGCTCTCGTCTCTCTGTCTGTCAGTGTGTGTGTGTGTGTGTGTGTGTGTGTGTGTGTGTGTGTGTGTGTGTTAATTGAGGTGCTGAAGTCCAAAGAGACCACCACTGCATAAATCACTTCCAGCATTGGCTATATACAGGGATCGCTGTGGGATCGCCACGACAACAGCCCTTGATTGCTGTGGCAACCGAGTAGTCATGTGGCCTCTCGGTGCAGGTCTATTTTTGCACGTTGTCAGGGGAGACGGATAGTGTCTTAACACACTGAGGACAAGTGCACCAACACACACACACACACACACACACACACACACACACACACACACACACACACACACACACACACACACACACCAGGAGACTCTTACAAATGCCTGCAGATTCTCCTCAAGTTTGGAGAGTTATCACCTTGAATCTTCGGAGCTGAGACTTTTCTCTCTGTTTTTGTTTGATTTTGAATAGTTTAATGTCCTGTGCAAGGCCTCCACTCTGCTTACACTCCCCTCTGTCTGTGTGATTCACAACTAAACTTAATCAGCAGTGGCATTTCTTTCCATTTCTTGTAGTGTTTTTGGCTAAAGATCAGTGCAGAACATCAGAGTGTTTCTGTCTCTGAAGGTTTCTCCCTTGTTCCCTTTATGTCCATTTGTCTTGATCTTATCTTCTCATCTGTTCTCATATTCCTTAAATGAGCACTCCACTAATTTAGCATCGCACTCCCATAATGTTGTCGGACAGTTTAAACAAAGGGATCAAGATGTGATGCAGCCAAACCAGATATATAGTCCTTTATATCCCAGTTTTTACATACATAGAGTTTGGTCAGAGAAGCAGTTAAGTTAGATGAAGAGCAGGCTACAGAGGTCTGGTGAGCTCACTTGTTTCTGGCTCCACTCCCCCAGTTTTTGTCCAGACTTGTAGTCTTCAGCGGCAACCGGTGCTGACTCGAGTGACATCACTTGAGGCACTCTATCAGTTTTAATGCAGCTGCCTCCACAATCACAAATTGCTTTATTCAACTATTTTTCTCATATGCAGTAATACTCCCCATTGCCAGGAAATAGACTTTAGTGAAGTTCGCCTTAAGGATTTACAAAATGTATTCCAAGTGGATACAGAAAACTATGAGAAATTTGTCAAACATGGTCTGACTTTGAAATGAGAGCAATCTTTAAATTGTATATTATAGAGTGTAGAATTTGCTGCTGTGTATTGAAAAATGGAGAAATACCATTTTCATCCATTCTAAAAAGTTGGCTGTAACACTGTATATTTCGTATTTATATTATTGTTATTGTTTATATTTCGTGCCAGTAACAATCATTTATATGACACTCTTTATCTCACTTTCTTAACCAGTTTATTACATTTTTAGGTCCACTGCAGCTTTGTGAACCTAACTTGATTGAACTTGTCTTAGTCTGTTATCTCTTCTCACTCTTCTACCCCCATCTTTCACTCTCTCTCTCTGCAGATACCTAATGAAGGATCCTTGGTGCTGGTCATAATTCTGATTGTGCTGCAGGGCGTCACTGGCATCTCGTTTGGCCTCGTAATCTCAGCCGCAATCGACGACGAGCAGAGTGCCAACCAGGCTGCCCTGGGGATCTTCTACCCCAACCTCATCATCAGCGGTAGGCCTTGCTGGACCATTATTCAACCAGGAAAACTGATTATAACTTCTTTGATGTCGTTGTGAACTGGATGTGTGTTGGTAGAGTATATGAATATTTGTTGGGTTGGTTGACACCACCAAAACTCTTCAGGAAGACTGGATTGTGTAGTTCATGGTTTAACAATGAAGACAACAACCACAATCTTGCACTATGTCTATATCATGTGTTTTGCTAATGATTTGATGTGGTCGACCCCCGTAGGGCAGAAATTATTACTACTGGGCATTTCAGTCAGCACTCCTTCAAAGTACTCAGGAAAAAAAGGCAAATCTGAACTAGTCAACTGGTGATGAAGATCATGCGATTGCATTCCTGAGAGCATTTTCTCAACTGTTTCCAGGCTGTTGTTTTTCATGTTATTTTCTGTTGCCACTTATTCATTTCCTTCTCTGCTTTGGATGGTTCAAGTAAAACAGAAACCAGATATTGTTGAAATGCTTTATGTGGTTCATTATTAGCATAGAACAGCCAGTTAAAGACTGTATGTTAACAGCAGGTGTAAATGACGTCTTACGCAGTATCCTCTCTGTTCTGTACTGTAGGTATCATCTGGCCTGTGGAGTGTATCCCATATCCTCTGCGCTACATCAGCCTGGCTCTTCCTCAGACCTACGCCTCAGAAGCCCTTCGATGTATCATGTACAGAGGTAATGTACTCACGCATGTTACACAACACTCATTAGTTCCATAATGTTTTGGTTATTGGTGTGTAGTTAACGTGTGTTAGAGTCAGACGCATGCACATGGCTTAGACAACGTAGCCAGTGTAACGGCCAGTCGTCTAAATCATTAATCAGCTCTGGATCCTGTGTAATTCAGCTTCCTGGAATGTAAGGTATAAGGGTTTCGCTCCGTGTCCCAATCCTTCTCCTTCTCTTGACCTCATCGTCTCTGAACAATAAGACCTGATGACGGCCCAGAGCTCCCTCCATGTCACATGATACGTGCCAAGCACAGGAAGTCAGAGGAGCTATTTCCTGTTTGAAAGCCTTATCGTAGAGGTGCAGTGGAAGATGAGACACAGGCAGGGGTCGACAGTGTCAGGATTCAATTCTTTGGATGAACTGAAACTTCTTTGCAAGTGTGTCCTGCCAAATTCACGGATTGTATTCATTTGAACTATATCTCTTATATCCATGTTTTGCTTGCATGCATTCACTACAGCCTGGATAAACTCGTATCCAGATAATAAGAACGTGATGAGTGTGAGTTATATTAGCTGTGTTGGATTTGGTTTAGAGGTTTTTGTCTAGACAGAGCAAGCTGTTTCCCATTGTTTCCAGCCTCTGTGCCAAGCTAATCTAACTTATTTTACAAAATGTTAAACTGTTGCTTTATGACTGTATTTTATTTTGGAGTTCTTGTGTGGCTGCTTGTGTTTAGACAATAACTGACCCTTTTTGCTCTGTGCTCCAATACCTTTCCTGTGCTTAGATATGCTATGTGCTAGGCTCGTCTATGTTGAAAGAAAAACCCAATAAATTTAGAAGATGGTTTAAAAAAAATTCAATTTTCGAAATTTCAAAAAGTAGTTGCCTTTCAACATAGACGAGCGTAGCACATAACAAATAAGTACAGGAAAGGAGTTCCAAAAGAGGCGGGACTTAGATAGGGTCAATTACCATTTGACAAGCAACAACAAACAGTTTACACACATATATAAACATAAATATTTCCAACAGGTTGGGGTCTGTCTCGGATGATGGTGTGGCGAGGCTTCGCAGTCACCCTGGGCTGGAACACCTTCTTCATCGTCCTGGCCACGGTCATCTTAAAGCTGAGGACATGACCGCCTCGACCCGGAGAACCTTCTTCAGAGTGTGGACTGAGCTGAAGCCCAGGAGCCAGTGACTCACCTGGGCCTCCTGTGTGTGGATGGACTGGGGCAGCAGGGAGCCGGAGGAGGGAGGGATCACTGTGGTTTAATGGACTGATGGGGTTGAATCATCAGTCTCCCTCCTCAAAATGATCTGTCCCACACACACACACACACACACACACACACACACACACACACACACACACACACACACACACACACACACACACACACACACACACCAGTCAGCTGCCTGATCCTGCAACAGTTGCTTTGGCCTCTTCAAGCGCGAGTGAAATTTCGAAATGCTGCACATACAAGACAGAATATACACATGCACAACAGGAGGATATTTGGGGATAGTGTGTAGTCTTACAGTTTCTTTCACTTCTATGTGCAGCTTGTTTTACACTTTTCACCCCCAGAATAGGCCATGTACCAACTCAGGGTCACTTTGTTTCTGTTTGCCCTTGGTCTTAATGCTAATAGAGAGATTTTGTGGTGAATATACTGACCATGACTGTAGGACAGTGGCTTTGTCCATACAGTGTTTGTTGTTTACCTTAAAATTGCATTATAGAGAAATTATATATATATGTAAATGTAAACTTTTAAATATCAGCACAAGAAGAAAATGTGAAATTGTATTTTTGTTTTTCAGTTGTTTGACAAGCAGAAAAATTGAGAAGAGGATTGTTGTTATGTTGTTGGATCCCAGAATAGGATTTAAAATGCAGATCGCTTTGTTTTGTCCAGGAGATTCTCACCCACTCCGGCTTGCCACAGCAACAGTATCTTCTCTAGTTGCTTGCTTGTTATGTCTTTATTTGGAATTACATCCTGTCTGGTGTGTGACAGGAAGTGTGACCAGGTGCTCACCATCATTGTTGTTCTCACTTCAGGTTGATGGTGTCCTCTATAACTTGTGTTTTGTGCCTGCATCAGCTGTGGGAGGAAAACAAGTGGGGTTTGATGTTGGTGATGGGAAAGTATTGGTACTGTATTTTATTTTATTTTTATTATTCTCCACTTTGCTGGACAGAGTGGAGGCTGTTGGATCGATTCTTCTCACAGGTCAGATGTGTCATGCTCCTCAAGCCGTCTGCATCCATAGAAATTTGTTATATTTTTTACACAAAAGTTCCTTCTTCCACCAACAATAACAAAGAACAAAAGCACAGAGTAATGCCTATTTTGGATGTCATGGAGAGGTGCCTTTGGGATGCTGTGGTGTCGGCATTGTGAGAAAAGGGAAGAAAAATTTAGAAATTTGAAGAAATTTTGAAAGGTGGGAAACAAAAGCTTGATTTTCCTTCTTTATCGTTTTCAAATAGTCAGAAATGAAGGCTACATTTTAAAATGACTCTTTAGGGTTCTTTAATTTTGTATTACTGGATATTTTTTAACCATACAACATAATTATTATTATTTTGTTCTTAAACAGTATCTTGTTAGTATCTAAAACAATCTTTAGATTGTGAGATATGTTTCTCAAAATAAGTGAGATTTGTCATTTTGAAACACATGAAACAACATGTTGAAATAATGAAGGATATTGTAGGAGAGGCTAATTACTAGAAAAGATAACTTTAACTGTTAATAATAAATTATATCCAGTTCCTCTTTTTTGGCATTTTACTCATCTCGTTGAAGACAGAAAACACACTGATCTCTAAATCGCTCTCAGACTGCATTTGGAAAATATGCATATTTATCTCCTTGCCAAGAGTTAGATGAGAAGATTAATACCTCCCTCATGTCTATGTGGTAACTATAAAGCTTAAACAAATTAAACTGATGAAATATATAATATATAAATTAATGAGTTCATAAATTGATAGTAGGCTAGCTGTTTCCTCCTGTTCCAGTCTTTTTGCTAAGCTAACTGGCTGCTGGTTGTAGCTTCATATTTATCGTACAGGCATGAAGATGGTATCATCTCATCTAACGTTTGTCAAGAAAGCAATTTCTCTAAATTGAAGACATATGACTCAGTCCAGCATCACATGTTGTGCCAATCTCATAAATTTATAATTGTTTACATTTATTTAGCATGCCTAACAAATCTGAATAATTTTTTAATAGATGTTTTACACCGTTCGGCTGTAGGACTAAACACATATACCAGCATGAGTTGTGTTTAGATGTGTTGTGAATCTCTATCTCGTAGCCACGATGCTATGTGTTGCAGTGCTGGTAATACCAGTTATATTAATGTAATGAAGAATTTATGTATCCATTTACAGGATAAATAATGAATATAAATGACTGCAAATGCATCTGATTGAATTGCGTTGGTTACGTCGTGGTCTGATGGTATAGATGTGCAGTATGCTGTGTGTGATGTTAGATGTTGAATCTTTAGGAGAGAGTTCCCTGCACTGTTAATCTGCTGTTGCTCTGTGTTCCTTTTGCACATTTTAAGGGACATTGTGCTCCTGTTTGGTGGAAATAGGGGAGCAGTCACCTCTTGCTCTTATGGAAACAACTTTTTATCATGTTCAGATGATACCAACATGCTCCACTGTATTTTGCCAAACTGTGAGGATCTACTGTAGCTCTGTTTATATTCTTACCTTGACAGAAAGCTGAAGATGTATCCCACATCTTGGTGGGATTACCTCCGTGCCTCACTCGACCCTCATCACTCTATAATGTATGTTTATAAAATAAGTTTAAAATGGTGGACGATCTCTGCTAAAATTGGTACCGCTTATGTGAAAGTATGGACATTATTTAGTAATATTGCGATTACATTTTTATATTTTCTTTGACAATTTCTGGAAGATTGGGGTATTATTGCTAAAAGCTGTGTTAAATCTGTTTAAGATGGTCATGTGCTGATTTTTGTTCCAAAGTGCTCTATATCCATTTTCGAGGATTAACCTTTTGTTCACTATTTTGTCAGAAATCTACCTGCAAAACCAGCCAACCACTAGGTAAAAGCAAGCATCTTGGAGCAAAACCTCTCATGTACAAAGCATTTCACAAGATTTACATGAACTGCAATTCTACTGCTGAAGACAGCGTTCAAACAAGCTGATTCCCTGAGTTCTTATTGAACTCTTCCACTCCTGTATTGCTTCTATAATGCTCCGTAGCGGAGTCTCATGAATGACTAAGGATGCGCTCTCTGTGTGATTCATGTCTGTTTGGTTTTATCTGTGGTTTGAAGTGGGCGGGACTCTTGGAAATGGGATGTCACAATATGTGCAGCAATCAGACTTCTCAATCAAATCTGATCAAATCACACCCACACAGTCCCGATGAAGCAGATTATCTCAGTTTTTGAGTGTTAAACTCTTTGGGTCTATTTGAGTATTTAAGGTAAAAACTAGTTTAAAATGCTCATTAATTAAAACTGAAGTACTTAATATGCCCTACTTTAATATTTTCTTCAACTACAGCCTTATTCAGATTAAGGTAATCATCACTGTAGCCACTTCTTATTCAGATTTTTTACTTTATCAGGTTAATATTGGGATATTGCAGTTCATGTAAACATGTTATGAAGGTTTGTGTTGTTTTCCACTCTGCTCTAAACTCGAGCCGACTACCTCCGCCGTCTTTCCCCAAAGGGCATGTAGAGCCTTTACACTCCTCTGTTGGGACATGTATGCACTGTGAAGAGCAGACATGCTTCGATGAAGTTCTATTCATGTATGTATTTTGAAACAATAAACCTCGTCAAGAATTCTTCCCTTTGTCTTGTTGTTCTGCATTTCAGAGCGACGCCAGATTTTACTCAGTACCAAAAGTAAAAAAAAAAAAAACCCACAATCACTGTGGTTCCAAAAACACCCGCAGGCCATGGATGATTTATTCGGTGACATCATGCTTGCTTGCATCACTGTGTTGCCTGTTACCATGGTGATGATGATGACCCCGTTGCCTTCGGTGGAATCTAGATCTTCACCTGACTGGTTGAACTGTGTGTGTGTGTGTGTGTGTGTGTGTGTGTGTGTGTATGGTGGGTTATTTTAATGTTTACGGCAGTTATGAGATTGTGCATACTCATGGTTTCATGTAGTCTGTCAGACGCTAGATCAGATGCTATCTAACTGGAGCCAGGGGCGCCACCAAGGGGGGGGCCTGGGTCTGACCTGACACAGGTGCAGTATGACACTATCTACGTTTACATGGAGCGTAATATTCAGATTATAATCAATTTAAAAGCCCAAAAGCCCAAACAGAATAAAAATGCTCCACGTAAACACCTAAATCTTTAAAATGGGAAAAATCTTTACTAGTTTAAATGTTTTTGATACAAACACTTAAAGAACTGAACATTATTGGATGCCTAGAGAGCAGGAAAATAATAAATAACAACCTATACAAACAAGTCCACTTAAACTTTTGCTTCTTCAGAGCTGTTTAATGCATCGGCACATGTAAACACCAGACCCGCTTAGATCATATCCCCATGTAAACACTTAATCAGAAATCTTCAATCGGAATCATTTTAGCTAGCTAGTGTGGCTCATTGACATGTTTTTAATATTTTTTGAACATAAGACATGTCAAGGTTTGGACTCACAGATAATACTTGTTAGTAGGATCCGTCCATTGTTTGTTTTAGTATTTTCATGGAATTTGTTAGAAAAATTGAATTTCATTATCCTTAAAAAAACAGTTTTCTTTGATTTCTTGAATATCTGTGCAGAGTTGTGGCGTTTGCACAGGAATCTTTGCACAAACACGCATATTGAACATACAGTGAATTCTTGCAGTAAGTGTCTCAGATGACTTCCCCTGTGGAGAGTAAAGCTTAAAGAGATCACACATGGCTGCCAGTGAGTTTCCAACAGGTATCTGAACTCCCTCCAGACTCGTTCTCCATAGACACAGTCCCGCCTTCTCTCCTCCCCTCAATGAAACACACTATTATCATTTCAATCAGGTAACTCTTCAAACTGGGAACAATCTATGTCCCTTGGTACTTTCCGATATACATGTGTCTTCTTGGGCTCATGCGAGTACAGTTACGGCTGTGAAAATCCCCAAGCAATTGTCTTTTGTGCAAAAACTGTTGAACATGTACACTGTCATGCTGCTCAGAGTGTAACATTTCAAATAAGGCCATAGTACACCACTGGAAAATAGATAGCGGCCTTACTGACAGGCTGCTATTAAAATGCTCCTGTACTTTAGTGTGAAATGAGAGTCTGCTTGTCTATCCACAGCCAATTACAGTGGTTTGTGAGCTTAGTGACGACACCCCTACCTAATTACAGTTAGTGACTAAGTGTAATTACATAGAATGACACCCACAGTCTCATAGTACTATACTGTATGCTCCTCAATACAATACGGTCACAATATATGCGACATTAGACGGACCGAATGTACAAAATGCTCCATTAAACTGTAATCATGGGAGTCAGAAGGCAAGATGACTAATCAAACATGGTATAGGAGCATTCAGGAAAATGTATGAAACTGATCCAGATGTTGAAATGTTTCTCAAGCTTTAATTAAAGGAGAATTTAGAGTTAAACCCAATTTACAGCTGTCTACATCTGGTTTGCGTTTCCTCTAATCATTTTGGAACACGTCATGTGATTATATTTACAAAATGTTCCATTCTTTATTGTTCTTGAAAGCATGCTGTAATTGACCTCAGCTTGAAATAAAATTTGGCTTCAAATCAGCTGCTGTCCCGGCTAACAAAAGGGCACTAAACAAAAAGAGTAGAGCGGTCTGTGTGGCAATAAAGGTTATGATGCCGATGATTTCATCCCCTCAACTGGGACTTAATCAACAAACCCTGAACAAATGAACGTCTCACATTTATTGTGATGGATTACATCAAACTTGAGAATATGTTTCACTGGCAGGAAGAATCTATACTGGTACTCTATTTGATTTTAAGAAAATATAATTGGCAGCCAATATGAAGCAAACTGCTGCTGACCAGCAGGAACCCAGATATCAAATGTCATTATCACCATACTGCAGAGGAGTATGAACTGCTGATAGTTAATGTACATGTTTCCATCCGTCTGAATAATGTAAAGGATTTAGATAAAACAGTTATTGTGAGTAACAAGCAGTGTCACCAGCTTACAGGAAAGATTTACCACAGTTTCATGGACCTTATACTCTCAAATTTAAAAATGGTGAAAGCAGAACTGCACTTGAGGCGTTTGTGTACAAGATGGAACTGAGAACGGTTTGTACATTATCCTACAGGAAGAGGAAGGACCAGCCATGCTAGCGGCTCCGTGAGGTTGCACAGCAGTGCAATGAGCTAAATGCTAATGTTAGCATGTTAGGATGCTCCAACTGACAATGCTAACATGTTTACATTCAGCAAGTACGTATAATGTTTACCATGTTCACAATCTTAGTCTAGATGCTAACATTTGATAATTAGTAGTAAATACAAAGTGCAGCTGAGGCTGATGGGAATGAAATTAGTTTTGGGGGTGTTTAGTCATAAACCAATACACGAAGCAATCAAGTATGTAAAAAAAAAAAAAAACCCAAAAACGGAATAAATAAAACCTTTGACCTGCTGGGGGCAGAATTCAGGATACCAAAGTCAGTAGGATTCAACTCTGTGCACCATGAATGTGTGTACAACAACAACAACAACAACAGTTGTTGAGATATTTCAGTCGGGACTTTTAGTTGGTAGACTGATATTGACATAGCCAATCATAGAGACATGCACCATAGCTAAAATACAAAAATAGAAAATAAAAATAAAAAGTCTTGTATGTATGTATTCCTACTTTTCTGAACAACTACACATTTATTAATTCACTATAATTTAGTCCATTAATAAATACACAAATGTTCATACAGCTGTAAGGTGTTGTCTTATTGTGCAGCTGACTATATTAAAGAGCTTTGGGACAGGTTTGGGAGCATTCAGTCTCATCTTAGCTTAGCTTAGTGGCACAGCCAGCTAGGCTACCAACAGCTGAGATGGAATAACATCTTGCCAGTTGCTTGTCTCTTGTCTTGGCATGTTTATCTTCTCAAACCACTCATAACCAGTTTACAACCTAATATGTATCAGGGTTGCCAAGTATCAGTTTTTATGTCCTCTGATGCATCCAGACAGCTGCTGGTATTTTGAAATCGGAAAAGATTAAGACACACTGTTACCATGTCAGAAGTCTCCTTCTGTTTTGTTTACTACAAAACAACATCTGGAGGATATTACAGTATAGTATATGACATACAGACCACATAATACAGAACTTTATCCTTTCGGTAACACCCCAATAGCACGTTATGGGGCTGTTCATAGTGAATTATAATGCATTCATGATGCTTTATGATTATGTCTTTGACTTTATGACATTGTATATGACTTTATGTCTTTATGATTAGTCATAAACTAGATGTTAACTGTTGACAAATAACTGACTTATAATGCATTATGACTGGCTATAGTCACCTATACAAACCTCAACAATCAACTGCAATAAGGACTCATAGTATGCTATAATAGTCCACGCAGTATCACAAGTTATCTTTGCATATGTCAAGTAACATGAAGTAAATATTGTTCCATCTAAAATAATGCATGCCTCATTGTAATGTTTCATTGTTGGTGGTAAGTAAAGTGTAATACTTTTTGCTGCATCATAAGATATTATTAAGCCAAAGTACAGAGGCTTACAAGTAACATTTGTAACCTTAAATATAAATATGTTCAAAGTAAGTAAGTAGTCATTAAGGATTATGAATGCATTATAATTCACTATGAATGCCCCCATAATGCACTATAAATGTGGTCTTCATATAAAGTGTTACCTAACTTTCTCACTCACTGTAGTTATAATAGCCTACTTTCAGTGGGAAAATGTAGCAGTGTTAAGCAGTGCCAGTCCCACAGTACATCCATTCACAATATGAGCAATTGGCTGTAATTTGTTAATCAAATACAGAAAGTAGGACACAGACACAAACACAGACATAGACAGACACACACACACACACACACACACACACACACACACACACACACACACACAGAGAGAGAGAGAGAGACACAACACACACACACACACACACACACACAAACACACACACACACACACAAACACACACACACACACACCTACACGCACACAAACACAAACACACTCACACACACACTTGATTCATCTGGTCCAGTCACCCTATGTGCCTGCTTTGTGATAAGCTAAACATTCTGTAAACATTACCCAGTGCATGGTTACTGTCACCATGGCAGCATGACAACAGCACTCAGCTCGGCCCCTCAAACCCGGGACAGTAGTGTTATTTAATATTTGGCTACGCATGAGCACAGCATGTTTCTATCACATAATCCTGTCACACCAGCAAAGACTTCTCTGTGCAGCCCTGCTGACTCCCTTGCGCGGCTGAACGCAGCCCAGCTGTTGCTATGTTTTGGTCTTATTGCACAACAACAACAAAGGATAAAATACTCGCTGAGAACAGTCTGCCCTTAGTGCAATCCCACACACTTTGTCCACTGTCAGCATCACATGGGATGAGAGCAGATGCTTTTGTTGAGATTTAGGGCACTTACATCATATTAAGGAAATGTATAAAGTAAGTCAGAACAAAAACAGATCTGTTAATGTGTCTGGAAGTGAGGAGTTTGATGCCAAAATAAGACTTCAACTTTAGGAATATGAGCTATTTTGATCCCTATTTTTTTCAAAAAAGCAGCATTCTTGAGCTCGAAAATTCGAAAAAATGTTCTAGTTGCTAAACAAATATCCTCATAAAATGAGGACATAGTTCAATCTCTGTCAAAACATTCAGTAGCAGTCCTGCATCCTGTCAGGCTGCAATTACGTGCTCAGTCACAATAGATTGTCTGCCAGAAGCTTAAACTATAAATGTTAATAATAAGCTATGAAAACGTATTATTATTAATCTATTACTCTTTTAAGACACATCAAGACTTTTTATCTCCACTTCAATCAGAATGCAGCAGTAGAGTTTTAACTCAAACACAGGCTGTAGAGACTACATTTCTAAAACTATGGTTACAAACTATGGAGAGTTGAATATTTTAATGATCATATGCATCTTAACTGCAGACTTCAGCCAGCTGAACTGCAGCCTACGCTCCTCTACAGCTCTTTGAGATTGTCTTGTAATCTGATTACAGATAGGGGTCAAAACTTGTCACACATGATCCTCAACATTTTTAAACTTTGTTGAATGCTGTTTAAAAAATGTTCCTGCTTGTATTATTGTGTTAACTACTGTTATTCACTTTTGTCATAATGTATCTTCACTTGTGTCTCACATTTTAGGTGTTTGGTAATTCTTGTTTTTAAAATGTTATATTATTGTAAGCACCTTGAATTTTTTATTTTTTTGCATATAATATTAGTTAATTATTACATTACCTTCACTGGTGGGAATCTATCTGTTGCATGTGGAAAAAAACATAAAGCACATAAAAACAGTCTTCTTGTAGCACTTGTGCATGTACTCTTCTTTTAAGTAAGTGCTTATAAGAAGTACCATGAAGGTTAAAAGTTAAAGAATAAACTTGCAAGAGAATACTTTGCACTTGAGCAATGCTTCGTACAATGTCCGGGTTGGATCCACCTGAAGGTTGTAATCAGACCACACGGACGTGTGTGTTTCTCTACATTTTTCATAATTTCCTGACGCTTCACACAGAAGTGCAGCTCATTGGCTCTTGGAAAGAGAAGCACTTGTCAAAACATCCATCAGGAGTGAAGTGAACTGGCTGCAGCGCCTTTACCCATCGAATCAAAGGAAGGTGTGTCTGCCTTGGGAGGTGTTGTTGTTGTAACCATAGCAATGTAAACAGGAGGGTTCAAACACAGATTAAAATGTGTGCAAGCATTATGTAAGGTGTGTGCATGGAAGTGTGCGTGAGTGCATATGTGCAGGCACACATGGTTTCTTATGTCTCCTAAAGTCTTAAAGGCAGAGTCCTCTTTCAGTGTCTGCAGCTCGTTGAAAAACACTTCAACTTGCAACGCCCACTACTCACTTCTGGCGTCCAGTATAGCAGCAGGCATGTATTTTATTAGCAAACGTAAGTGTGTGTTTTACAGCGTCTCAGCAGTATAAAAATAAGTCTGACACTGTGTGCATTTGTATGTGCGTGTATGTGCGTGTGTGTGTGTGTGTGTGTGTGTGTGTGTGTGTTTGTGTGTGTGTGTGTGTGTGTGTGATTACCAGGAGGGAAATTATTTTTTATTTAATCAGTTCTTGGCCTTACCTGATTTTTCCACCTATTCTCACATTGAAGGAGTTGTCTCTCCCTCAAACCAAATATAAATATATCACACACACACACACACACACACACACACACACACACACACACACACACACACACACACACACACACACACACACACACACACAGACACAAACTGGAGGTCTTCTGGTGAAACTTGAACTTTCTAGGAATCATATACACACAGCTGGAACTGTAGAGTAATGATGTTGTTTGCCGCACATCTGGGATTCACTTCTCAAGTTAAAGTAATTTAATATGAAGGATTTAGGTCTTTTGTGCCCACAGCTGTGAAACTTCTTAATGACATTTGACACTTGCTTCTTTTATTGTGCTTTATTGTTGTAGCAGTTGTTCATTTTTAAGTTTTTTATGTTGTTTAATCAGATGCATCATTAATCGTCTTTCATTCTTTAAAGGTCCACTGTGTAACATTTAGGAGGCTCTATTGGCAGAAATGTAATATAATATTTATAGGTATGATTTTAATAGTGTATAGTGACCTGAATATAGGAATTGTTCTGTTTCCATCCATGTTAAACCGCCATGTTTCTACAGTAGCACAGAATCAACAAACCAAACACCGACTGTAGATAAGGCCTCTCATGTTTTTTGCGTGTTTTTTGACCAGTGTAGTTTCTCCTAAACACTTCACAGCCCATTCTTATTCCCAGATTGACAAATACAGACACAAACGGTGTTCAGTTTGATGCAAACTACAGCTTCTCCACTAGTTGCCACTTACCCTACACACTGGACCTTTAATTGATTCAATTGTATCAAATACTAGTACATTATTTTCAAATGTATTAGCTATGTGGGATTATAAAATGCACAAATTTCATTCTGGAATATATGCATGTGTAACTGCCCTTAACATGTGTACATCTTTCATATGTTGCCTGCTGTAACCTGTCTGAGTCACTGTGCATGGGCCACTAAACTGGTTTTCTCTCTGGGAATCAATAAAGTCATCTAATCTGATCTCACTGTATTTGGCCTCAACAGTCTACATTCAGTATATTAGAATTACTGCATATACACTGAGATGGCAAAATAATATGCTTTTATCATTTTTTGTTGATACTCATGATACTCATGCCTCTATATTACATACATGAACAAACATCAGCAAGAAGATAGGCTATTTCTATATAGTTATTCTTTGTTTCTGCCACCTGGTCGGATTGGGTCCAATTCCCCATCAAATGAATTAAATAGGCAGTAGAAACCATTTGCTTTTGTCCACAGGGGCTGCCAGAATCAACACAAAGTGAAAGTTCCTTGTAGGGCAGTGGCAGTGAAACATGCAACAAGGCTACACAGTTCAGCTGTGATCAAACCAAGGTCATTAACCAAGTGTTATATATACCTCAACCAAAGGCTACAACAGTGTGTCTAATAGAAGTATGGATTTAAATTGTTTATTACTCTTGGTTTGTGTGTTCCATCTGCAGACAAGTGCAAGTCAAGAATCTGATTGTTGGATCTTGAACAGAATGAAATTCTTGTGGTTTGTTGTGTTTTGTCCTGCTATCTCAAGGCTATTTCAAGAACTAGAAAAACAGTTTAAATGAAATCTGGTGGAACATTAGGGCAATAGGTCGAACACATGTGATTAGTTATTGGCAAAGATCTGAATGCAGGTGTGGATTTAGGACATTTTTAAAGATTTCCTAACATCAAGAGACTGGATATTTTTAAAAAGAACTCAGCCACATCCATCCCATGTTTGTCTTTCAGTATATGTATTTATCATACCTTAATGCAGATTTAAAAATTCCAAAGAGTCTATTAACAATATAATTTAGAGGACTGAGTTGCATTGATATGGAGTCTCTGATGACCTTCTAGTTGTGTACCAAATAAAACAGTCATACAAGCAGTTCAGAAAACTATAAATAATGTCCTTCCTCACGTAGACTGCTGGGTTGCTGAAATTTGCAATAGGATTTTAACATAAACATGCTGACGTCCCTAGATCTTTTGAATAAATCCCCATTATGTGCTGTATGCTGCTGGAGTCCGGGTACTGTATATGCATTATTTTAGATAAAAATTAAACATTTAGTACCTGATAAAGCACTATAAAGCAGACTAAATGATTATTTCTAAGAAAGCAGCCATATATTCACAGCAGAAAGAAGGCATGTAACATTCTGGACATAAATAAATAAAGATGGAGGTGGCAGCAACACGGACAGACCCAACTCTAAGTTTACCCCAGTTGGGTCCACCCAGGCTAGAATGTAAGCACTCATGGTATGTCGGGTTTTTTGAATGAAAGCCAGCATGAAAGGCCATATGAGGGAGAGTCACGCATGTCTGTGGATTCACATCAAAGTTCAGTGTGGAGGCAATCAGGCAGAGGAGCTGCAGAAGGTCACGCCTGTGTTCAAGGTGAGTTCATGTTTCTGGCTGCTGTATGTAAAATCAAAACCCTTTGTGGTTGACAGATGTGATCATTGATTTCACCCACAGTTCTTAACTATTGAGGCCTTAAGATTTGAAGCTCTGACCCTATAAAGTTTTGTAAGACGTTATAATTTTAGTCTATACTTTTACTCTTTTAGAAATATTGTACTTTCCGGTTCACTGCATGTATCTGACAGCTGTAGTGACTAGTTACTTTGTGATGTATAAAAAATGCACAATAAGGTGATAACACAGACAAACTATAGTTTACTGTATACTACAGTATAAACTAGTATCGTATACGCAGTATAAGATATTCCTGACACAGTAATACATCACAACACTTATTAGGGAAAATATTCACAGGGAGCAAGTGAATATTCTTACTTTACTGCTCATCTGCTACTTTACTTTACTTAGTAATGTAAAATTCTTACTTTTAAAAGAGTATTTTTACAGTGTAGTATTACTACATTTACTTATTAAAACAACAGGATATGACAGCTATCAGTAATATGCCGTAAATTGTTGAACCAAGTACTACAGCAGCAGAAAGGTAAAGTAGAAAGTAAACAGTAGTACTATAGCTTTAATTTCAGGAGGATGTGGTGTACTTCTGACTTCACATCTCTCTGATACCTGTGGTAAATTCACATAAGCCTACACAATTACCCAGAGCTCAAAGGGGCACTTTGACAATGTTTGTCAAACCTCCACAATATTATAAAGTACATTAAAATTGGATAGAAAACCAGCAAATCCTCACATTTGTGAAGCTGGAACCATGAAATATTTTTTCTTTTATGTTTTGTTTGTTATGTAACTAGTATCTAAAGCTGTCAAATAATTATAGTGAAGTGAAGTAAAAGAGTCCAATAAAGTACCTATACCCTCACAGTACTTCAGTATATGTACTTAGTTACATTCCACCACCGGTTATTGCTGAATACTTGTATGAAAAACACCTGCACTTGAGCGCCCTGGCTGGCAGCAGGTAACACTACAGGTTCCAGAATGCTTTGCGGCGACGTGGGTCTCCTCCTACAGCGTACGCTCACAGGCAGAGAACGGGCAGAACAGATCAGCTCTGTGTTTACGTTGAGATGCTCACAACAAAGGACAGCGCACCGCGGACAGCCTGTCATTTAAAATACAACACCGTGAATATGTTGTCTTACGGTGAGCGTTTGTAACTCACAACTCCAGGAAGAGGAGAACAAATAACCACATTTATTTATTTTTTTTTACGTGGTACGGTTTTAATTCTTTTATTTTTTATTTTTTGGTAAACCAGCCCAGAGGGGGGAAATTAAGACGAAAGAAATCCCTTTTTATGCCGGTGGAGCGTTAAGCTAGCTTGCTAGTCTCAGCAAGTTGTTAAAGCCAGGCAAGCAGCTGGTGGAGAAGCTAGCAGCACAGTCAGCCACACCGAAGACAATACAGCGACTTCATCATTTATACCACAGTGAGTACATGGTTACAAGCCACCTGACTTTGCTTAATAACCACGATAGTGCAGCAACGGTCACACACTAACGTTAGAGGGCTAATTTAGCGCTAGCCAGCCTGTTCAGTGTTTCTTGCTGTCACCTGCTTTGTCCTGTCACCGGCTCTGTGACCATGAACTGACCGGTTATTAACGCTACCTCACCCCGTTTAGCTAGTGCATGCACTGGGCAGGTAAGTCATCACAGGGCAGTCGCTGTGCTGCAGCTGCAAAGTACTTATCTTTGTCAAGTTTTCTACACACACACACACACACACACAGACACACACAGACACAGACACACACACAGACATGCTCATGCACCTGTTTTGACTCTGTGTGTATCTCAGTGGAAATCAGACGCTCTGTAAAGATAAAGCTTCTGGTGGCAGTGACTGTATCTTTGTGTGTGTGTGTGTGGTGGCTTCAGAGATGGAGGTATTAGTTTACATCACTTCCAGTCTGCATGCTGACCTGTCACGGGGTGGTGGTGGTGGTGGTGGTGGTTGGGGGGGGTGAGTGAGTGAGAAAGGGAACATTGCCTGATAAGGAATTAAGCAAATGCACGGACTCTTGCCATTACTGAAGCTTGATTGCCAGTTAATGACTTCCCTCCCCTCCCCTCTATCTCCCCGTGTCATTCTGCCTCTGTCTCTCTCACCCACTTCCTCCCTCTCTCTTTCTTTTTTGTTTCCCACCCTCCTTGCCGTCTTTCTTTCTCTGTTTTGTTCACTCTCTACTGGTAAGCGTTGCTGTTGGATTGCTGATAGGGATCTCGCTGACTTCCCTTCCCCAATGTTGGAAATGTCATGGTAAAGACAGACGTGCATTAACTCCATCTGCTCCACTGAGTTGCCACAGGCCTTATTTCTATTGTCTGCTTGTCAGTGTGATGATTAATGAGGAAACTTAAGTTTCAGTGAAACGCTGGCCAATGGTGGTGGCCACTCCGTTTTATTCTTTCAGTGACTATTACCCATTAACTAACCCATCAAGACTAATATGTAGTAGGACTGCAGTGAGTACAGCGTATCAATGCTAGAAGGAGAGCTACATTTAATACTGAAACTATTTACATACTACATACTTGCTGAATTTGCCTTTAACCTCCTGCAACTGCTCCATAAGCAAAGCAGCTGGTTGAGAATGAGACAGTACAACTACTTTTTGTGCACTCTGAAAGTTAAATCTATTTGTAAGAAGGTGTTGCTAAAGGAAATGATCTACTAAAGTGTTTGAAAGGTTCCAAAACATAGAGCTACGGGTAGAGAGTGCAGCAAACATACAGTAGAAGTAATGTGTATGTTAAGCACACTGTTGCAACTCCATCTCTATTTGAGGTTCATCAGCTTTGTGCAAACATAACTAGTCTAACAGGCTACACTGAACTTTTTGGATCCATATAAGATCTATAACAGTGAGCCAGATCTGCTGTAAAGAGCCATACAAGGGTCAAGTTGCGACACGGATACCTGCTAAAACAGTGCTGCCCTGTTATAAAGAAAGCTGAAGAATCTTTTCTATATTTTTGTGCACACTATTTAAAGTCTGCATTCTCACAGTCCTATAAATGGTGATAACTTCTAGCGTTAAGTGCTTGGGACACAGAGTTTGCTGTGTAACAGGGGTAGAGTGTAAGTGTTTGCACATTTGTATTGGGTGTGTTGCCTGCCGGACTGCGTGTGTGTGTGTGTGTGTGTGTGTGTGTGTGTGTGTGTGTGTGTGTGTGTGTGTGTGTGTGTGTGTGTTTTCTCCAGCATGGTTTGGAGTCTCAATTTCAGGGAGGAAACCGGAGCTGATGGTGTCAGACGGGAGCGCAGAGAGAGCTCTGATGTCTTAATGGAAGCTCAGTGCTGCCTGTATCCTTAGTAACCCGGTCTGTGGGGACACAGAGAGGCCTCCCTGTCTCGGTCTGGGCTGGATGCTGTATCACTGCTGTCCAGGAGCAAAAAAACAAAACAAAAAACGATAACCCCAATTTGATCAATTATTTTTAAAGATTTCTATTTTGTTTTGTGTGGTCTTGTTTAGGCCGAGCAAGTTTTGTGATCCAGTACAACCATAAAACAGAATTATAAAAGTTTAATAAATATGGCTTCCAGCATAGTAAGAGTTTACCTTTTAAAAATTAGATTCAGTAGCATTATTTTTGCGTTTATATCCATTTTCAGGAAAAATTTAAAATCTGTGCTGCAGTGTGTACAAGTGTCTGAAGGTGACTTCCAAATCCTGGTCATAAGATCAAAAGACCGTGACAGCACAACAAGTAACACCCCCACCACCCCCTCAGCTAACCCTTGAATGCCCCTAATATACATATATAGCTTTGAAGTAATTTGAGGGAAGGAATTTATTTCAGGCAACTTTTGAGGTTAACTTTTCAGCAAACTAATAGTTAATAGTTGAACTAATAGTTAAAGGAACCAGTCAAACATTTTACTCATTATATTGTATCTGCTGTGCTGTGTTGACTGAGCTAAGTGTGAACTGTGTGGAAACCCACTTTTATTGCATATTCATTCAATGGAAATATATAAAAGCTGTAAGCTGTAACAATAATGCCAGCCGTTGGTGGTTAACACCTCGCAGTGGAGTGAGTACGTTTGAGTATCATACCAAGAAATCAACAACATGCCAGACGGCTGTGTGTGTGTTTGCACCCTTTTAACGTTAATAATGTGCACAGCATGTTCGTCACGAGAGGAGACTTTTGCTTTTTTGTTTGCATTTATCTTTTTGCATGCACGTGCCTGTGGTGTGTAGTTGCATCAGGGAGGGCCGCTGAGCTCAGCGGGGATCCGTGGGTGTAATCTTCGGCGCAGCTGAGCAGCAGCTTTCCCCCCACTGTGTGTGAAGAGCTTGGCATTCTCCTCCCTGTCCGGCTTATTCTCTACTGTGCTGGTAAACAGGCTGAAGTTTGTGGAGGGAGATTACGTCTGTCATGGAAAGTGGGTCAGACAGTGGGCACTTTTTTATGGTCTTGTTTCTGCAAGGTAGGGAAGGAAAGAGGAGGGGGGCGCATTAAACCACGAGCATTTTTCCATAGTGCTGCTTGAGGCAGCGTGTGCTCAGTCCAATTCGCTTATACTCCCCTCTTGTCAGAATCAGTATCAATCACTTTCCTATACCTTTGCTTACAGGGCATTGCATGACATGACGTGTGTGTGCGCGTGTGTGTGTGTGTGTGTGTGTGTGTGTGTGTATGTGTGTGAGGGGTAAATAAATTCACGACCTTTTTGTTGCAGTACATCCTATGTACCACAAGTGTACCACCAAGTTTTTAGTTTAAAGGCATGCTCAGGCAGACAATGAAATTTTTTTGCCTTTCTTTACCCTCATGAATTTGACTGTAAAACATTTTTTTTTTTTTTTGCCACGAAGAGCCAATGTACAGACTGTACAGATGTTAGCGGTGGCTAGCTAGCAAGGTACACTGGCTGTGTGTGTGTGTGTGTGTGTGTGTGTGTGTGTGTGTGTGTGTGTGTGTGTGTGTGTCTATGTCCTCACAGCCTGATTGATCTCACCAGAAACTCCTATCTTCCTCCAGTCTTCCTCTGTGTTCCTTCTGTCTCCACATGTTCACAAATTAAAGTCTTAAAGCTTTGGAAGGATTCTGTATTTGTTACTCAAGTTATAACATTTTCAACTAGCTCGGACACTTCCGTGCCCCAAGTTGCAATGCCCAAGCTGAGTGTGTCCCCTCTTGTGTCTTTGCATTGACCTTACATGCAATTGTGCTGCCTGACATAAATTCAGTAGTGCAAATCCCACCTGGACAAAAAAGCTTGTTAGGTTAGCCTAGCTCTGTATGGCGAATGCAAATCAGAGCAAGGGCTTAAAAACCATTGCATAGCATATCCTATTGTCTATCATATTATTTGCAGATTGAATGGTAAAGAGACTTCTTTGTCTGGTTTTATTTATTTTTTTGTAAAGCACTTTTAAGACAAGTGCTATATAAATTAATTATTGTTTATTAGTAATGCAGCATCTTTACATTTTACAGGGTTTCCTGTTAGAACTCATACTGCGAGTATGAGGTACTGTGTGTACTTTATTCAACAGGAAAAAGACACACCAACCAAGTACCTCCATTTCCCTTCTGTTATTTATTTATTAGTAATGCAGCATCTTTACATTTTACAGGGTTTCCTGTTAGAACTCATACTGCGAGTATGAGGTACTGTGTGTACTTTATTCAACAGGAAAAAGACACACCAACCAAGTACCTCCATTTCCCTTCTGTTATTATCAGGTAATGATAAAATGCTTCCGGTTGGTCAGTACACATCCCCATTATTATTTGAATTATGTAAACTCGGGTCGTGGAGAAATCAGTTTATCGTAAACCCTATAAATGATTTAAATCTCAGGAGTAATAGCGTTAACACAAATATATGAAATGCAAGGATAATACAAAGCACACGGGCAAAGTACCCCTGCACAATAGCTGAATGCAGATTGTACAATGATTTGTAGCCCTTTCTCTCTCTCATCATATCATCTGTCTTTATCTTATACTCTTCTGGGGGGACTATTTATTATTTATTTAAGGTGCTATTTTAGTAGTAAGTTGGTCTCGTGTTTTGTTACATAAAAAAATTAAGAATACTTTTCTAATTTCTTTCACTGCCTTTTGTATTTGTCTTTCACACTCACTGTGTATTTATCTCTTTCCTAACTCAGTCACTGAAAGTAACACCAAGGCCCCTCTCCCCTGCTGCCAATACCTGAGTCAGAAAAATAAGAGAGGTGGAAAACTGAAACATAGTGAGGCTGTTCAGCTACTTTAAAAAACCTGTTTGGGAGTTCACAGTCCTATTTGGCAACTTTATTACTTTAACGGTAAGCCAGCTGAATTCATGAATAGATCCTTATTTGTAAATGTTGGTGGAGTTCAGGGAAAAATGTCTGTTAATGTCAGGGATGTGCTGACACAAGAAGAGCTGAAACATGTCGGGGGGGGAACGACTAATAACATCCTAATACTTTATTTTATTTATGTGTGCAGCTCTTAAATTCTGTAGCTCCACTGGGAAAGACTGAAAGAAAGAGAAACTTGTTTTAGGACAACATTTTTTTTTTTTTTTTAAAGCAAAACACTTTTGCATTAACAATTTGTGCTTTTGTTTCTTTTCTCCATTAGTCTAGAGCTTTAGAGCTGAAATAATTAGTCAATAAGAGGATAACCATTTTGATAATTATTATATAAGTCTTTTTTTATTTCATTGTAGACTGGGGGGCATTTTCACATTTGGATTAATAGTCCAATTGACAATTCACATAAGATCCTTGTTTAATTCTTCCTCTTGAGCATTTTTGCCACTTTTGTCCTTCTTGTTACCTTTTGTAATCAGTTTTTCTATGCATGCTAGTATACCGTCATAGTGGGCCCACTTTGCCTTATTGCATTGCATCCATTGTGACAGTTACATGCATACATTGTGATGTAGATGCTGAATGGATATATTGTAGCACCAAAATGAAACCACTTCTACACGTTTGGCAAATAGACCCCATCATTTCCTGTTTTACCACCTAGCTATATTTATACTAATAATTGGTTACGTATCAAAGTGTCTGGTGGAGATCTGAAACGTCCCAGATGTAGACAAAAGCTGTCAAAAGACGCAGATGCTGTTCATTTCCTATTTTGAATGATGGCCTCCTGGCTACCTGAGAATGGCAAACAGCTTACATGATTTCTCACTTTTGGGTGTGCTCAACTCTGACCAGACTGAAACCACAGCCTGTTCCTGCAGGGATTGTTATTTCCCTTTATATAACAAGAATCTTTCACTTTTACAAGCAGGAAGCGAAAAAAACTCAGTTGGGTTTATATGTAAAACTTGAAGAAAGAAAGTTTTGTGAGTGTGTTTGTATTATTGTCAAGATATCATCTCTGTGGTTCCCTTGCTGTGTAGTTCATACAGGCGACTGCAGCTGAAACTACTGATACACCTTCTCTTTTCCACATATACATATTCATATGTACACACAGACCTGTAATTATCAACTCCCCTCTCATCATGCATGATTGCCATTTCCTGCTTCACTTTCCAACCTTCCTGTTTCAAATGAGCTTATGTGTACATCCTCACACACACACAGTTGATTGTGTAACTTGTTGAGGCTACACTTTCCCCTGGGAGCGCTGCTGTTTCTGCAAATGCAGAGAAAGATTAGGCAGTAGTTGCTAAAGATCCATTAAATAATCAACGTCCGTGCTCAACACAGCAGCAGCAGACAGTTGCTGAGATGTAGTAGTAGAATTGGTCTTTCTTAAATGTAACTGATTATGTAACATATGAAACTGTTGTTTAGACCTAATATAAACAAAAAAGTCCCACTTATTTCCTGAAATCTTAAGTCTGTTTTATTTTTAAAAAGTTCAGGAGATAGAGCCAGAAGTCCGAGGAGGAAGCAATGCCAGAACCCAAACAGACCCCACTGAAGCCTGAATGCTAGCAGCACTAGGCACCATCGTGCCTCATTCAGCTGGACAAGAGGCTAATGATTACAAACTATGACCAGGTGCAGCTCAATTAGACCCACATAGACCGTTCCCTTTTCACTCCCCAGAGAAATGCAACCGTCACTAACGCTGCAAGGACCCAAACAGGAACGGATGGTGAATGGAAACATGAATCAGCCACAAGCACGCAACGGTAGAAAAAGTTTTGCCCCTGAAAGGTACTGTAATAATCACTTTGAGACTTTGAAATTGTCCTACTACCATCTTTAGGGTCACCTAGGTGCTGTTGACCTGATTGCACTTGGCGCTATAACTTTAAACACTAAAACATTCAAACCTATTTACCAATGCTCAATAGCTGCAGAATATATCTGTCCTTTTGATTTCTTCCTCAGTACTGAAACTAAAATTAAACTTTCTCACAATACATTCACAGTGTTGTGGTATAACCATAACGGTAATAGTGAAAATAGTCTACAAAACAAAACGAAAACAACGCCCTAAATTTATCAAAAAGCTGGAATCAGTCATAGAATTTATTTATTCTGTGGATTATGAAGAGCCTTTATTTTGACATAGCTTTAGTGACAGCTTAGATTAAACAGTGGGTATGAGCCTTTTTTAACACGCAGCAAAAAATGTCATCATTCATTTGTCAAACAGACATAAACTGGCTGAAGTGACAGAAAGCAGAGACAGTTCAGAGAGAGAATATCTGCCGCAAAGAAACGAGGCATCGCTGCCTCAGTATTACAACTCAGTGTTTGTATCCTATCCCTCCACAGTGTACACTAATACATATTGCATTACACAGCCATGATATGGCTCTATTGTATGCCTAAAGAATGGCATACATTGACCTCAATGACACCTTTTAGTAAGGATGGTGTCATTAAGCACTTTTGTCAGATATTTAAATTATACAGCGCTACAAACCTGCAAATTTCATAAATATGTATTCAAGTGAATAACAGCAATTTAAATAGGTTCTGTAATTTTCCCTTCTCCACTGAACACACACACACACACACACACACACACACACACACACACACACACACACACACACACACACAGGCACACACAGGCACACACAGTATTCTGCTGTACTGTACCTTGCTTCTAGGAAGGTCAGATTGTATGCTTTGTACAATCAGCACTTGGCTGTATAAGCAGTTGATGTGTGTGTGTGTGTGTGTGTATGATTGCATGTCCATATGACGATATACCCATGTGTGTTTAGATGTCCAGTCTGTGTACAGTACGTCCTTGTGTGCATGACTGCACACATGTCACAGTTTGCATGTGCTCCCCTTCATGCCTCAGCTGTGATTGTGTGTGCTGCCCATGCTTACATGTTTGCATGTGGAGTTTTGTGTGTACAAGACTTTGTGTCACGGGTTTGTATCTTGTTGCACGTCCACCAACAGAGCTGTTTGTTGTCTCTGCATACGCTTCTCTGTGTTTTTCCCACTGAATCATTGATGAGACTGTAATTCGAACGCTGGCCCTCCAATTTTCTTCCCCCTACAGTACCTTCTGTCATCAGTTAGCCTCCTCCCAGTGCCGCTTACAGGAAAACCAGTATGCTGCTCTGACAAAGCACAGACAGCAGACCTGCCCTGGAAACTATAAAAGCAATCATTAGTTACAAAATGGACAAAGGACCACAGACACAAACAGTAACAGTAACTTTTAGGCTTTTCCAGTTATATATACACGTGAATGATCAAACTGTAATCAAAGAAACAATTACTCACCTTGTTTGGCAGCTCACCATGCCACAATGTCTACACAGTTATTCATGTATTTGTGTGGCACAGTACTGTTTTACTCTTTGTTCATTATATTCCAGTTATTGTGTGCAGTTATTGTGTGCTTGTAGGCATAAAAAAAATTTAACAAATAAAGCTCACCTTATATCTTACTCTTTCTGTCAAAACTGGTAGAGCTGAAAGTTGATCAATAGATTAGTTGATTGAGGGAAACTTGATCTATTTTAATATCCAATTAATTGTTAATGCAATATTTTATTTTTGGCAGACTCCATGAAAGGCGACCCGCCCAGTCTGTAGATATAAAAGTCTAATTTTGAGGTAACAAAAACATAACACTCCTTATTTTCAGGTGATTATACACTAATGAAAACATACCTATGAATGTTATATTCAATTTCTGACAAGAGAGCCTCCTAAACATTACATACTGGACCTTTAAGTAAAAATAAACCAGTTGTTGTTGTGAATATTTTATTACACTTTCTTTGCAGTTTTTTTTTTTTTTCTACATACTTTAAGTTTGCAGATTAGGAAGATACAATGGGGGAAAAATATGAGACTTATTATAATTCTCCTTAGTTTAAGGCAGCCTAAGTTAGATTTAGGGAAGTCTGATTCACATGCATATTTCACAAGTTATTCACAGGACAAAAACACAAACAGGAACCACCAGTTTTTAATACTCTTGCTGAGTTGATTTTATTAGACAGTGTAACATGGACACTGTGGGAGTATATGAAACATTGTTTGTGAGTCAGATTCACTTGTTTTCACAGTGAAATGACCTGTCATGTAATCTTATCCACTGAGCCTCGAAACAGGCTGACCATAGACACAAGTCCAGCCATCTAGGGCCTCTGGCTCAAACTGAGGACCCTCTTTGGTGGAAGATGGGTGGATTCTTTGGAGATGCCAGTCCTCTAGGAGCCTCCAGAGCAACCAGTAGTTTGTTTTGATGAGTTAATTTAATCCTCAGCGGGAGTTTGGCGCCGAAGGGTCCGACTCCAGTCTGCTTTTTTTAGGCGTGGATGGCAGAGGTGCTAATGGTGCTGTCGTTAGGAAAAGATCTGGTCCTGTGTGCACTAACCATACCTTTGAGGTTAGTGTGTATTTTTCTGAACGTGATCAGCGCTGTGGTTGACGTGTGATGTTCATGGTTGAAGTTGGTCAGAGAGGGATGATGTGTGTTGGCTTTTCAGGAGACTAGGAAATGTTTACAGGACATTTCAGCATGTTTCCTTATGTGTTGGTTTTGTTAAGAATGAGGCCCAATAGCTTTTGATGCCATCTTCACTATGTTCACATCTGCTTTCAACAACACAGCTCAGGTTTACATTCCTCACCTTGTTTCTAATGTTCAAGTCCTTTTCCTGACCTGCTCCACATATTTCATGCCTTGCTGTTTATAGCTGATGGGTGTGAGTATTGTTGTGGCAACGCTTCCTGGGGTCAAGTGCTTGGCATCGGGCCCAAGTGGATTATTCTAATCTGCCTTGTTACCGACTACTCCTTTTTTCCGTCATGGTCACTGCTACGAAAGTAGCTCAGCATGGGTTAATATTGCCCACTTCAGTGTCTGTGTAGACTCACTGTGTTGGTAACAGCACATGGGGAAGTGGTCTGCTTTGTGTACCAGTTTATAATCTCTCTGGTGTAGGCTAATGGTTACTCCAGAGAGCCCAGACACCACAGAGTGTGGATGTCTTTAATATGTTTCAGTAAAAAGGGTGATAAAAAAACGACAGATGGGCTGAAGCTAATTAATTTTTTATTCGCCATGTTAGAGAGCATGTGTCCACCATCCTGAGTAAGCAGGTTGTTCTTCACACAGTAAGTTTACTGTTTATTCACATTTACAATTATGGCATTTGGCAAACTCTCTCATTCAGAGCAAATTACAGTGCTGTTTAACTTTCATGATTCAGACCAACAAAACAAAATCAGACCCAGTGAAGACACACACACACACACACACACATATATGTATTTGCTGGCAATCAAACCATCCAAGTGATTAGGTGGGCATAAGGTGCAACAGGGAGTAAACATGATGACTAAACTAGCTTCAGATCATTCCCTATGGATTAGTCCACTAGAAGATTTTCTTTCTGTACAAAAAAAAAAGTCACAGCCCTTTTCTGGATTGTATTTTAGATAACAGAACAAGTTTGATTATACTGGTACAGCACATTGTTTAGGATAGCTCTCTATTATGAAGACCTGACCACAACTGCTGCTTTGCTCTTCTTAGTACAGAACATTGTGTTTCTACTTGTTGTCTGACAAAGGAGTTTTTGTGTATCCTCACTGGTGTGAGTGTTTTGAGGGCTCAGCTCACAGCAGGCTGATTAGGACAAACTAAAACTGATCTACGACCTTTTGTCTCCAGTGTCCTCTAACCTGCATGTGGCTATCCGTCTGTTGTGTGTGCCTACCATTATTTCTTCCTTCCTGTCTTGTAATGTGTCCTGGGGCTCATGTGATTCTGGCATACAGTATGTTTCCATCCATCTTGGAGTAAATATTGGACCCCCCCCCCCACACACACACACACACACTGACATACAGGAGAACACCTCCAGGGACCATTGAAGATGAGAAATATACGCCTGTCTGTGAGTGGGGAGGGAATTGGGACTTCATATGTGTATCGACACACTGACTCTGTGTAAATCACTTTAGAGCAGAGCAGCTACAGGCATGTCTCTGGCTAGACAGAAATGTACCAGTGCCTCTCGCTCAGTGTGTGTATAGCCTAAACACATCAGAATGAAGATATCTTTAAACCATGCATACACTTACACCCATGAAACATTGTATTATTCTGTTTCTATTGGCTAAGCTACCACTCAGTAAATCATATTAGGAATTCACTCTCTGGTTTGTATTGATAATGCAGTCTTATCTGTCTGTGTATACCCAGATGAGCTTCAGGAGATGTAATTCACAGTACATTAATTTTCTATAACGTTGCATCAGCAGTGATTTTCCCTGTCATAAGGTCCACTGTTGGTTTTATAGTTCCTCTGGATGGAAATGGTTTATGTGTGCCAGCACACAGTGTGGGTTTATTTTGGGACAGTAGATTGGAGTTTTTGTGTGATCTTATGTGTGAATGGAAATTGTCTGATCATTTCCCATTGGAGTTGGGAAGACCAGTCATCAACTACTGCGAGATCATGAGCAAATTACAGTTACATGGGAGCACACCCAATTGAACATAAATCAAAAGTCTTTAATTTAATGGAAAAATGGAAAAACAAAGAACCCCATTTCTGAAAAAAATAAACACCATCCAGTTGACTGTTGTCATCCAGTCAATGTTGCAGGTAACCATTAGTTCCTAGTCATCATGAGAATGATCATCATTTATCGTCCCCTTTTTAATTGGGTGGTTTCCTGTTTTACTAAGTGATTCAGGTTCTGTGTGAGCAGCAGTATGGAGATGGCAGCTATGTCTTCAACCAACCATAAAACTGATCGTATCATTATAATGACTGTTTACATAATAAAAGACTTAAAGGTATCAAGAGGAGCCAATCAGCCAAATTGCAGATAAGAGCCAATTATAAGCAAAACATTTAGATACCTACTGCAGAAACTTTGGGATGTTTTAAGAATCAAAATTACTAATGCAAAAATCGAAGTACTGATGTAGAGGTCTGGATCACCACTGTAATAATCAAGACGCTTAAACTAAGTGGACATGCTTAGACACTTAAATACATTTTGTAAAAAATACTGGGGATATAACACTTCCGGTCCTTCCTTCCTCTTTTTTTTTCATGTTTTTCAATACCATCACTGCCATTTCTTTATGTTCATCAACTGGATAAGTTAGACCAAGGATAAGAGGCAGAATGGAAGATTCAACCGAAAAGAGAATCTGGCGTCAGGTTTGCCAGCACCCCCTCCACCCCACAGATCAGTTTCCGAGTCATCGAGCGTCTAATCTTCACAGTGTGCAAACCAATACCTCTCCACTGACCCCACCATGGAACTCTAAACACTGGAGACCAGACCCGGGGCATCTGAAAATGAACTGCCGCCCACACAAATGCATTTCCCTTGCATTACAAATGAAATCCCCACTGATGTACACACACAGCCTGCCACATTCCAAAAAAAAATACTTAAAACATAATTTGTAGGGTTAACACATGCTTTGAATTATTGACGTTATTTGGTGTTGTTATGATTAAACTGTTATTTAGACAAGCACCTCTTGCAATGATGACGTTTCTGGTCACACCCAGCAAGCCTCCTGCATGATGTGCTGCATAATGCTCCAGTTGAGTCACCATTTGGAAAAACAATGAAAAGACATTCCAAAAAACTGTAAGAAGCCTTTCATCTCATGGTCTTTCCTTCTTTCAAACCCACAAATGGATGACTGATGTCCAGATCCAGATTTTTTTATTCTTTCATCTTTCTTTTTGTAGCCCTGCCGTCTCAAACTAACCTTACATTTAGTGATGGGAAAGGTTTGCCTCACCTGTCAACCACCTGCTGCTGCCTTGGTTGGCATTATTCAGTCTGTGGATCTGAACATTTTAAACATTTTGAGAACACATTCACAAGAAAAAAATACCCAAATATGTTTTCTGCAGAGCTAACAATTTGTTTAGAGTTCTCACTTAGACAAACATCTTGTCAGCTGTACTCAGAGGTGAAGAGGTAGCAATTAGTCCCATCCACTGCGCTGAAAGTTGGCACATTCATCTCAGGCTGACAGGCTGTGTTACTCTTTCCTGAATGAGAAATCATAATCTGGCAGAGAGCCATCATTTTATCTTTTTGAACTGAGGAACGTGTGGTCTTTGTCTGCAAGCCAGCTGACTGAAGACTAACTGGCCATTTGACTTTCCCACCAAGCAGCTGGTGTTTGTCACAGGAAGTTGAGGTTTCTAATTTGAGACATTAATGTGGCTTTGTCCCTCTTTACGTTGAGGTCCTCTTTGAGACAAACTCAGTTATGCTCAAACCGAATGCTATTTTATTTTTTATTTTCTTCTGTATGATGATTGGTGAATCAGAGCCTCTAAACTGAGGTTGTTTTGTTGTAGTTCAGGAGCTTTTTTATGATCTTAAAATAACCAACTAAAAGAGGGCTGTAACCTCACCCCTCACTGATTAAAGGTCTTAATCGGTAGAGTTCATGGCTGTTCTAAAAATGTGAATTTTACACTGTATACTCCCCCAAGTGACTATTGCTGCCACTGCATCAAAAAAAGTCTTGTTTTCTCATAAAAATAGTAAAATATTTTCGTGTTATATCATATTTTTCACTTTTCTTGTTATAAAAAGTCAGTATGTTGTTATATCTGCTGTCCTATCTTTTCCACGTTGGAGAAGTGTGTGTGTGTGTGTGTGTGTGTGTGTGTGTGTGTGTGTGTGTGTGTGTGTGTGTGTGTGTGTGTGTGTGTGTGTGTGCGTGTGTTAGATGGGTGGGATATGTATGTTTGAGATTTACTGAGTAATGAATGATTTAGTGGCACATAACAATGCACCATATTGATGCACATAGTCATTGTAGTTAAAGTGAAATATAAACAGTTATATTTCCGTGGATTGAGTATTGTTGGAAGTGTGCTGTAGTACAAAGTTTGCCTTGACAAAAATTACACTTAACATTGCAGTTATGCCTCCCAAGAGACCTTTTCACTGTGGTTCCACTGGGTTTCGACTTTAGCAGCAATCACCTCCTTTCCTTGAGGGCTCGTTCCTGGAGGCCATGAGTTTAAGAACAAGGATATGCCTTTTCTCTGAAAGACTTTGACTGCTTTCCGAACAGGACACGGGTTAAGTGGGCTGGAGTTCCTCTTGGAGTGGGAATTTGACAAAGAAAGCTTTGAAGTAGATCAGCTGAGCAGCTCCTACAATGTCTTGTTTGCTCTTAACTTCACATTTAACCTCTTAACCATCTACCCAACCACTTACTTTTCTTTTGTTGGTATGTTGATGGTTTCTATGACGCTGTAGGATGTAGCCTTTTTGGGAGCATATTTATCTATGTGTCCTGTCTTGAGGCTGTTCATAAATCACTTGAAGAAGATTACTGTTAAAAACAAATAGTTTACTGTTTTTTTGTGTCTTATTGTTGTTTATCGTTTTAATATTGGCACTTCCCTTACATTTTGCTATAGTATTATTACGTTTACAGGAAAGTCCCCTTTGTTCTGCCTACTTCAGTGTGCAGTAATATAACCATTCTTTATGCAATCAGGCTTGGGTTGACACCTAAAATAGAAATGGAAACCTGACCTGGGTGTCACAGGTTGGCAGCAGCAGGTATCTCACTGAAGTTACCGTAAACCACTACCTGGAAAGTAGGCTAACACCCACTGTCTGTCTGAAGTAGCTAATTAATATTTAGCTTCTTACAGCCAGATGGCTATTTTCATGACTATTTTCTATTGTTGCCCAAGCACATTTCAGTAGAGCTGCTGTTTGCTTTCAAGGAGACATGAACCTCAGCCTACCAGCTGAATAATGTCTTTTTTCACTTCTTACACCATACTGTTGTGCATTACTTTGATACTGAAGAAAACTTAAAAACTTCTTAGCCAAGTCCTGGAATTATGAGGTCATTTTTTTCTAGGATTTTCTAAGTGGATTTATAGGCGTTTATTTGCAATGGACCTCGTAGACTGAATCTAGAAATGCCTGTATCATGTTTGTCTTCGTGTTCAGATTTAATAGTATCACTCAGATTTTGATACAAATTGCAGCAATCAGGTCCTAAAGGGTTTACCTAATGGCCTCTGTGAGCTGTTTGTCACAACCACTGCGTCTGCTGCAACTGTTGATAGTTAGTGAGTGAGCCAAACTGCAATCACTAACTTCCCAGCATGCACTTGTCCCTTTCTCCTCATGCAGTATCTTTGTCTCACTCCCTCCAGCTCTCACACACACCCTTGGCGAAACACGCCTTACAGTTTGAAAACCTCTGTTCGGCATTATCTCACAGGTGGCATCCTGCTGTGCCAGTTGAATGTCAGTAATCCATTTGAAGTCCTACTCTGCCCGTCTTTATTGACACTGACATTACTCAATGTTCTTTTAAAATGTAATGTCTCTTTCTTTGCACAATTGGTTTTGGCATTTGTGTACCATTATCTGACCAAGACTATTATGTAGAAGTGATCACGTCTCTGTACAGTGAGCTGTGGGCATAAGACAGGAATATGACATTCAAATATAAATGTATTGCTTTTGTGAACACATAACACCGAGAAGATAAAACCCCCCTCACCTCATCTACCATTTATTTGTGATAAAGGGAATGAGCTGTTTGTCACAAGGGATGCAAAGATGAAAAGACTGAAGAGGAGGGAAAGGTGGAGATTGACTGTTTTTGGAAAATTGTTGCTGTAAGCTTTTGAAGAAAAACGTGTTTCTGCTGCTCAGCATGGAACAGCTGGGGAGCTCAAAGCCTCTTGCTCGCAATCCACTCATAGGGAACATGAAAGGTATGAAATGCCTAAAAGCCTCTGCATGTTTGAGGATGTGGTGAGAGCCAGTAATACTGGGATGATTAGGTATCTGATGACCTTCTTAATGAACGGCTTTGACAAAGATCACAGCAGCCACAAGTAAGAAGATGAGCTCGTTTTTTTCCTCCCTTAGACACATGCATGCCTAACAAACTGTCACCCACTTTCAGCCTACGTTGTATTGATAGTTTTAGCCCAGCAGGCAGCATTTTACTTTGAAAATCAAGTCTACTTTCTTGTCTTTTCACATAGCATCTTAATATTAAATCTTCTTAATGTCCAGAATGCCAGAAACATGCCATCCTCTCTGAGTCTCTGCCAGGCATCTGTTATTATTTATTGATCTGATGACCCACTTTACCAGGAGGATATCATTACCACTTTCCAGTAATGAAGATGCTTCACTATGTAGGAGGTCCTGGTTTTCTTTTCTAGCTATTGTAATCTAACTAATCTGACTTTTTTATATATATATATCTTTTATATATCCTTTTTAATATACATCCTGTTGTTGTTGTTGTTGTTGTTGTTGTTTTATGTTCTATTTTACATCTGTTCCCAGTAAAGCTGGTTCATTTGGACAGTCCACTTTATATCAAAAGCTCACTGCCAATACATTTTGTTTTTGTTAGTGATGTCCAGTTGAAAGACTAATAACTAAAGCTGAAACAATCAATCAATTAATCGATCAACAGAAAATAAATTGGAAACTGTTTTGGTAAATCATCACTTGTTTCAGTTATTTTTCAGGCAAAAATGCCACATTTTCCCAGCTTCTCAAATGTGAGACTTACTGTTTTTCTTTGTCATGTATAATAGTAAACTGGATATTTTTGGGTTAGACTTTTGGTTGGACAAACCAAATGCCATTTTAGGCTCTGGGGAATTATAACGGGACTTTATGCACTATTTAAAGGATGTTTTGATTGAATAAATACTTGCTAATCTACCAATCTATCTTAGCATTGGATGTTCAAAAAGTGGGAAAACATGGTTAAGTATTAATTATCCTATCAGCATATATTAGCAGTCTTATGTATGTGTCAAGTATGGGGCTTGTTATCACATGAGCCAATAGCTTAAGCCTTAAGGTCTTAGTGTCCGTGGTTATGTATCAGGACCTATCTTTTACCTTGGTTATGCAGTAGACTTAGCAGATTAGTTAACAGCATACTGTCGCTCCCTCTTTGAGTTCATCTTTGACCGTGACTCTGCTTGAGTATCTTCTGACCCATTTTTGGTTCCTGACCTGCCAGTCGAGAAACACTGCCTCTGGTTAAGTTGTTTGTTTCCACAGAGCCATGCCTTGTGATCCTGAAAGTGTGTCACCCTTTGACTTGTGATTCCACCCCTGCCTTTTTCAAACATTACACAACTTTTAACTCTATATCAAAGCGTTGTGCTGGACTCAAATCCGTCAGAGAACGCCGTTAACTGTGGGTGTGACATGGTCGATTGATGCAGGCTTTGTTTCCCTGTGCATGCTTATGTGTTGCCCTTAGGCATACATGTATGCTAAACAGGACAGTTTGACATGTTGCTCTGCGGCTCAGCTGGCAATACATTCAAAAGGAGAAGTGCAGCTGTTAGCCTGCTTTCCTATTAACATACACACGTGTGTAGGTTTGCCTTGTCTGTGTGCATCTACGTTTGTTTGTCATGTGTTTTTCTCTGTTGGCAGCCAGTGGGAATGGCAGGTGTCATCTGTGCCTCCTTGCAGTTAAGTTTTATGAGGCTCTTTGTAAGTGTGAGGCTGGTGTTCCTGCTGTCAGCAGCACACTGTTACAATCCCTGACTCCAGCCAGCAAAATCAGTCTCACTGAGCTCTAGATCTATTGTTGTAGGACTGTGTGTGTCGGTAGCTAAGCAGCAGTTGGCATGCAGCCACACTGAGCTCTGTGTCATGCACAGTTGCAGAGGCAGACAGCTTAGTCAGACACACACACACAAACACACAAAATACATACACGCCCCAACATATAGCATATTTGTTCTAGGGATGCCAATTTTGAGCTAATTCCTCAGTCATTTTGATCATCAACAAAATTGAAAGGCAAAATGCATGTTTTCCTCATTTAAACTATTGACATGGGTTGTTTAACAGCATAGCCCAAGTGAATTAAGTAGAGAAAGGTTGAATTAAAGAAAATAAAGCTCGACCGGTCATTATTATTAACATACAATGTCGGTTAGTGGGGCTTTAAATATTAAAGGAAACATCATTAGTTTGATGGAAATCCCAGTCTCTGATGTTTAAGCCTAATGTTGAGCATTTCCATGCACTACCCCAAACTCTTCACCATACTTTTGGCTGCTTTGCAGAAATGATGCTGCACCACAGAATAGTCAAGTATGGACATTATTTCCAGGGAGACTAGGCTGGTTGAGTTGGTTTCCTTGAGCTACACAGGAGAAAGCAAGAAGGAAGACTGTTTGTGATTGAACAATGAGCGAGACTCTGGGTGGCTGCTGTTTTTTTGATAACAGTAGAGTTGAGACAGAAAGATAATTCAGCACTCTGGACATGTGTTCAATAACAGGACCCACCGCACTAAGACCTATACTTGGTTTGGTCCTCCTGTGTCTGGATCCATAGGTAAAAATCAGTTCCTGGCAAGTCAGTCAACAGCTCCCTCGACACTACTAAATTTATGCACACAGTTCAGAGCATAGTGTTTTAGTATGCACTGACAATACTGTATATAAGTGTGTGTGTGAGTATGTGGGATTAACCCCTTCTGTCAGTGAAGCAGGTGGGGCTCAGGCTCACATCCAGTTTTACTGGACCCTTCTTTACCTCCCCCTTCTTCTTGCACACTCTTTCAGGTCCTCCATTTTCCTTTTGTTTTATTGCCTCCATCCAGAATTAAAAAACCTCACCTTCTGCTGTCAACCTTTCCAACCCAAATGTGCTGAACCTTGATGTGGTTTCTGTCTGTATTGATGAAGCTGTTGAACAGTTCACAGTTATACTGATGTGTGATACACTGAATATAGATGTATTGTTAACACAATGTAACACTTTGGGAGCAAAGTGTTACTTCTTTAAGTGTGAGGCTGCGAAACGGTTTGTTAAGATACATGAGCCGGTAGGTTTTTCAATTGGTAGGTAGGGCTTAAAACAGGCCACTCAAACCTAAATAAGCTCCTAAATAAGGGTGAATAAGGGTATGTGACTTTTCACCTATTATCAGAAAAATCTGTCATGTGTGGTTGGTGTGTGGATAACCAATTTATCCTCATCTCCTCACTGTCAATTTTTTTTTTTTTACAACTTTCAAAGGATCGAGATCAGTTGTGTTCAGTGAAAAGTGTTCTGTGCTATTGTCAGCTTTTCCCTCATCAGATAATTTGTAAGTAAAGACTTTGTAGCTGCACCAAGACCAAAGTTGGAAACTCCACCATCGACCACAGTGTATCATAACTGGTCAATCCTTAGGCGAAGCTGTGATAGTGTAAACAACCTCTGACTTCCTGTTTCTAAGTGGGAACTTTTGTGTGTATATACCTACAGTATCATGAGGTTGCCCCCCTTATAGAAATCCACTGAGTGTGTGGGCGGGAGGTGTGACTGACAGACTGGTCAGAAAGATTGGCACCAAGTGTTGTAGGAGTAGAGGAAACACATACTGATATTAGACAGTATTGTGTTTATTTCTACAGAGCATTGCACTGTGCATATTGTTTCATGCAGGTTATATTACAGATCATCATCATCAAATAATCATCAAAACAATAGTTATAATTCTTATAGTTTGACATTTTGGGAGATATATTTATTCATTTTGTGGCGTGGAGCTAGCGGCAAAGATTTATACCACTGTCATAAGAGCCAAAGTGAAACCAGAACTTCACTTTAAACCTCATTCAAAATCCTATTGATATTTTTAATAGTGTAACTACTGAAATTATTAACTACTTCTAATAACTAATTCCAGCCTTGGAACACAACCTTACTCATCAGCGTGTTGTGTGGTTCTCTCCATATGTTAAGATAAGGTTGATAATATGATAACATTCAGTTTTCAGTGACCCTTAATAAACATAAGCTAAACTTCACAGTCTGAAAAAATAGGTGAGTCTGTGGGTGAGTCGTAGGGGATGCACTAGCGTTTACATGTAATCTCTCTGTAATAGCAAAGAGGAGCAAACACGAGTTGTTAGACAGCAACAATTCTAGCTAAGAAGACACCAGGAGTTTGGCTCTAACATCATCACAACGACATTATTAGACAGAGCCAGGCTAAGAGGTTTTAGTCTCTGTGCTAAGCTAACGTTGTCACTGGTGATAAAATGATTTCAGTTTGTTAGGGGGAGTTTTTCCAAGTTTTTTCTAGACACTTAGAAGACATCTAGTAAAAGTTTGAAACAGGAATCACGATACATGTTATGTCGTGTTCACATGGGACATTTGCCATCAATTAAATGAGTTGAAGGGGATGACTGATGATGCACTCAAACGTTCAGCTAGTTTTGATGACATTTCCATGAGCAATCACTCATCGTGGAATTTCCCCATTGTGGGACAAATAAAGGAATATCTTATCTTATATGTCTTATTGAAATACAGCGTCCATTTTTGATGCCTCACACATGCCTCATACAAACATTGTCTTCGTCCCTACTGAATATTGCTTCTGTCTGACATTATGTCTGAAATATTTACTTGGAAGGCCTGTGTATGAACTTCTCCCACTCAGTCTGATGGGACTCAATCAGCCTCTATGCTCTTCAGTGCTCAGTTAGAGTGTTTAGGAACAAAGCCCCCTGCCCCCACTCATCATCAAAACACTTTACTTCCTATGCTTTATTCATGTGTGGTTTTGCATTCTCTTCCAGAAAGGCACTCTGGGAATTGTAGGAGAAATATTGTCCTCCTCCTTCATATAAGGATGGCTGCCTGGAAGTGCAGTGATGTTGTTGTTTCTATTCTGCTCTTGTTTCGAAAGATATTTTAGCATATTGATATTGTTGTCAAGCGAATGAGGGGAGGAAATACAGGAAAGGTCCTGAGTAAAACATAAACACATAATGTTGAGAGTGAAGGTCCTCCTAGCTTGTTGTAACAGGAAGTCCATCCTCTCCTTTTTCTCATGCCTTATTTTCTCACACATGCTTTCTTTCTCTGTTCCTCACTGTGATTTCCTGTGCATTTAGAAAGCTGTGCGTATGTGTGTTTGAGTCATTCTCTGAAGTCAGCATTTACAGACACCCACCTCAATCAGCAAGAAGAATAAGTCACATGAACTTCCGACCTTAGTCATGTCCCTGGTGTTCTGATGAAAGCCTTTTTATTTTAAACTTTGCAATAAAATCTTGGGAGGTTGCAGTGTTTGGGATGTACTTTACATTTTTACCTACGGAGCAATTTAAAATGGATCCAAATATCTTGGCTAAAATTAGTCTACGTAGGGTTTAAAGGGATAGTTTTATTTTCCTACTGTACTGTGGTCCTTCTTGTCACTGCAAATTCCGTAGTTGACCTGGGGAAGTAGTTGATCTGTCAGTGAGGAGCTTCACCGGGGCGGTGTAGTGAATTCATAATGTCCTAGAGGTCCTATCCCTCCCAATGAAAGCCCCCTGACCAACCAGTTTCAGTTTCTAGTAGTGACAAATCTTTTTTATTACTCACTGGCTTCCCACCTATGGAAAAGCAGGACACCTGCTTTTGACCAACTAAGTCCTATGTCCTGTCCTTAGCAGGTGTTCAGACAGAAAGACAGCCATTGTAGCTGATGATAATAATAATTGTGTAATACCATATACTGTGAAACTGCTATTTTCTGAGGAGATTATCATACTATGAAAATCTCTTATCGTTGCAACCCTAGAGGAAGGTTTTTAGGAGGTAAAAAAAGCTAGCATGATTTTTGTTGTCGTGTTTTTGTTGTTGGTAGAATTGCATTTGAATCAGGGGGACAAAGTAAAAACACTAATCTTTGTGTTAATCCTTTCGTTGTCACTTTGCAGGGCAGGACAAGTGGTGCTGTCAGAGACGGACACATGAAGCATGAGAGGGTGGAGCTGAGGCTCAGCTGACCCTTCCCCTTCCTTCTCCTCCTTTCCCCCATCCTTCATTTGATTGGCACCTTCCCCCTCTCTTCCCCTCCTTTCCCCTTCCTGTCTCCCTCGCCCGGTTGGATCTCACCCATCTTGCTTCCCCTTCTCCTCCAAACCTCAATCAGCCGTGCCCAATGTACTCCCCGGAGCAGGAAAACATCTCCACCACCGCCTCCACCAAAGTGCCAGTGAAGTATGGAGAGCTCATTGTGCTGGGGTAAGGAACAGCTAATTACAGATACATCCTTTCATCTTTACATCCAAAACAGAACTCTTTTCTATTCTTTTATGACTGAATTTGTGGACATTACAACTTTTGTTCGCTGACACTAAAACTATGGTCTAAATAAGATGTAAGTTCAAGGTACTGTTGGCAAATCAAATAGTTGATAATGAAATGACCATAAGATCTCTTTAAATGTCAAAAATAGATTCTGAAGGACATTTATATTAAAGCAGCTATAATTCATATATACATTAAAACGTATATCAAAAGACAATGTGAAAAAAACATGACAATGTGAAAGGGGTTGCTCGTAGTGATGAACCTACAGAGAGGTATCACTCGAACCTGTGTCTCCCATTGGCTTTATGGAGCTTTATAGTGAAACTCAGCTCTGGCCCGCTTCTTTACTGTTACGGTTCACTCTCACATCTCTCACAGCATCTTTTTCAAACGCAGCAGGCAGCTGTTTTGGTGAAAGAATTCTAAAGGCCGAGTGTACACTACCTGCTCAACACCAACCAGCTGGCAGACGCAGTAGCGACTAGCTGGTGAACATAGCAAACCATTTAGCAGCTAAAGAGACAGATGTTTCTCTCAGGAGACCAGTAAAAAAGCTAAAAAGGAGTGGGTATTGAACTTACATTCATCAGGTGGCCAGAAACAAGACTCCATATAAATGATAATGTTGATAAAGGTAACTGCTTAATATGTAAATAAAAAGCTGTTTGCTAATATGCTCGCCATATCCACTGGAAAAGGTGAAGATATGTCAATGTTGTGTTCACGTCATGTTTGCACTCAGAGATGGCAGGTTTAAGTTTGTTGATATCTTCAGTTTCTTTTCCTATGTACTTTATGTTGTGTAGTTTGATGATTGACCAAGAATGACTATATTATTGTTGTTGGAGCTATGAGTCATGGCTAATAATGGTTGGATGTATTGGTCCAAGTTGTTTGCTGTTCTAACACTCCAGTGTTTGATGAATGAATTCACTCAGCACAAAATGTGACCTACCCGTTCTTGAGTTCTTGTGATGTATATAACGAAGACTGGTGAAAACCCAATTCTCCATAAAAGTGCGTCTTTAACATTCATTTTGTAAATATAAAAATAATTTATGTTTGTTTCCAGAAAACTACACAGGGCTCCTTTAAAGCACAGTAAAGCCTAAATTACTGCCATAATGTGTTGATGTGACTTTGTATTGTTCTTTTGTTTACACTATGTGCCAATGATGGCACATTATAGTTAGAGATAATAATAACTTGTAACCATGTAAATAGTGGTGATGAGGAGAAAAAGAGCTGTTGTTGTGGTGAAAGACCAAGTGTCCCGAGGGAATGTACAGTAAGGATTTAGAAGAACTTTGATTCATCAGTTAAATTGTAGATATCGAATGCTCCTCCAGAAAACAGCATAAACAATAGAGATATTATTGTCCAGTTTCACAGGGTAATGCACTGAGAGTACACAAAGATAGTGTTTGAATTTAGAATTTTTGGAACATGTGATGAAGCACATTACTTGATATATTACAATATGAGATAAATTTTGGCCAGAAGCAGCACCGGATACTCATCACCTTGGCTGTCGCACCCTCCGGAGATGTGTTTCAAAGTCCACATACTCAGCTGTAGGAAAAACCCTCCACCCCACCCTGCATCTTCAACATAGAAGACATTTAACTACACACACTTTCTCCAATAACAACTGACAATGAAGGACTTCCTCTATCTGTCTATCTCCTGTTTATTCCCCAAAGGGCTATTCCACTCCACTCCCCGTCCAAGCCCACCACAGAGGAATGCAGATGTCGGAAAGACTCCTTACATGCACATACCGACACGCACACACTTTCTTGTGCACGTACAACACACAGATACACACTCACAGTTGGTTTCACAGCTGACTCACAGTTTGTTGTTCTGGGTTGTGCTGGAGCGGTATTGTCAGGGAGATGACCGTGGAAATTTTCCCTAGTGGAAAAACCACAGTGAGCAGAAAACGCAGTTCCATGCCTTTACAAGGGAGAACCCCAGTTTTCCGCTTTCCTCTTCTTTTTCCGCTCCTAGTTTTTCATTCTAGGTCAGGCCACCCTTCTTTACAAGGTCAATAGGGGCACTTTTTGCTGGCTGACATGAGTAGTCACACACTGTACTGCAAGTAAGGCTGCTCTAGGTTTAGTGAACACTTTAATGCACATTACAGTTTGTTTCGTGTGTGGCCTCTAACCCTAGCTTTAGTACACTGCTCTGTCTTCTGACCTACACCAGAAATGAATCCATCACTGTGACACTTACTATCAATAACCTGTGATTTATACAGTATAAAAGCCACATAGGGCCATGACAACATAGGATGGTCTGTTCCCCCAGTCACACACAAAACATGGCTTTAGAGCAGAATCTTAAACAGTGACATCTGTTCCAATTAACCTATTACATTAGCAACAGGCTGCTCAAGACTGAATAAGGATGCCCTTAAAGTTAAGTTTACTCATTGCTAAATGGAAAGAAAGCTTCTTACTTTGCTCTAGGAGGAGCTAAATTGTGCTGTGACACTGACTTAAAGGTGCTCTGTGGAGTTTTCTTATAAACAAACAAAAGTTGTGAATACATTCAGTGTTTCTCACCAAAATGTACTGTATATATTCTGAGACCAGACAAATGTTTTAAGTTCCTATTTGCTATTGCTGTTGCTATTTCTTTCCAATATTTTAAATTGTGCATGATTTAAATGTATGTTAGCTAGCTTGCAGTCTTCCTTTTCCTTGTCTTTGTTTGCACATTGCTATGGTTCTTTGCGCATTACCACAGCAGAATGGTAATTCAGCGGAGTGAAGTAAAACCAGCGGCAGGAATGTGTATCACGTTTGTTTCATTTGTGTGTGTCCTTGTGTACATGCACAGTGCAAAGATTTATAGATATGTCTAAAAACCAGACTAACCCTTGAAAAGAGTGCCAGCTAAACTGTCAACAAGTGTAGTGGAGGACAAAAACTGTTACTAATACTGATGATGTTCGTAACAATTCTTTACTTTTACTTTACTTTGGCCGCCCTAAGCGTCGGTATTTGATGACCTTGGAGCACAAACTCAAACTGTTTTGTTGTGTTGCTCGCTCCAAGCCAATGAGTTTGTTTCCCATTTACCATAACCCAAAGTGTTGCTATTTGAGAATCAACAATCAACTGTCTTTCTCCAGAATGACTGACCCCACCTGTAAATCTGCTTTCTGTATGCAGCAATTATACGTATTTTGTTAGTTTTACTAAGTGAAAGACAATTGTGGTAAATTACTTATGAGTCAGTACAGAACATGATTGTGCCAACTAAATGTCTCAGCTGCAGTAAAGTCCACCCATCTGGTTCTCCCAGAAGGCTGAAACAAGTGCTTGGATTTAATTGACAATCCTGTTTGACTAAGAACAGACTTGCACATGAAATTACTAATGGAGAACCCCATCAACACATAACACAGTGTCGTGTCTGACCTCCTCGCTAACCCCAGTCCAACATTTCCATGTTTGAAGCCCAGCGATGCTAATGGCCTAATCCAGTGGAATGCTGCAGCATCTCTGGAGACGAACTGTTTACAGGCATACTGGACATCCATGTGGCTTTTTAAACAACTGTGATGTCACTGGATACATTGTAGTCCCTCCAAATCCACCTCTGTCTGTCTTTATAAGTCTTAACATAATAATTGTGTGTCCACATACATGTTTATGCAAAGCATTTTTCGTGTGTGGGTTGAATCTCACGCCATATGCCATTAAACTCAACTGCAGTGTCCCAGGCTTTACAGCAGTGCAGCTGTGTTGCATTGGCAGAATATCATTCATTTTTAAGACAGTATAATATTCACACATGGACATCAAGCTAACTGAGAGAAATATTCGCTCACTTTTCCTTCCACTCCGTGTATATTTGGTTTGGCACATTTTAAAATCTATTTTGTCATTTAATATCTACTTTTTAACTTATATGTTTTTATGCACTTCACATTTAAAAAAAATAAACTTCGATATATTTGGCAGCCTCTGCCTTTAGTTTATTAACCTTGTAATGTTAACACATGTAAACAGAGACGCAGAGTGACTTAGTCATAAGCAGTAATTACGCACACAACCTGTCTTTATGTTTTTATAGGTTTACTATATAAATAGTAGCTTGTTGCTGCACATCAAGCTTTAGTTTGCTAGTGTTTGGAGGGAAAACACACGCGCGCACACACACACACACACACACACACACACACACACACACACACACACACACACACATACACTTGCTTGCTTATTGTGAGAACCGAAGAGTACAGTATGTGTTTGCACGTATACAGACTAACTTTTTCCTAACTCTGCTTCTTCCTGCCTCACACTGTATGAACAACCATTTATATGCACACACACATTAACACACACTAACTTGTTGCTAACCTTTGTTAGCCATTGTTTTGAGAATATTTGGGGACATGTATGTACACTGACACATTACTGCTACCCATGGGAACCTGGGCTTGAACTGCCAGCAACACTTTCTTTCTCCAGCAGACTGCCCTGCCCTCTCCTCGGATATGGGCTAAACTTCACCATAGTTACGCTCTTGCCATGGTTACTCTTCCCAAACGTTGCTGTGGCTCTGTTCTCTCACCATGGTTACTCATAAACCCTCCCAGCACCGTTTGATCCCAGCGGATCTCTCTCATACAAACATTTTGCTGCAGGCTGGGCGTCCTTACAACCTGTCTGTGCCGTCTTTGCTGGACTCAGTACAATGGGTGGTTTCATTGCAAGAGTCTGATTGGTCAAAGACACGTTCCAACTGTGCTGAGGTCCTAAACAGCATGGCTACATCTGCTGTACCAATGTAGTCACAGCATTTTCTCTTGTTCTTTCTTATTCACATTTACTTCTTTAAAGAAAGCTTTTCAGACATTACACATGCATCTACAATCCTGGTTGAAAACAATGAACTCTTGATTACTGCGTTTTTGACACTGTTTTGTCCAGTATTTGTTTCTCACTGGGTTCCTACTTTTGTGTACATCTTCAAAAAAAATTCTGAAAATGTAAAATTCAGCATCAAGACATTTTTATTTTTGTATTTGTTTTATTTTCTTGCGGACTTATCCTTAGCCAAAGTATTTAATGTCATCTTTGTTGAGATTTAGTAACTTTTTAAAAGAATAAAACCTTATCATGAGACGATTAAAACAGTTGGAATTACTGACTTTTTAAAAAATAGTAAAAGAATAATAATAAACATTAGCTGAAAACTGATAAATTCATAGCTAAACAAAAAGCTGTAGGAATCAATTGAATCATATCACGTTGCATTTATGCAGTGGTGTATAGTTGCAGTATATCAGTGAAGCCCGAGGAGTACATAACTTATTTGGCCTCTGGATGTCATAACAGTGTTAAAGTAGCGAGCAGTGTTTATGCGTGTGGTAACGTTTATAAAGCTGTGGTTCTGTTAGCAGGAATATCACTTCACACTGGTAATAGCTTATCCAAAACATGTGTGTGCCATAGAGAATAAAACTTTGTGTAACCTTGGTATATTCAGAGAATGTCAACTGATGTTCTTCATATATGTTAATACCTGAAAACCCAAAGTACAGCTACAGTGTTTAAGTCATTGACTGCTATAGCAAATGTGCACTTTATTCCTTCATCCAGTGTTTTCATTTCATTTCTATATCTATACACTAATTTAGCCTTTGCTAATGACTCAATAATGCTGTTTATATTATTGTTGTCAATGAGGACCTTCTGTTGTGTTGAAAGGGATATCTTGATTTTTATTAATACTACATTTTTGGGAGGGATGAACCCCTATTCTTCCATGTTACCCCGGTATATAAGCACTATAATGGATCAGCTGCAGACAGTCAGTTCTCAGAAACACATGTTGATATACTGAATGGTAGATGGAGATGATGAATGTTTTCTAAATGTTTTATTTTTAACTGTAGGATGTTAATAAAGACACACACACTCAGAGACACAACAGCACAGTCACAGTGTTGTCAGGAGTCACAGAGACTCCATTCTGTTGGAGGGAACGCCTCTGTTTATTCTCCTTTCCTCTGCCGTGGATCAGTTAAATGAGTTTCTTTGTGTGTTTATTTTCTCAGCCTTTCTGGGGGTTATGTTTGGAGGACTTTGTTGTTTATGGGACCTGATGTGCTTTTGTAGAATAAAAAGCATGTATGAAAAATATAGGCTGCTATTTGTACGTGTGTGTGTGTGCATACATGGTCTTAGGGGCATGGGGAGGAGTGCACCAAAATGCCCCAAGCATTTTCCACAAGGACTGTTTTTTCAGTGTATTATACAGCTGCTCAGACAATAATACCCTATTGTTTTCTGTATGTTTGTGTGTGTGTTTGTGTGTGTGTGTGTGTGTGTGTGTGTGTGTGTGTGTGTGTGTGTGTGTGTGTGTGTGTGTGTGTATGTGCAGGTACAATGGCTCTCTGCCCAACGGAGACCGAGGCCGACGTAAAAGCCGCTTTGCACTCTGTAAGAGACCGAAGGCAAATGGGGTGAAACCCAGCACAGTTCACGTCGCCTGCTCTCCACAGGCAGCCAAGGTGAAACACGCAATACAGTATAATTTAGTCATCCCAGAGATCACACAATTGCAGTCATCGAAACCCTACACATCAGCAGTTTCAGTCCTTTTCTTCTTTACATGGTGATTTATATTTTAAGAGTTTACAGTTTCCATGGAATATATTGCATATATAACATAGAGAAAGATATAAATTTATCAGTGAGAAAATAGTATTTTCTTCTCCTTGTCTTAAAAAGGATGCATCTGTAGGTGTATTATGTTGCTTGACTGACAACATCAAATGAAACACACCCAGTTCAGAGGATTTGACCTGTGCTGCTCCACCAAAGGCTTTTGTGAAATTCTGTTTGCTTTTTGTTCTGTGATATTAAAGTACCACACACACACACTCCCGCACCCCGTCAAACACGTAAGGAAAAGAGTTCAGCAAAGCTTCCTTGAGTTAGGAGAAAAAGGAAAACGAGCAGGTACAGGTCTTTGTCGAGGTTTAAAAGGTATTTGAACAATGGTTTTTTTACGCAGCATTTAACTGGAACATGCTGAAGGTTTATAAGATTAACAAATGAGAACAGTCCAGTGGAGGGTAACTGAGCGTTTTCTAGCCAAGTCCTGGGAAGCACATGTCCATGTGTTTCCATTGTCAGTTATAAGACCGCCCAGAAATCCTGCAAAATCTGTTAAAAGAACAAGGGATTATATGGTGTGTATGTGTGTGTGTGTGTGTGAGAGAGAGAGAGAGAGAGAGAGGGAGAGAGAGAGGACCTGTGCTTTTTTGGTTTAACATCTGCACTTCACAAACTCTCTGTGGACACAGATTTTTGTACTCTCACCCACTCACTCACACACACACACACACACACACACACACACACACACACACACACACACACACACACACACACACACACACATACACACACGTGTGACAGGACTTGTAGTTGCAGTAATTTAAGAATCTTGAAGACTGATTGTCTTCTTCTTTGGGTGGTCCTGACTGACTGATGTCAAGGCTGTGTTAAGTGCAGCTAGTGACTACATAACTGAACTCTTCACCAACCCCACCCTTCCTATGTGTATGTATTGTTCCATGTAAGGATCAGTCAGAGGTGTTTTTCCTGTAAAGAATGTTCAGGTTCAATCCTTGTGTACGTTTTAAGCAAAGGCATCCAAAGGTCTTTACTTTTTTGTCTTATTTTCTTATCTTCTCTGTGTTCATCTTCCCTTCTGTCTTCCGTCCCATCAGGCCATAAGCAACAAAGACCAGCACAGCATCTCTTACACTCTGTCTCGAGCCCAGACGGTGGTGGTGGAGTACACCCATGACAGCAATACAGACATGTTCCAGGTAACAAGCCTCAGCTTTTACCACCAGGACTGGAGTTTTACAACCAGTCCTTATTTTTTCCACTAGCTTTCTCCAAGTGGAATAATCAGTACTCCTGGTCTCAGTGTAGTTTGTGCACCCTCACATCAACATCACAGCAGTCTGCGAAAAGAAAATGTCAACTAAGAGGTTTTGACAAGTCTTGTAGTCTGCATGTGGCTGTACCAACACAGTCAGTGGCCAGAGCAGCAGCAGTAGATGGTGCACATATTCAGACACTTCCATATGATATCATTAATGTATCTCTGATGTCTGTGTCCAATCCATGTAGTAATCATAGGAAAAAGATGCAGAACTTGCCAGAGAATCATCACATTTTTAAGTTTTTTTCAAGTGATGCAGTGATAGTTGTCTGTACATGAATGGGTGGACTGCAAACAGGAAGTGCTAATAGCTAGTTCAGCATACTTTTGATAGTGCCAGTTTGCCAAAATGTAAACAAATAATGGCTCTATGGCAACATTATACTTCCAACTTTTGAGATGGAGTCGACAAGGGGTGTAAGACTTTGTGTTTGAGTGTAGCTGATTAGATTTTTATTGTTAATCATTCATTATTTAAATATCAGCAATGTCAGGATATTCAATTGCATATTGTATGCTTGCTTCCTTTAAAATTGTCAAGATGTTGATATACAGCAAGTTGCAGCAAAATTATTTTCTGCAACTCAAATAGCGTAAATATAACGTCCTATAAGTATAAAAGTCTGTATGGAGTAAAAACGCAAATGTCACATGATATTCATTGTCTATTAAGGAATAAAACATATAATATCAGTGATACATTATTCATTTCAGTCAAGCTTGGACAAATGGTTTTGTTCCTGGATTCTAAACATTTTTCGTTTTTCAAAGTCGCCTGTCCTTTGCTTGATTACAGCATTAACACTGTGGGAGGCTGTCCTGTAGAGTGATTATTGGTATTCAAGTAGCTGTCAGAGGCAGAAAAGTACCCATCATCATAGTACACAATGTCCTCAAGGTTATTATGGATTTTATGCAAGTTAGCAATGCATGTGAACCAGCTAAAGCCTGTCTCCAAATTCATCTACCCACATGCAGGAAAAAATCATTAGTTATAAAGCAAAGACTAGCAAATATTCCTGGCTATATCTATTAGCTAAACCTGGCAATATTTGTTCTCACTGTTGTCATTATCCACCTATTTAACCTATTTCATTCACATTTTTAATGGATTCCACATTGTACATATTCTGCATTCACTATTTTAATGACATTTCTCTATTTCTCTGTTATCCTCTTGCTAGCTTGCCTATAGGAAACTCATTATTATATTATAGCTGGAACGCATTGTTGACAAATCTTAATATTACATTTCCATCTCCTTTAACCAGATCGGTCGATCGACAGAGAGTCCCATAGACTTTGTAGTGACGGACACGGTGGCAGGCAGTCAGAGTAACGCAGACACCCAGTCGGTCCAGAGCACCATCTCCCGCTTCGCCTGCCGCATCAAGTGCCAGCGCACGCCTCCTTACACCGCACGCATCTATGCCGCAGGCTTTGACTCCTCCAAGAACATCTTCCTCGGGGTGAGCTGTGTTTCATCTGGTGCTTCAGACACGTGTAGGCGGGTGTGAGAGAGTAAAAGGCAGAAAGATGAAAGGACAAAGCATCAAAGGACCACTGTGATAGAAATATAGAGGAAAATCAGAGAAAAGAGACAGAAGAGCGATACAGCTTATGTTCTGGTACTAAAAAGTAAGAGAATCTGACTCTTGACTAATTTTCAGTCTTTTTTTCACGTTTGCTCATGTCATACGGATATGTTGGCATCAGTCTTCAGTGTGTACAACAAAATGCTGCTGCTAAACAGAAATGAAGAGTGAACCTCCTACTACTCTCTTTCCTTTCTATATTGTCCTTCAACGCCCTGTTGAGATCAGATGTATGGCAATGTTGAGAGAGTCGGCCAAGTTCCAATATAATTGATATATGAATGACAATAATATTGTCTTATGTCTTTGTTTTCCTCAGGAGAAGGCTGCTAAGTGGAAGACGTCTGATGGTCAAATGGATGGGCTGACCACCAACGGCGTCCTTGTGATGCACCCTCGAAATGGCTTCACCCAGGACTCCAAACCAGGCGTCTGGAGGGAGATTTCAGTCTGCGGCAACGTCTTCACCCTGCGGGAAACCCGCTCAGCACAGCAGCGAGGAAAGATGGTGAGAACAGATGCAGACTATGTACTGGAACACCACATTCAATGTACATGGTGTGTTCAGTGTGCAACATTCAAAACAAATTTTACTACTGAAGAGCTCTGCTTTTGGCGTGTGTTCAGACTGTTTTGGGATTAACCTGCTGCTGACCTGATTTTCACAAAAAAAGGCTGGTTAGTTAGTTTCTTTCTTTCTCGTCCATTCCCTCACTCTAACTCGCACTCTCTCACACTCACGTACCGACCCTGTCACTCAGGCAGCGGGAGGTCAGTCAGAGCTTAACATCACCAGGAGGTTATCCGGATGCCGTGTCCATGGTAACAGGTGCTGTGTGTAACGGGACCTTGTAAGGGGATCCTCCAGCTGATGTCAGAGCCTCTCAGCCAATCATAACAGTCCCGCTGTCACATCAGCGTGGCCACCTGTGGCATTTTTCTGATTGGATTTAGGTTGTTGGCGGTGTGTTTAATTAGGTCTTTTCTTTCTCTTCTATTCCCCCTCCATGTTGCCTCATACAACATATACATCATCAGCCTCGAGCACACAGTCAGTGTGTCAGCAGTTCTAACATCGATCGGTCTCTTTATCTGGTGTCCCACCCGTTTTCAAGTCTCTTCAGTGCAGCACAAATTAACAGCTCTCTTATCTCCACCTGCCCTTTACCATCCAGAGGGTTAACCATGTGTGCATTATCCACCACTATAGAATCCACTCATTATTTCACAGATGATCGACAGTTTAGACAGTCCCTATTTTCATTATGTACGGTGATAGAACATGATGGGGTTTAATTGTAATGTTGAACACACACTGGAGTCAGGACTCAGTGGAGTCTTTTGTTAATCGGGTTGATCGTGATGCTTTCACAGAGAAAATTATTTGAGGTTTTTAGATACATTTTGAAGGATGATGTTAGTTTATTTTATTGTATTGGTACAATAAATAAAAAATACGGAAATTTTGTTTAAGAGGAAGTTTGCATTTATTTAATTTATTGTAAACAGCAGATGATATTTAGAAGTTATTGTGAGTTGAAGATTAATCATCTGCAGGTTCATTTCTGTTTTGGACAAACTCACTTAACCTTGCGAGCGGGACAGCTGTTTGCCCTTCTGCAGTTGGACTCAAGGTTAAAGCCAGCATAATTAAGAATATTTTACACGCAGTTCACACACACACACACACACACACACACACACACACACACACACACACACACACACACACAGTATTTGCTGTGGGGGCTGTTGTGAAGTATAATAAATGAGCAGAGTACAGTGTCTGAGCTCCTGCTGTGTTTAATATAAGATTTCGTGCTGATGAGTGATACGCTTCTGTGTAATTAAATTGTAACTGTGGGTGTGTGAGAGTTTACATGGGCTGAATCGACCCAGAGCACTCAAAGCTTTAGTATTGAGTCTGGTATTGTATTGATTAGACAAACATATTTTCCATATTCTTATCTCTTCATTGACGTGGCTGTTGGTTAATGATGAATGAGGATCAGCCTTGTGACCCCGAAGTTGCTGGTTTGAAAACAGCTGGGAAAATCTGAGCAAGGGGGAAAAACAACAACAACAACTGTTTCCCTCGAGCGAGACCCTGAACTCTTGCCCGTTCCAGTTGAGCAGCTTGTTGGCTAACAGTAGAAAGACCGTGGTTTTACTGGGCAGATGTGGATGTGTGTGTTACTGTATCAGTGTGAAACACATAAAGAGCACACTGGTGCTCAGCAAACCTTCCCGGGATAAATGAAGGATAACCCATGATATGTGTTTGTCCCGAGAAACGCAGTGACCTTGACACCAGCATTAGAACGAGTGATCTCACTAGAGACCCTGAGACCTGCTCCTCATCTGTGTGTCACTTTTTTAAAAACTTGCTTTCGCTTTATTTCCCTCTTCTGTTTTTTTCCCTCCCTTTGTCCTCTGGTTATCTAAATGTGGAATTTCCCACTGTGTCCAATCTGACCCAGCCTGAAGTCTGCACTGCCTGCCCCCCCCCGTCATCGTTCTTTTAATTTCCTCATGTCATGTTGGCTCCAGCCGTCAGTCCCCTGCCTCCTCCCTGATTCACACAGCTGTCTGAGCACAAATAGAAAAGTGTTACACTGCCACCTACTGTGCTCAGATGAGTGCTACAATCCACAGTGCTCCACGATTGAAGCAGTCATCAAGAAATCATCCATCCATCCATTCTCTAAAGGGCTTATTCTAATCAGTGTCATAGGGGGCTGGAGCCTATCCCAGAATGCATTGGGTGAGAGATGAATAATTTCAGTTCAAGTAAAGAATTTTATTTTATTTGGAAAACCACCAAATAAATTAGAACATGGACTGTTTATTGGACAAAACAAGACATTTGAAGTCACTTGGGACTGACTGATGGGCCTTTTTCATTCTGGTCTTTTCATACACTAAAAGATTAAACAAAATTATAATCAACAGCTTAATAATAGATCATAACCTGTTAGATAATCTTAACCTGTATCCCTAATGCTATTCTAATTTTATAAGTGAGTCCTGTTTGTAGTATTCTGACAGAGGTACAGCTGGAATAATAAACTGAAAAGTCACTGTATGCATTATAGTTATTTTTAGCCCAGCCAGCAGTGGGGCTGCAGGCACTATGGGTCAGTTAGTCAGGAAATGTCTCAACAACTATTACTGTAGATGGACTTGACATTTTGTCCAGACAGTCATGGTTTCCATTTTTCTGGTTTTGTGGTGGGTGTCCTCAGGGCTGTAGCTACCACCAGGGAAACAGAGGTCATGTCCTTGTTACTTTGTCTGGGAAACTGACCTGAAGCAGTTCACATTTTATCATTTAAAGTTACTCATGGTGCAGATAGATGCAGTGAACTAACCATTTGACAATGTTTAGCACCTAACCATTTAAAAACTTTACCAACCAACAGTTATTCCTGGTGGAGTAGAGGATACTCATAGAAATGAGCTTAGTACAGAAATGTAAGTGAATACAAAATTTCAAAAAATATAATGGAACAGATGAATTAATTAGGTATGATCTCAGTATTCCTGGCTGCAGCCCTGATTATAACATCTGGCACCATAATGAGTTCAGGACGTGGCTCTTTCTTCATCTTGATGAGTATATTTTTACCGCTGTCGTCTGCAGCAGCTCATCACTACATCTTCTCTCTGTTCCAGGTGGAAACTGAGAGTCAGGAGCTGGTCGACGGCTCTCTCATTGACCTTTGCGGTGCGACCTTGCTGTGGCGCACTGCTGAAGGCCTGGCGCGCACTCCCACCCTCAAACACCTGGAGGCGCTGCGTCAGGAGATCAACGCAGCCCGCCCGCAGTGTCCCGTGGGCTTCAACACGCTGGCCTTCCCCTCCATGCGTCGCAAGGACACGCCGGACGAGAAGCAGCCCTGGGTCTACCTCCAGTGCGGCCACGTGCACGGCTACCACAACTGGGGCAACCACCGCGAGGAGAGGGAGGGCCGGGAGGGCCGTCACAGGGAGTGTCCCATGTGCCGAGCTAAAGGGCCATACGTGCCGCTGTGGTTGGGCTGCGAGGCTGGCTTTTACGTAGACGCCGCCCCGCCGACTCACGCCTTTAATCCCTGCGGCCACGTTTGTTCAGAGAAGACGGCGGCCTTCTGGAGTCAGATTCCTCTGCCACACGGCACACACACCTTCCACGCCGCCTGCCCCTTCTGTGCGCAACAGCTGACTGGTGAGCAGGGCTACGTCAGACTCATCTTCCAGGGACCCCTTGACTAGCAGGGGCAACTTCCCAGCATCCTTTGGGTGAGGCAGAACGGGGAATTTTTTGTTTGGACACTGACCCTGCATTGAAAACGGGGAGCAACCCAGATTTGTTTTCTTTCCTCTGCGGTTAAGATATAAACTTTTTTCTGGACTTTTTGTCTCTTTCTCATATTTAAGTGACCTTTGTATTGCTTTTTCATGAATGACAACAAAGATTTCTATATTTTCATGTGAAACCAGAGACACAAAAACCAAACAAAGAACACTGCTGGGTAAACGTTTTGTTTGTTTCTCGGAAAGAACTTTCAACAACAGTATTTTTCAAAATTATGAACATACTGTGGCGCAAACATACGGTTTTTATTCATGTTTATTGTTGCAATATACATCTGTGTACATCTCTTAGAGCTAATTTAAACTAAGATGTTTATTTATGGCCCAGGAACCATCGCTTCATCCTTTATCTGTCAGATATGTCTAACTTCAATACTATTTAGCATTTTAATTTGAAAATACAGTATATTGTTAATCAGATATAAAGTTCTAGGTGTGTTCTGAGGGTTACGTTCTGTGTCTTTCCCCCATGTTCACCTCTCAGATCTGTTTGTCGTATTTATACACCCCGTCCTCTGGCGTGCTCTCACTTTGCGTGTTAACCCTTCAGTTATACTCTCATTAGGCATCACCATGGCCTTTTCACATTCAAAGCAATAGATTTGGAACAGAAACCTCCTAAAGCATTATGGGAAACTGAGTCTTCTTGGTGTCTGCGTAACGCTCAGACAGCTAGAGTGACTGCTCCCTCCCTTTAAAGTCCGAGTGAAACGTTTCTGGTGGTGAGTGAATCTTTTCTGATCACAGGTTAGCCATGACATTGTAGCTATGTAGCTAATGTCACACATCATGCATACACACACACACATACACTCTAACTAGACCTGGTCAAATACTTTTTATTATATTAAAAGTGGAGCACACTGAAACTCATGGTACAAAAATAAGAATACACATGTTATTGAAATGACAGAAAGTGCTGTTTGGGGCTGACCTGCACAGCTACAGCATAATCAATAATCATTATTTTGCCAGATACAGTATTGTGATCAGTATTAATCTCAACATTGAGCTGAGAAATAAATAATAGTTTTAATAAAACATCCTGACAACAGACATTTAAATGAATTGGGAACCTTAACCCCAGCGAGTATTGTAAGACGCTGTCATCCATGAGTAAAGGTGCATCCTATTAGAGGCCCATAAATAAAATTACGTGTTTTATTTTGACACACTTCAGGAAGGACTTTAACTACTAGTTGTGATTTGTTTGAGCCATAGTGAGTGAGAAGGGGGGCTTTGGGCAGGCTGAAGTCATTTTCATCCTCTTTCTCTCACCTGAATTTTAACAGTGCAGGAAGTCACATCCATCTGATGCATGAAGCAAGCAACAAAACACGTTTAAGAAAAAGACAACTGTAGCTGTTTGACTCAGGTTTGATGCACACAAACACACGCATGGCTTCAAGTTACACAATTATTTATTTATGGATATGTGTGTGTGTGTGTGTGTGTGTGTGTGTGTGTGTGTGTGTGTGTGTGTGTGTGTGTGTGTGTGTGTGTGTGTGTGTACTCACCAGGGCTTGATATTAATTGTGCTTTCCAAACAGTGTACTGAAGTGGTCCCCATGGAGCATTTTAGGGGTGATGAGCTCTACAATGTGAGTACAAAATATCAGGGCTGCTTGTTCTTTATTTTGTTTGTTGTAGACTAGGGCTTTGTGATTGCTTTTATATCAAAGTCACAACTCTAAACAGTGTAATTAGAGTTGTGTTTTAAAACTATATAGACCACAAATAAAGGTCTACAGTTTAATTATACATTAATTCTGTCAGGTGGCCAAAAAAAGAAACTCTTAGCTGTCTTCTGGTTAATATGGTATCTGCATGTTGTTTGTTATTTAGGCCCCAAAAAAGGCAGTGAGAGAAAAGTCAACTTCTACTCAAACTTAAACTTTAGCCTAAATATACCTACATGATCATTTTACATAAACACCGCAATTTAAAAGAGAGCAGTATTTTAATCCCAGTACCTATGATTTTATTTTAATCTTTTTTATATATTTAATATATTTTTTTATAATTTATTTATGCCTTTATTAGATAATCATGGGAAAGGTGACAAGAAATGAAGGCAGAGGGAGATGGGGTACGACATACAACAAAGGTTGGATGCAAACCAGAGACATTCATGGTCGAGGCCTCAACCCACCACAACTCTTAGGACATCTTAAATACAAAATATTAGACATGTTAAAAGCATTCTAAACTAAGACACAAAAAAATCAGTAAATAACAATTATGCTTTTGAAAAATGAACCAGAAATCCTTAAAGTATCCAAGCATTTACAGCCCATGACAAACTGGGCAACGTTTGCTGAGGAAGATCATGGGATAAGATCAAAAGCTACAGAGTACAGCTACTAAATGGACCTTGTGGTTAGATTGTTATGTCTGTTAGAGTTTTTAAGATCAATGACTGCAGGTAGCATTTAAAAAGCAAAGAAATAACCAAAACTATAAAGTAGCCCCCTCGCACTACCTCTGCAGTAACACACAGCCCGAGAACGAATCCTGATATTTTGTACGTTACATGAAAGCACAAATTCTCCCAGACTCCCGCTGCGTACTCACAACACACCCTGCAGCGTCACCGTGGCTCGTCCACTTTACTCGTGCAGCCACAGACGGCGCAAGAACGAGACACACACTCGAACTGTAGAAACTTCACAGCAGTGAAGCAGCTTTACTAATCAGTCACTTCCAAACTTTAGTAAACACAAGAGCCTCTGCAGGTATCAGTAGTGTGTTTGTGTGTGTGTGTGTGTGTGTGTGTGTCTGTGTGTGTAAGAGAGAGAGAGAGAGAGATTGTAATTTATGTGTTCATGATGATTGTATGTGTGCTGTGTTCAGTGTGTGTGCTCATCTGTCCACACAGTATTTCTCCATACACAGATCATTTTCATCACCCCAGTGCTCGGACTGCAACACACTGACTCACCTCAGGGAGAAAAAAAATGACCCACACACACACACACACACACATACACACATACACACATACACACACACACTGCTAAGGTCTTCTGAGGATACCTCATAAGTAAAAAAAAGTCTATTCTGGATTTAAAGTTTTGTGTCTTGCCTCTCCTTCACCCAGTTTTGTTTCATGGACTCTGAGGCGCTGTGTCTGTCTCTGTGGATAAAGTGTGTGAGTAAGGGCTTCACTCTGTCTCTGTACTGTTATCTCAACCCTGTTTCTACATGTACACACATCCGTCAGTCCGTCCTGCCTCCGTCCACTTGCTCGTCCTCTTCTCCTGTCCGGAGTTTCCTTGTGCTTGTAAAGGCGAAAGCAAAGAATGTTTCCAGCAAACACTTTTTTTGTAACAACTTTAAACAATAAAGTGTAAAAGTGACACATTTCACTGTGTAATGGATTTTTTTTTATCCTTAGAAGTTTTATGTTTGCTAAACTTGCTCCAGATCCTAGAAGAGTTAGTTTATTTTCACAACATCCTCCCAATGTAAAGTCTGTGTACCCAGCAGGAACGTGCATACGCATAACTGCCTTACTGTCAGCAGTTGTGTATGTTGCCAGTATATGTGTTAGTTGTCAGCACATATTGTAACATCAAAGTGTCAACCTCCTACCAGCAGAGAGCTGGAAATCCACAGAGAGAACTGGTTTGTCTTCATTACACAGATGTTTCGAGTATAATTACAGATCTCACCACACCTTGTTGTGTACGTCCGTGGCTCCATCTCTCACATATACACACACACACACGCGCGGACACACAGATTAGATTTTTACAACACTCAACTGAAGTTAGTCTGGAGATATTCAGTGAAGTAAAAAAGAATCAATGTCAGCAACTAAATGTTCCACTCACAAACACTCTCAGGGTTATACTATATTATTGGATCATTATTATTGACATATTAATATGTAAGCTATAGTAAATGTCAGTCAAGGTGCAGCTAATTGTACCTACTTTATGTACTTTGGGTATTTTAACCTGTAATAAAGGATCACGTTTTATAAACTGATCATATTTTGTTTTGTATGTACAATTTTAATTTTAGAAGTAAAAATTTTGAGTGTGTAAGTAGGGTGTCAATGAAAAGTAAAATATTTCTCTCAAAGTAATCACTTTACTACAGTATTTGAGTAGATGTACTTAGTTACTTTCCACCATTGGTGATTTGTTTTCTTTTTGTCAACAGATCCATAAAACAACACTAATGAATTGAACAGGTATATCTTAAACCCTCTGGGCCATAGAGACTTATTGTTGTCAAAAACTATTAAAAACACATCAACACTGTAATAAATAAAATAAATATAAAGACTTCAGTGGAAAAACAAAAAGATTGTAAGCAAAACCTAACAGTGGAAAGCATTAATTTAATTAAAGATAATTATATGAAGAAACAGGATTCTGAATCCCTTAATTAACTTGTGATCCAACACCAAAGATGAATTTAAATATTGCCTGAAAAAAATCTGATGCATCTTAAACCCTCTGGGCCTTATTGTTGTCCAAAAACAATTAAAACACATCAATGAATGTGCCGGCTCAAATGTTCCTTCATTATGATAAACCTGGGTACTGCGGTCTCTGTTGACCTGATCCCACAAACACCATCTTGGGAACAATGGGGCGGGAGAAGAGGCATCTGGAACAAACATTTCCAGATTCTTTCAGAAAAGAAAATATCTGAACCTTCAGGTAGTTCTGATAGACATCAATAACAGGATTGTGAGTATTATCTTCTACATGTGAATGTTTTAGTGAATGACGCATTATCAGGCTGTAAATATCTGTGTGTTTGTTGTTTGAAATCTGGTAGAAGAATCTGAACCTTGTTAACCAGATCTGAAATCAGCCTCTGTAATAACCACAATACATTTCAAGTAACGGTATTATAACACTGGGCCTTAAAAGCGAGTGTTTTCATCTGCCCCAAAATCCACCGTGTCTTAAAAATATTAATTTAAAAGTTATAGGTTACAGTTACAGTATCTTTTCCACAGTCAGTGATGGACTGGACCCCGACAATGACTCTGATTGGACAGTATTTCTTCTCAGGAATTGAAAGAGAAGCTGCTGCATATGAAAACAAGTCATATAGGATGAATATAAGAAGACAGGAAAATATTTCCTCATGTAGGTTATGTTTTTGTGTCGTCAGAATTATGTTTATTTCTAAGCAAGCCATTTTGCTATTTTGGTTAACCTCTCTTGTGGTTGGATAGGGTGGGAAGTTCTGTTTGAAAATGGTCTTTTCCCCCCTTGATGTAGAGAACTGAAGTTGTATTTCAAAAATAATTGCATTAATAAAACTGAAAATCGATCGAAGAGCTTCCACTTGGCACACATTAGACATTATTACACACCAGAAACCTGGAGATACAAACCTGTTTTGGTCCAGCGTTTATGGTTAAGAAAGTGTGGTATATTAAGTAGCGATGATGTGAAGATGAATTGATGATACAGCATCATTTCAAGCCCCGGGAGCTTGGAGAGCATCCTGCCGAATGAACAGCTCTCTCTAATTCACCTTGAACACAGGTTTATATAGGTCAGTTTTACTCCAAAAGATCAAAAGAAACAACTGGTTCCAATCCAAATGTTTAAGATGATGAGGGGAGGTGGGGGTTATCAAGTAAAGGTCAAAGGCCCTTCAACCACAAACAGTAGAGGATTAAGCCACAAACAGTTGAGGCCAGAGGCTATTGTAAAGCCATAAACATTCTATAGTAAGAATTAGTCATTTAACCTCATGTACTACTAACACTACATATGTTGACATGTATCATTTGAACTTATAACAGAATGTAATTTAAATTTATAAGCCTTCAGATACCACAAAAGAGTTTCTGTTTAATGTGCAGAGCAGTGTGATACCTGAGTTAAAGTTAAACCTGCGACTGCACAATATCATGTCACCTGTCTGGTTTGCAGGTCTTGAACTGACAGCGAGCGGCTCTGATAGTTTGTGACACATCAAGAGACGGATCCCAGTGTGACATTCAACGCGTGCTTCAATTCTGTGTGCAGAATAAATTAACCTTCACAAGTTCACCAAAGCTGAAGGATGACATTCTCTGCCTTCCTTCACTTCAAACACTTACTGTTTCCTCCTTAGCCTTACATTGTTTGTCTATCAAATAAAATAAAGTGCTTATTTCCGAGGTTATAAAAACAATAAACATACAGTTGAACACACAGACACTGAAATGACCGATGCGCTTCGGATTGTTATTTTTAGGAGGAATTATTGAGATCAAATGAAATGTCATATATGTTTATTTAATATGAAGTTAAAGTCAACATAAGGTTAGCTTAGCTTAGCACAAAGATGGGGAAAACAGGACAGAGGGAAACAGCTAGCCTGGCTCCAAAGGGAAAACAATCAGCCTACCGGCCGCTCTAAAGCTCATCAACACGTCATATGTTGTTGTTTTAATCTGTAAAACGACAGTTTGCCATTGTGCAGAGGGTTATGTGTTAGGACTATTTCTCAGCTGTTAATCGAGTCTCTGCAAGAAAGCAAACGTATTTCCCAAAATGGCAAACAAACAGAAGAACCTGTATTCAGCTTTTATTACAATGTTACCAACAGGATCAATAGGCCGGTATGTGAGGCTAATGCCCTGCTAACACAATCAACTAGACTACTTTATGAAAGAGAGGGAATATCAATGAGAAGTGAAGAGTATTTTATTGAGAAGGGATGCTGTCAAACTGCCAGACACAGATATTAAAACTGAAAGGTTACTGAAGCGTAGTTAAGTCTAAAAAAGCTGCTCTTGAACGAAGGTAGGGTAGTTAACCAGATTTTTAAGTGTGGAGCAAAGTTATTACAGTTAACTAAAACTAAAACTGTGAAACAACATTTTAGTTAACTAAAATAAAATAAAAATAAAAAATATATATATCTTTGTCAGATTTATCAAGAGACCGAGCACAGGGAGCCACTGGTGCATTACTGAGACTGGGATGTGACTGTGTGTTTGTATTGTAGTACCTATTCTGAACTTCCTGAATCTCGCCCCTGACAAATACAAATACTAAAATGAGAAGACCCACAGTGGAAACTAAATGAAAACTGAATTGAAAACAAAAACGAAATAAAAATGAAAACTAATGAAAACTACTAAACTATAATAACTCTGGTTAACTCTCTTGCCCCTTGTGACAGCACCAGTGGGTGTTTGTTTTAATGAAGCGATTGTGGGTGCACAGACACAACAGACGACACATGCTCCTCATTTCATATTGCACTTTATTCAGCTCTGAGGAGGCAGAACTGGGCTGGGCTGAGACCTCGCCACCGTCACAGATCAACACTTATTGCTTTCAGGCTTCTGGACCGCGCGTGTCGGACATGTCTCAAGTATTCTCACACTGAAACTTTGCGTACATGTTTCAAAAAAACGTCAACCGTCTGAATCTGCAGAAAGTATCGCACCTTCTGTCTCCGTGTGAAGAGTTAATGCTGAAGGAGGAGGTGGACAGAGGCGACGTTTGACACCGAAATGGAGGCATGATGTTTCATACGACATTAAGGGCAAAATGTGATCAAACATACTGGATTAAAAACAAAAATAATGCACAACATTGTTGAAATTTTTCATCATCTACATCATAAATAAAGACCTCCGCTTTGTACCGGTATAACTGCAGTTATTACATGTGATTTCATGGCATTGTGATCGTGCCTGGATATGGATCATTGCAGTCCTCATCCAGAAATATCATGGAGAAGTTTAAGGGCACCAAACAGTCGGGGACAGAGGTTGGAACGTGTTAGTTTCTCCTCTATGGCACAAATAGACACAGTTAGCCTGGACACTGGAGGAGTAAATATATCCTACGCTCTACTCTGTGGACGTCACAGTTGTTATTGCTCCGGAAAAAAGTTTGCATTTTATTTCTGAGCATGGACGTTTCTCTACAGACACGGCATGGTTCCACAAATTCATACAGTATGAACTGAATTCTCCAAATCTGGGGATTTAGAGTTGTAGCTTCTTTCAGCTCATTGTTTCCTTCTTTTGGTTTAGTCTCAACGCTCTCATCATCGTGATTTTCAGATGCAGGAAGCAGATGTTAACAGCAAAAAAGGCCTGATAAGCCCACTATTTGCTACTTGCCCAGCTCCAAACTCACAGACAAAAATCATGTTTCGCAAATACCAAGTGAATTAATGTCCGTTTCCATCCACTGGCACTAATTCTGCAGTGGAACGAAAACCATGTGGAAAATATGGCATTTGTGTTTGTTTCATGTATTAATTTGAAGAACGTTAACATTTTTGTTTTCCTGTGTGTCATGATTTATCTGCCCTGGTTTTCCATTGCACGTTGCTCTTATTGATACACCAACCTTTCCACCTCAGCCAGCCATAAACTTTATATTTCATCTTTTTTTTTAAAATGTACATAAAAGCAGATTAATGGAATCGCACATAAAGTCAGCGACTAGCTGGTGAACATACTGGATCATTGAGCAGCATATTCTGTATTTTCCTCAGGAGCTGGTTGAGACCAAAAAGAGAGCTAAAATGCATCAGGTGTCCAGAAACACAACTCCAAATGAATGATAATGTTGCTCTGTGTCTGTATTTGCAAACATAACTGAAAGGTGATGATATGTCATTATTGTGTTGACAGGCTAAACCCCCCAACCCCACCCCCCACCCAAAACTATTTAATGCAGGTTAAATAGACCTAAGTACACCTTTTGCTGCTACACCCCCCACACTGCACATTATCTCAGCTGAACATTTCTTGTCCCTGCTGAATTGTGGAACCATGTTGAGTCACAAATTGGTGTCTTTGGGCTTGAAATAAATTGTCTAAACTCTTCCATAACTTCGGAAACAGTGACTTTACCCCTCTGTGTAAGTACACAGTGCTGTAAGAGCACACTGACGATGAAGATGAGGAAAAAAGTATCCGGTTTGTTCTTCTGTGTAGTCCTGTTAGTATCCCTATTAATATTATCATAACAGTATCCCTATCTGTTTTGAGTCTACTTTGGCAGGTTTTATTTTCAGGCCAAGAAACAGTCAACATCCCTACAGTTAATGAAGAATAAAAAATAAAATCTGATGTGTTGTCTTTCTATCATGGTTATAGGTCATTGTTTAAAGTAACAGCTATGAGTAGCTCATTATTAATACTATTATTTCATATGATCAACAGCCTGTAGAGGGCAGTATCTCCCAGCTTCAAGCACTCCCAACCATAAACTGCAGAGCAGCATTCACATGCAATCACACAGAGCCTTTAGGGGAAAGACACTTCCTTTCACAATCTGTTGGTGTCGGGTAAACATGACAAACAGGTCACATGACTGGGATAAAGCCAACTAGGTCACATGATGAGGGTGGGTTGTGTGTGTGTGTGTGTGTGTGTGTGTGTGTGTGTGTGTGTGTGTGTGTGTGTGTGTGTGTGTGTGTGTGTGTTGAAAAAGGCGCTAGTGGTCCATGATGCGGAGATTGCCAGATACGATTTTGTTTTCCAGCATGGAGCCAGCTGGAATATCAATCCGATCTCCGTGGTTGGCAATGATGATGACGGTGCCCTGTAAGGAGGAAGAGCAATACGTTTAGTTTTTGTCTGTCAGAAAGAGAGAAGGATGACAGGAAGACATGTTCAGACCAGGATTTAATTAAAGCAATAAATCAATGACAGCCACCTGCCAACGGGACCCGTCACTGTCAAAGACTTTGACACCGAACGCGTTACGTCCTTAAATTTAGGTGTGGAAGTTTTTAAAAGTCGTTTATTATCTATAATTCTATTTGAATTTTCCATTACATTACAAAATAAAAGTCACATGATAAACCAAGAATGAATCAAAAGACAGGAGTCAAATCTGCAGCAGAGAAGAAGCTGCTGGTGTGTCTGCAGCCATAGGAGGGCAGTATGTTTATAACTGATGTGTGTACAGGCTGCAAAGTGACGCCCACAGAAACAGAATTTATGGTTGGTTTGGATATAAAGGCTCTGTGGCATGATGCTGTGCTGCTGGGGTATACGTTGACATGTAAACGCACTTTATTTTGTAGCCTAATTGATAGGAAAGGGCGGAGAGGGGATGAGGGCAGTAAAGGGCCACAGGTCATCTTTCATGGGCGTCCCTCAGTCTCCCAGTGCTTTTTCCATCCCTGGTTAAAATGCACATTGAGAGCACATTGTAATCTCTCAGGATTAAACTTCTTTAGAGAGAAGGGTCAGTAAAATGCAGCTGGAGCTGCCCCTGAGTGTCTCACAAACAACACAACAAGTATGGAAACTAATAAAGCTGCAAGTCAGAGAACACCCGTGGTTTGGGGCCTTTCTAATACACCATGTATCTCCAGCATCCTGTGCCATCAGTGTGGGCACCAGGATAAATAATGCAAATGGTCTTTCTGGGTTATCACGCTCAACCGAAGAGACTTCAGCACATTTAGAGCAAATACAAATTTAATTTGTTGGTAAACCCTTTATGACCCAGTTTTATTTTCCATGCGTTTACAGGAATGTTGGGTTTCTTTCACGACGCGACTGAAGATTTTATTTCCAATAAAACTTCATTTGAGTGCAGATGTTTACCTTCAGTGAAACGTTTTTCCCAAAGGTGACGTCTCCGGACACCGTGAGGTGGTCGAGCTCCAGCATGTCGGGGATGCTCTCGAAGCGGTTCACATACTCCTGAACCTGTACACAGACGGACATAGGAGGGAATTTCAGCCCTGTGGATCCTTTGGAAAAACATTTAAACCTACTGAATCATGTTTTGAAGTCTAGTAAAGAGCTATATAAGAGTTATTCCAACGATGGGAAATAACAACAATCTGGAAAATTGGTGCCCAGAAGTGTAACGCATTAGTATGATGTAATTACTTACCACACAGTTTGAGATAATTACCATAATAAAATCAGAACTGTGTCACCAGATTGGACTAAATAAGATAGAAATCAGTTGGGTTTAGAGGGAAATGTTGTAATGTGGGGACTTTACAGCAAAGTGAGGCAGCAACACAAAAATGACGCCCAAGATCTTTATCCTCTTCTGTAAGGTGAAGAAAAACTCCAACACTGCATCAGAGCCCAAAAGTGACACAGGAAATGAACAGATAAATGAATACAGTAAATAAATCAGAAAGGTGGAGGAGGAATATAGAAACAATTAAGAAAATAGTTTAGATTTTATCTATGATTTAGTTATCCATTTTCTTTTCTATGAAACAAGTTTCTTATTTATTTATTTCTCATGTCACTTTTGGACAACGAAAGCATACTGTAAAAGATAAAGAGGAATACTTAAACCTTACCTCTCTATTGTTTGTATAGAATTTCACCTCCATTAGATAAAACTGAAACTACCTGTATTGCTGGATGGGGGGAAGTGGTACATGACTTTACATTGTATTTTTTGTGATTTGGGGGAAATAAACCTTTAATGTAAGATGTTTAGTTTTACTATTGAACCAGTGACGCTTTTGAAAAAGGTCCACATAGCACCTTAAATCTTTACAGGACTTTTCATGCAATCCAAAATAAGGACAGCAGACATGTTCTTTCCCCACTGCTATGATAATGACCTTGGTGAAGGAGCTGCCCAGTTTGACATGCGGCGTCGTCGGGAACTCTCTCTTGGGGCTCATAGTCAGAGAGCCGGCCTCCAGGCTGTACAGGTTGGACATAACCAGCAGCAGGTCTGATGTGGTCTTGACAGGCAGGAAGCGGCTGCGAGGTACGTTGATGCCCAGGGCGTTGTCGAAGCATTTGATGGCTGCGCCGACTGCAGTCTCCAGCTGGACAACGTTCTGCCCGCCGTCGAGCGTCTGAGAAGAATCAAAAGAAGAGAGGAGACGTGTCGGCTTGCTGTGGAAAAGTAACTAAATTCTTTAAAATGTCTTTGCCTGCGTGTTTGCAGCAGCGCGAAGAACAAGAAGTGTTTGCAATTAATGCTCTGATTCATATCGCCAAGGGGAGGTTCCTGTTCTCTGCATCTCTCACTGCACACAGGCAAAATAACACACTACAGAACAAACAGCCCATATTTCTACCAAAAGCCAACTGAACATTTAGGTGAAACAACTGCCTGTGGTCATCAATCTCTACAACGCCTCCCTCAGAGAGTCAGACACCCCCCCTCTGTAATTCTGACTCAAAACATAGACAATCATTCTTTTGCACTTATGCACATTAATACTGTACATTTGATCTTGTATATATATATATATATATTTATATTTTTTGTGCTGAATATTGTATATATATATGTTGTTTGTATATCTGGAGTGTTGTAACGAAAATAAGTTCCCCCTGGGATTATTAAAGTATTTCTGATTCTGATTCTGATTTAAATGGGAGGTTGTTTTGCACCAGCTTCCAAATATTTTAGCACAACATCTGTGACTATTTGTCGTCTCGTTTGATTAAAAAAAAAGTCAAATGTTACAGTTTCAGTTACATCAGCAGGTAGTTCTGGCCGTGAGCATGGCTGGAGGGATGGCAATGTCTGTGTGTCTGTCCAACACTTCGGTCCAGACTAAAATATCTCAACTATTACTGGATGCAATGAAAGTTCTTCCTCTATCACCACCATCAGGTCAAAATCTTAAAATACCCAGAAAACTCATGACGTTCAGCTCTCCTTTGCGTTTGGTCCTAATCAGCAAATGTTAGCGTGCTAACAAGATAACCTAAGATGGTGGACATGGTAAACCTTACACCTATCACATATTGTGAGTATATTGGCATTTAGCACAAAGGACCACTGTGCCAGTCTCACAGAGTTGGCTGGAGACTCTCAGACTAATGTTTCCTGAAACCACAGAGGTGAGTTTGATGAAACTAAAATTAGACTCTGAAAGGTTTCACAGGACAACATGTGATAATATAATGATCTGGGTCTCTAGTCTATAACTATCAGAAGGGGTTATATAACATGCTTTTATCTTAAGTGTCTCTCACAATCACAAGTGCACACAGTTTTAACATGTATGGGGCTACAGTGCAGTATAATATGAACTCTGCAGGTTTAAAAGTGCTGCACTCTTACCTAGATAGGACCAAAACACTTATGTAAATCCACACTGCTCTGCACAGTTATCACCGGTTGCATAACACTTGCTATGTCACGGTGTGCGATTCTGTAGCCAAGAGCTGGAAAATTACATCTATATGCCAAGAAAAGCAATAATTAGGAATCAGGCTGAGGTTCAGTAGTGAAACTATGGCTGGTGGCAGATTTGCATACCCTGAGGTGGTGCTTTTCCACTGGGGGTGGGGGGCAGAGGCACATAACCAAAATAACATCAAGTCACATCAACTCAAATTTGTTTGCTGCACTGCTTTTAACAGGACCGCCCTGTCACCAAGAGCTTGGAGGGCAATAAAGGAGAAACATGTGCAGGGAAGACACTGAACCTCAAAATGATGCTTGAACTAATCAGACCATTCCACACAGATTAACTCAACTGATTAAGCATTTACTCAAACCTTTCCTTCATGTTAATCCAAGCAGCTCAGTTATTGCTGCCTCACAATCTTAATTTCTTTCAACAACTCTTTGCTTCTTTAAAAAGAAATGTGTGTGAAAATGAACTGTATGCAGACTTGAGGGAATCAGAGCTGGACAAAGCAGCTCAGTAGACAAAGTAAAATGAGAGGCAGCTCACAGAAGTGGCCTTTGAAGTAAAATATCTGTGAAGGAAGTAAAACTTTAATATCTGTTGTCTCTCTCATGCCATCCCACACACAGCTTAAACTGCCGTCCAAGTAGGGCAGATGAGCCACCAGAGAGGTGACCAGAAAACTGGATTGGTTTGAATCTCCTTTTCTCTTCTTTGTATGCAAAACCCTCACGTGACAACAAACGGCTCAAAAAAAGTTGAGCAGTGCAGGACGGCAGGAGCACAGAGAGGATTTAAAATATGGGTTTCCTCTGAAAGCGTGGTTTATTTAGAGGCGGTGGTCTCTGTAGAGGAAAGAGGTGCACATTATCTCCCTGCTCTGCACAGATATGTTTTCTCACACGACAGGGTGGACGCGGTAAAACAGGATGGATGAAATTATTCTGGGAGGTGGGCTGATTATTGACCATTATTGAAGTCAATTGTTTCATCTGAACTATTGCACACTCAGACGTCCTGGTGTGGTCCTTCTTTGAATCAGCCCCCTCAAGGCTTCAGGCTCATACATGGATGATCCAACAGCGGGCTATTACGAGGACATTTATGAGTCATTTCACTCCGATGGGCTCCATAATTCATCGAGAGGGAATGAAGAGGAGGAAGCATAAAGACTGGAGCATATTGCAAGACAGCACAACTCAGGAGACTGAAAGTATTCCTTATATTATAAAAATGACTGAGGTACTGAGGCAGACAAAAACAGAGACAACCGTGCCCTCCAAACACCCCCCATTTGCTCTTAATTCTAAACTACAGTTCCCACAATGTGGGGGATTAACAGGAAGTATATTGTTGCCATAGACTCAGTGAGTTAGCTGTGGGCTACAGCTTAAGCCTGGGTTTTTTTAAGCCTGTATTTGTTTACATTTTCACAAAAGGTATGCCGAATTCTCCATTAGCAGTTCCTGTTTGTAATGGAACCGTGGATGTACTCACACGTGTCACTGGATTACTTTACCGCTGCAGGAAACTTAAAAACATAATGATACTCAGGCAAGTTCTGGAGTTAAAAAGAGCATCTCCTATGATTTCTAAGTGGATTTATGGGCATTTATTCTTGGACATCTGTGGGAAGTATAAGTCCAACTGAATTTAAAATATGTGTCTGCGGGTTCAGCGTGTTCAGATTTGAGTCTCTCTTGTCTCTGAGAGTAAAAACATTCTGGCAAATTGCAGCAAATGGGCACTAAGGGATTTAAAGAACCTTAATTGCCTCCATGAGCTGTGTTTCACAGCCACTGTTGGTGATCAGGCCACATCATGGGGCCAAACTACAATAACTAACTTCCTGTTGTTCTGAGAACACCGATAAGAACCTGTCCCTTTCACCTCGCAGTATCTTTTGCCTCATGTCGACGCCCGGGGAGGCATGCCTCGCGGTTTGAAAACCTCTGTACTAGAAGATTTATTTAGTTGTTGACATAACTAAGTGAAGGCTCATGTTTGTTGTCCTGATGGATGCTGTTATAAAACTGTGTTCATCAGGCTTAGTCACCAATATTTTTGTAATGTAGCTGTGAACATATTTTCACAATAATGACGGCCATATGGGACTGAAGTCACTCAGAAGAAATAACTTTAAGCCTCAGTTCTTCTTTGTGTTCTGAAACTTTACCCATTTGTTTGACACAGAGTCTTTACCACTAATGTAGGACCAAATCCTTTACTAATCATCCTCGGCTGTTAAACCTTACTGTACTTCAGAAACTCTTCTTCTTATTCCCTCGTCCCAGCAAAAAATCATTATAATAATTGTTGGAAGAAAATGACTGTCCCAACCATAAACAGGGTGGGATTATATTATATAATTCTCTTTGCCTTTATTATATTTATATATCTTTCCCTCAGTTTGTTTTCTTGTTTTGATTTTGTCAGTGGATACTTTCATAACACATCCTTTGGCTTTAGAATCATAAAACTGAGCAACAACTATTATCTGTAATAAAAATCTGAACTGTTCTGTTATTTGGTGTTGCCTATGCCTCATTCATTAGTGTGTGTGCGGTTTGTGTTATTTCCCAGTCCCCTTTTCACTCACCTTGGGGTTGACTATAATCTCTAAGTCCATTGCTTTCTGTTCCTGCAGCCTCTTGATGGCAGCCAGAGAGATCCACAGGTTGTTGGTGTTGAAGATCTTGAACTTTGAAACTGATTTGAATTCGTCCACATGGGCCTTGGGGACCTGGGCGATCTCCAGCAGACGCAGTTTTCCGTCATACTGGATCAGAGTGCCACCCTGAGGATTAGAATAAGCTATTATAGACACATTCGATGTGTGTAAATGATTGACTTTAAAGCTCAACACAAACATTCCCTGTTTTCCCAGACAAATGTAATGTATACAACACCACTGAGTACAGAAAATATGACTAACATAGGAAAAAAATCTACAAAGACCTGGTCCTCCTCCACATACCTTGACGTCTGCACGCGTCTTATCCGTCACCTCCATGATAAACTCGCAACGCTTGCCGTTGGGCTGGCTGACCAGGTGGTGCAGGATGTGGAGGTCGACCGTGGCTCCCAGGTTGTCAATGTTGGACACGAAGATGTACTCCTTGCCCTGCACGATCAGCTGGTCCAGCAGGCCCGAGTTGTAGAAGCTGGCGTAGATGTCGCCGTGTCCTGGAGGGTACCAGCCTTCTGTATTTTGCCCATTCATGCTCAAGTTCGTGGACACAGGGAGGAGGGACTCTTTATTGATGCGAGGGTACCTGAAAAGAGGAAAAAAGTCCACAATGAAATCAGGTATTTGTGTGTTTCATGTTCCCTTTTTTTTTGATATTGTTGGTTTATAAACACAAATATCTAATAACTCACTGTATCGTATCCATCCCAAAAATGTTTTTAGCGTAAAATTAATCAAACATCGGAGTCGAAGGTCCGGAGTTTAACATTTAGGAAGATCTCTTGGCAGAAATGCAATATTATATTTCATTATTAGAGCCATTTTCTTTCTACAGAGTCCGCTACATAGAAGTTTCTCTGACGTGCTTGGAAGGCTGAGCTGTATTCAGTGGTTGCAATCGGCAACTTCACCACTACATGCCACTAAAACTTACCTACCTCCTTTGAATTGGAGGAGCATGGAGCAATAGAGTTGATTTAAATAAGTCGAGACATTTTTCTGTGTGTTTTTTCACAACAAGTTACACATGTAGTTATTTGATCTATTGTTAATATAAGAAGTCAGTTTCTGCAGACCACTCTACATGTCTGAAAAGGTCATGCTGTATCATGAAATATTGGATACTTGAATAAATACTTATTAACTGTAATGATAAAATATAACATTCAAGTGTCATTTTGTTTTTGATGACACTCCATGAACAGTTTTCCTCTTTCTTTTGGCACATAAAAAGTCTCTATCTCTCATATGTGATTAGGTTTGTAGCTATAAAACTTTATTATTATTATTATTAACTCACTTATCTCACCTGCTGCAGAGCTGTAAACCTCAGACAGCACATGTTAAGTAGATAAACAACACAAAGAGAGAAAAAAAAAAGTGTAAATCCATTGTAACTTTGCAAAAAGTAGCATGCCAGGTGCCGTGGAAATTTCCTCTTTTCATTCCACTGTAGGACTTCAAACCAAACCGTCAGAAAGTTAACTTTATACGTTTTTTCCAAGAAGGCAGATGAGGCAACAAGCCATCATCGCTTTACGCATTTAACTGATCAAAGGGTTTCTAAGAAGGATCTGCGTCAGGTTGCGTTAACAAACCTCATCGCGAGGAACAGCACTGAGTGGGAGCTGGCTGTGTTTTCTGGCAGTTTGAGGATGAGTGCAGATGAGCTGGTCAGGTGAGAGGATCTGCAGATTGGAGGCACGGAGGCCTTTTTAACAAAGGTTTAATTCTAGCTGACTGTTCTGGGAAGATGTTTCAGATGAGTGGTTTTGATATGAGCTCATGGACTTCAAAGATTTTAATTGTTTTTCCTGTCTTGGATCCAATATTTCTGCCTCAGAAGGAACAGTAATTCTTTCCAATGTACACATGAAAAGGAACACACATCTTATCAAAGAATCACTTGGATTTTTCAGTATCAGAAGCAATAATTTATCTAAGCGCTGAATTTGCTTTTTCTCATGCCTCCTCCTAGAGTTACAATATACTATTCTTTATTGTTTTGTTAGTTTAAACAAGGAGCTGGTTTTATGGCTATATTTTCCGGGAATTGGTTTGAATGAAAAAAACAAAGACAGACACAGTGTTAGAGACCTTTATGTAAATTAACTCTGACCTCTCATTTGCAAGAGTTAAAAGTCCAGTGTGTAACAATTTAGGAGGATCTATTGGCAGAAATGCCAATGAAATATTAATAGGTATGCTTTCATTGTGTTTTCTTTACCTTCAAACGAGCTGACTTTTTAACTACAGAGGAAGCGAGTCCTCTTCTACAGAGTCTGATATGTTTAACCGCCATGTTTCTAGAGTAGCCCAGAATGGACAAACTAAACACTGGCTCTAGATAAGGCCTGTGTTTCGTGACCACCGTAGTTCCTACTACATGCCTGGAAAGCGAACAATATTCTGTTGGTTGTAATCTGCGACTGCGCCGCTAGATGCCACTAAATCCTACACACTGGTCCTTTAAAATGAGGGTGTGACTGCGTAAAACCTGCCCCATACCTTTCTGTGGAACTGTCAAAATGTCAAAGCCTACACACACACACACACATTATAATGCAATTTTAAAAAATAATTAACTCGCAACTTGCTCTAGTAATGCTCTAGTCTAGTTGCTCTAGCATGTTGGCGTTGGGTGTGTGAACATCATGACCATGAAAGTGAGCAAACTGCCTTGAACATTTTGCCCAGTGTTGAGCAAACAAGTACTGTTAGCAAGTAACCAGTACTATTGCAAAATGTTTGGGGATCTTTGCAGGAATTGGTTTGAAGAAAAAGTTTTAAAGAGATTCAAACACAAAATGACAACAGTGTTAGACCTTTGAATGGGCTGTTGGGTTTATTTATTCCGCTCATCACCTTGGCGGGTAACCTGGGAGTTTTGTTTGTGACAAAAAAAAAAAAATGAAAGCCGTTGGACAATTTTTGAATTTGTCTGGTGGGTAAAGCAAATTGCTTTCCCTCATCAACTGGAACACCAGATAGTGTGATGAGCAGTGAATTTAATTCGCCTTTTATGAATTACTCTCACAACCTCGGCCACAGACTTCTCTTTGTTCTCTTATTGATTGACATTTCAACTATTCAACCACCTTCTCTGCGCTGACATTAAATCCTAAAGCTACAGTACCCATCCCCACCACCACCACCACTGCTGCTGCTGTTGTCCAAAAGTGCTTTGTACTGCACTCCTTCTGGCAAACATAACATACAAGTGCTCTAAATAATTCAAGGGAGATAGTAAAAAGCAAGTTCCGCTTGACTGACAAATTGGAGACAGCAAGGCATTAAATATTAATGTCTTTCTCCATACATTACATGACATTTCCTGTCTGGATGCTGCTGGTCAGACTCAGAAGAGGCACACAGCAGGGAATTGTCCGCTGGCTGCTCAGATACTGAATATAGACCAGTTCATCATTAGAAGAAGCTGAGTTCAGTCGGTGCATTTGGGTTCAATACTGCTGCCGGAGCTTTGTGGACTCTAGCACACCCATTTTCTTAAATCTCCTTTCCAGTTTAATATCTTGTGTAAGAGAAAAATAACCTCACCTATGTAAATGTGTATCAGCATAGTGCTTGTCCGGAGTGTTTGGACTGTTACTCAACGTGAGTTTTACTTGACGTGTTATCGTGTGTTGTGGCTGTTTCTCTCACCTGCTCTGGTTAAAGGTGTGTATCTTGACACGGTGGTGCGTGTACTTCTGCAGGATCTTCTTCGTGTCTTCATCTGTGTTGAAGGAGTTCATGAGGACCAGGGGCACATCTGTGTTGTAAGTCTTGTTCAAGTGCTGTGGGACGTTAAAAGAACACACACAAACTATTAAAATGCCTTCAATTTGGTTCTTTGGTATAATTTATTCAAGGAAGACTGACTGAACAAATTGTGCAAAATGCAAACGACTATGCATGAGCCCCAGAGAGGCCCTGCCTGTCGTAGGCCTAATGCGCCGACCCTTGTTGGTTTTAGGCTGGCCCCTGTATGTAAGCCACTACAGGGAAAATATTCTTACAACAAATGGCACAAGTTCTTTTTTTTCTTTCATGTATATATTAGAGATGCTTTCTATGTTTCTTTATATTGCTAAATATATGCTTGAGAGTCATACAAATTTGACAGTTATAGTGGTTACATTTGATTTGATGACACTACAGCGACTTACAATGAGTGCAACAACGAGAAACACTTGAATTCTTGGATCAGCAGCCCTAGAGAAAGTGTTGTTTCTGTATCTTCATTGAGTGATTGGAGTGAATACAAAGGAAGGGAGTAACACCTGGGGAGAGATGGAAGCAATTTCTACAAAGATAAGAGAAAATTAAAGTGAGTAGAGGAGGAAGATGAGAAATAGGATATGAATCAGTGGGGAGAAGTTGACGTGAGGACGATGTTAAAGAGTTGAATTTCCAGCCTGTGACCGAGAACTAGGAATGATTAAACTCAACTGAGAACATCTTCTTGCCTTTAATAAACCGGATGGCTGTTGGCTGGCCGTTCGCTTTACATAAATAAACACTGACCTCTCATTTGCAAGTATGAGACGGCGTATAACTTTCCTAAACGTTTTGGTGGAACTGTCATGAGACTTCAGGATGTTAAAGCCCTCACATATATCATTATGCAATGCAAACAAACTGCAAACTATTAACTCACAACCTCCTTTCTAGGATGTTGACAGTGGGTGTGTGGGGAGGCGGCAAGGGTGATGACAATGACCATGAAAGTAAGCAAACCGCCTTGAACATTTTGCCCAGTGTTGAGCAAACAGTTCATGTTATTGCCCAAGATAGATCTTTTTCAGGCATTTATTTATTTCATAGTGGTAATAAAAATATAGAGAGGGAATGTAGTAAGCGAGGGAGGGGTTTACGATATGCAACAAGCTGGGAATCAAACTGTTTTCTCAATTTAAAACAATGTATCTTTTGGTCTATAAATTGTCAGTGAATAGGGAACAATTAAACATTTTCCCAAAGCCCAATGTGACTTCTTGAAATGTCTTGTTTAGTCCAGCAGTCCAAAACCAAAATATATTATGAGAAAGAAAACCAGCAAAATATTCACATTTGTTGAGCCACAGCCAGTGAATTCTTGAAATTTTTGCTTTAAAGAAAATTACAAAAACAACTGATTTATTATCAAAATTGCCACCAATTAATTTTCATTTCAACAAATCAGTTAATTATGTCTAAAATACATTGAGTCTAAAAATACAGAAAACAGCCTGTACGACATGTTTAAGTTTGAATTGTTCCCTTTAGAGAACAGAGTGGCAGCTACAACTCTCTACCTTGCTTAATCAACTAACTTAACAGATGTGGTACCAAGAGTGTCACTCAGGTGAAAGCAGTAAATCTCCAGCAGCCAGGTGGCGCCATTCCAGTTTTGCCCAATCTTCCACTTCTGCTCTGAGTGTGACTATACAGGTCTCTGCACTGAAGTGGTCCAAAATAAATTCCCATTGAGGTAGTGTGGTGGCTGAGAGGGGCATTCTCACACAGGGACCGGTTATGGGTCGATGTGTGCATGGGATCCATTTTCTCTCTTTCTAAATAGGCTGATTCAGTCAGGAGGTAATCTGACCAGACCTGAGCATAAAATGGAGAGCAGTGACTCGGACACAGAGAGCAGTGTGCTGGGAGGAGAGAAGTGTCCCATGAGGCTGTTATGAAACACACACACACAAATAATAAGCAGCCACACATCCCCCATATAAACTCAATTACACAATACTGTCCACACCAAGGCTCTGCCATCGTCATCTTGGACAGATTTCTTATACTGAGGCTTACAACTGTCTCAAAACTTTAACCTCACTTTAACCTGTAACTAACTCTCCAAAACTTCTCCGGAAAGGCCGCTTAAATGTGCGATTCTTCTTTAATTATTTGTGGGACACGAATGAGATTTGAACCAAATAAATGAATCAAACGATCAGCTGTATGGCTGATGAACAGAATAAAGTTTTTTTTTAATGTACATGACATGTCTTGATGTATGATCAGGCACAAATCACCATACACATGTTCGCACACACACTCTTCTCCTCTAGCACAGAGCCTTCTCTGTTTCTCTGCCAACCCCGCAGACCTGCCCGCCTGCACACCAACAGATCCTCTTTCACTACAACTCCCCCAAGATATCACACTGAACTCCTTTCAAAAAACCAGCTCTAGAAAAAAAACACAACAAAAATGTGTCTCTCCCCCGGCACCTCAGATACATAAAGTAATAAAGGCTTGTGCCCGGAGGATGCTACGCATGCAGCATCATAGAGCGAAAGGCAGAAGAAAAGACATCTGCTCGTAATTTTGTGTTTATGAAAAGGAGAGGTAGCTGGATTTTTTTTTCTCCTGAATTCTCTGAAATTTCTCCAGCACTTTTCTAGCTTGAGGTAATAAAGAAAAGTTCCTCTCTTGCGCTTGTGAGAAAACAGAAAGCAGAACGAGACACTATCCAAATATCACTACAGCAGAGCCAACAGTGAAACCGGCCTATTGGATTGTATTACATCAGAAAACACATCAGTTCCTGCTCCCCTGTCCCACCCAATCTGACATCACAGCCACATTGTGTATGCTGGTGTGGCAACTGACCTATTCTCCGCTGTGTGCACAACACCTCTGACTTAGGCAACTACGACCAATCCTGCCACAGTAGAAATGGGATTTATAAAAGGAGAAGGGCTGTCAGCTGTGCTTGTGAGAGAAAAGAGAAACTCGTAGACTGTGAATCTATTATCCACTGATTGATTCACGAGCTGAGGAGGGAGGTTTCGTGACGAGCAAACAATAAAAACAACCAACTAAAAGAAATATGGTGTGAACTACCAAGAACCAACGAAAGTTAGAGTTCAAGTGTTGCGGCTGCCTGAATTTTCTTCTAAAATTAAGATAAACTGTTAATTTGGTTCTTATACCTCAATAAAATTAGTTTTCACCAGAGAGGTTTGGTGACAGGGTAAAAGACTACACCGACATATTATCACTTTATAAAGCTGATATGAACACCAAACAGACACACAGCAATATTAGCATTCAGTGTAAATCCAATACTCGCTCTCCTTTTTTGCTCTGTTTTTGGTCTCCACCATCTCCTGAGGGAAATATCTGCCGTTTTATTAAATAAAAGCTCAACTTTGTTTGTTAACTAGACGCTTACTGCTGATTACTATACCTCGATCTGCTGCACAGTGAGGTCCAGGAAGGTGTTCTCGTTGCGGACACTGATCAAGCTCTTGGGGCCCTTGCATCCCATGCTGGTGCCCAGGCCTCCGTTCAGCTTCACCACCACCAGTTTATTCAGGCTGTCAGCCACGTTGTCCGGCAGGCCACGAGCGGCGATCTTATCAAAGGGCTGGATCTGGAGGAGCGGGAGAAAAAGGCAGTCGGAGGGTTAGGGTTACACAGCAGGTTTACTTGTAAAGTGCCTTTAAAAATATATATATATAACTTTTACTCTAATTTGTGCAAGGTGTTTATTACTGCAGTGTTTCTGCACTTCCATGAGACCACCTGTGATTCAACAGTGGTAATTTTATGTCTATTTTTCTTGGAAATGACTGATTTGACTGATTATTGCAAACAAGTTGCGAACGTTTTACCCAGGAAATGCAGCACAGAGACTTTAACAGCTTTGAGTGTGGGCTGATGAATTACCAGCTGAGCAATCTAATGGGCTGAATTGACACAGAAATGTGAAAATGTCACAAATTCTTAATTTATTCTGCAATGTGCTTTGAAACAAGAAAGGAAATGCTGCATGAAAGAAAAAAGACACATCACACATTCTGTGGCATGTTTTTGAGTGAGTGGTGCAGATAATAGTAATTACGATGACTTAATGCACAACACAGTCGGTTTCAAATATAGTCTTCAGCACTTCTGTTGGCAAGGCAGCAAAATAATCATTGGAGTATGGTGTGTGTGTGTGTGCGTGTGAAGCCACATTACTCGATCAATACTACATCTCTCACACCAGCGTATTCACACATCATGTATTGACTTCTTTAATTCTCTCCCACAGAGCAGGAAGGAGCAAAGGGAGGATATGAAAGAGGATGTGACCATCTAAAACAATAAAACTGATGAACCAGGGTTTTTTAAGCTAGAAGTGAAACAGCAACAGGATTAGTTTTCCATTGGTGTTGCGTTTCTCCTCAAAATTCATTCAGCTTGAATGAATTTTGTTCTTTCACAAGGATTTTTTAAAAATGGACTTAGAAACTGTGAGCAATGAGCAGACACATCCAGAGATAGCAAATTCTAACCAGATGTTACAACAGCTTTTTGTTGTTATGAAGAGAGTGAGCGTGACAGTGTTTAAGTTGAGCTCTGTGTGAGTTTTCATGCATTCTTCAAATAAGAATAAATGTGTCAGTGAGACAGTGTGTCTGAAGAGCGTTTGTGAGGAAATGAAAAGGCCATTATGGGTCCTGTCCAGCTAAAAGCACAGAGTCACCAATCAGTGACAGCTGACACACGACAGACCCCCTGATGGAAACGGCGGCCTCTCCACTGGTGTTCGCCCCACCCAACAACATCGACCCAGCTGCCGCTCACTTTTCTGTCTTTCACATGATCATCACGGAGAACAAAAGAAGTTTCATGGTCAGAAGTTGTAAAATGTGTTAAGTGAGAAGAATGCGAATGAAAAGAACGCAGATGGATCATAAACGCTGACAGTTTACGTAAATGTACGTACGTACATGTTGACGGATACAAATCCCTGCAGGTACTGGAAAATTAAAAAGATAGCCAGAAATTCAGAGGGAAGAGAGAGTCGTTGGTGTGTGTGTTGTCATACTGAGCGAAACGTTTTTCAGCTGGGATCCCCATCCTACCCCTGTACCCCTGGAGTTAAACAGATTCCACTCCCAGATGTTCATTTTCCTTTTTGCATGTGTGTGTGTGTGTGTGTCAGAGTGTGTGTGAGAGTGTCTGTGTTTATGTGTGTTCCCAGGTACTCAGTGCTTGCAGGGAACACCTCTTTGACCAGACTGCTGGATAAAACTACTTCTGTATTATTATTCTTTCATAAACCATCAGTTCTAGTGCAAACTGCAGTATACGTTTTTTACTTTGGCTGACAAGCAGCTGTCAGCTGAATGACTGAGCACCTGGAAGACACCCACAGGACATTTAATCTAGAGCAAAGAGAGCCCAGCAATGGATTATAGTTTGGGATTGACATAAATATATATACGACAGGGGGATTCAAAACTGTTATACAACTAAAATATGGTTTGCACAACATGTTAATCAGCATCAGTGCAGGAGGGGAGATGTCTGCATGACTGGAGTCAAACTACACTGTTATCACCAAAGTGCAGCGTAAGCACGGACTCGATGGAACAGCATAATCTAGTACAGTGGTTAGACAGTTAGAGCACAGATCCCTGGATTGACAGAGCCCCTGGATTGAAGCTTATATGTGTTTTAATGTGTGAGTGACACTGACTTTCCCCTAATGCAGAGCTCACACACAGAGACAAAATAAGAAAAAAAAAAACATGTAACTGTGAGACAAACACCTACAGTTGATTCAGAAATGGCCCTCATATGATAGAACACGAGCAACACACGACCTGTACCTCAAGTTTCTGAGCTTGGTTCTTTATTATTTACAATCTACATTAACAATATCATTACTCCAATACAGATGTGCTGATAATGCTGATAAGACTAAATGTGTTTTACTCTTGAAGAACCAGAATTCTCTTCCCACCATCAATCTTCAATCAGCTATCTCTCTCTCTCTCTCTCTATATATATATATATATAGGTATTTGTTTAGACAGAAGTCTCAATTTTAAACCTATAATCTATACTATAATGACCACATGTCCATATTTATGGAAAAAGTCCTCATTAAGGGTCGGTCCCATAAAGATTAGACTGTATAGCCGACACTGAGTGAGACTGGTGTCTTTGGTGACACTTTCCACATTGGCATTTTGCCCATTCTGTCCCTCGTTCATTTATTTTTCTTTAATAATAAAACCCAAGATGTGGCAAACCGCAAACCTTTCCTTGGGCACATTAAACAGCAGCATCACAACAATGCAGGAAATTGTCTCCACCTCATTTCATCTGTTACACACACACAGTTTATTTGAAAACCCCATTTATCATTTATAAGCAGTATATATACATACACACACACACACACACACACACACATATATACACACACACAAGATATATTGTTTATAACACATCATACTGTGGTTATAACAATGGGTTATAAGCAGATATAAATGTTTATTAATGGAAAATATTTTCAACAATTAAAACTTCCCCTATGAAGACATATGCTCTATAATTACTACTGTGTTGTATCATGTTGTCATTCATTATAGTAAGTAATTTGTCTGATGAAATGCAGAACTACGGAACACATATCATTGCATTGAACATCAGTCTTTGGGACTAACTGGCCACAACCTGACCAGTTCAGATTTACATGACGAGGCATCGTTAAACCACCTCAATTGGTTGCTCAAAGGCTGAAATGCTAGTGTGCAATGAGTGACAACATATTAAAAACAACAACATACAGTCCGCTGTTTCACCAACACCTGCTTTACCTTCATCAGATCCAAGAAGAAGAGGTTCATCTTAATCTCAGTGACTGCAGGAGAGGTTTTACTGTCTGAGCTGACGGCATGAAGATCTTTCAGACGCTGTGTCTTCATTATCACTCACACTGCAGGTAAATCCAGTGCTGTTTCTGATGGTTGAGTCATCTTAATATTCAAACCAATACAACAAGCACACCTTAATAACTTTATTACCTACTAAAGTGCAGCTTATACATAAGTCTGGCGGAGCAACATTCCTGTCATCGTTAAGATCATGATCATAATGTCAGCTGTATTTTTTCCCAATGATTTTAGATACTTAGATAGATAGTGGCCAATGGGACAACATCTTTTTCATTGGTGTATAATCACCTGGTAATAAGAATTGCTGCATTTTCATTACTTTAGAATGAGCTGTTTATATCTGCAGAGTGAGCGGGTCACACCACATTTGCAGCCACCGTCGTTTCTCTTTCACACAACCTGTATTCAGTTGGTTACAATCTGTAACTTCACTGCTAGACGCCACTAAATCCTACACACTGGTCCTTTAAGTTTTGCTGTCCTCTGTTTATTAGTTGTATATGTGGATGTGGACTACAGCCCACAGAAATGTCAGTCAAGATTCCCCAGTACCAGCTCCTCCAATGTGCAATTGGGACATTGTGATGGATATTTTCCACTATTATTTTCTGACAGTTTGTAGGCTAATCGATTAACTATGAAAAATTAAATAGATAATGAAAATCACTGTTACTTCAAGCCCTACACAGTATTTAAGTTTATCTTCACTTGTCAAATCACAATAGAAATTGTAGCACTGTAACTACAATTAAAAACAAAAACTTTATCTCCAGCGCTGTTCATCTGATGTGGTTGAATCTTAGGTAAATACGTCTACACAACTTTAAGAACGACAAAAATATACCCATTAAATTACTGCTGCGACAGGTCAGCCTGTCATCTCCACTAGTCGCAGTAGTGAGTGGGCAATCTGTCAAAACTGACTAAAAAGCTACTGAATAATGAATTTAGTTGGAGGAGATTTTAAATTTCAGTGGCCGTCTTTGGCAGGGGTTGTTAAAAAAAAAAGTTTACTTTCCTTTCTCCTATTTCCTTTACTCTCCCTCACTGGGATAGGGTGCTGCCTCTTTACCCCATTTCCTCCATCTCACACACCCTCCCTGTTTCCCTATCTTATTACTGTGTGTCACTGTCATTTCCTATTTCATTTAATGTTCCCTGTTTCAGTACTTGTCTCACCACTTTCCTCTCCAAACCTCTAATCTTCTCCCTGCCTCCATCTCTCTTTATGTAACTCTCAATTTCACTGTGAAGCCTCCTCTTCTCCCAATTCATTCATCTTTTGCTGCTCCTCTCTCCATCTTTAATCTTCTCCATCTCTCTCTCTCTCTCTCTCTCTCCAGCTTCGTAAAAATAAATGAGGCGGCTGAGAATTGTGGAGCGAAGCAGTTACTGTTCACTACAGGGCCGTGGAGAAGAAAACAGATCAGGCTTTGTGTGTTTGGTTAAAGAGTCCAATGCCGGGCGAGCAACTGACAAAGTTTTGTCAATGTTCAGTGAGACAGAAACAAACAAGGCCAACAAATGCCTGACAGAAACCTCTCTGGCATGAAACCGACTGAACCTGTGTGATTTAGTTGGAAAGAAAATTTGAAGCACATGTTGTATTTCCTAGAAGGTAGTAACATCCTATCGGGCATCAAATCTTGTTTAATTTAACTTGCAGAGCTAACAATTAGGGAACGTCAGAACTACAGGTTCACTTCCTTGGGCACATCTTAGTGTACTGGCAACCTTTATATAGAACCAGAATTCTGTTTATTACTTTTATTTATTATCGTCGAATGCGATCATATATTATGTTTACACTTTTCACAGCTACTTACAGTGAATGTAACAGGATAAATGAACCTCAATGCTCAGCAGCAGAATCACAAGACAGGAGCCTGAAAAATATATAAGAGTGCAGCAGTCAAAAGAAATGTGTGCTTGAAATTAAAAGTTTTTTCCAACATTTAAAACTCTTACAAGCCACCCTTTAAAGTGTCCATTAGTTGCAACTAATGACTTTATTAATGTTAACTATTTACTAATGCTCTATAGATCAGTTATAACTGGCCATTAACTTACTAACATGACTGTGCCCACCTCTTTTTCCTTGAGGTTTCGGCCTCTTAAAACGGAAGTTTTTCCTTGCCACTGTTGCCAAGTGCTTGCTCATGGTAGGAACTGTTCGGTATAAATAATTCCATAAGGAGTACAGTCTATACCTGCTCTATATGAAAAGTGTACTGAGATAACTTATGACTATAACTGTTATGATTTGGCACTATAAAAATAAAACTGAATCAATGGTGTCTTATTGGAAAGTGTGAATAGAAAGAGGTTTCAAAAGAATTTCACAGATTCAATACAAGTATGCCCATGTAGTAATTCAATACAGCCTGTGAAACCTCCCACAGGGTTCAAAGATCAAACTAGGTTTTTCACGACTTTTACCTTTCAGCTCTCCAACAAATCCTTCAAATGAACACAAGCAGACACTGCCTGATTTTAAGTTGTCAAAATTTCAAAAGGTTGAGAATCACTGCTTTAGTAATTTACTATCACTTTCAAATTTAGTACAGCTTCCTGATAAAGTGTTTAACACACCAATATGACTCATTTCCATATTCAGTCCTATAAGTTTGATCTCAGTAGGGTGGACAATCTTCAGAAATGGTACCACATGAGGAGTCATTCCTTCAGACATTTATTGATAAGAGTGAAATGTGATAAATGTTTACATATGAACAACATTTTATGTCCTTGAAGGATACGAGTTTGTTGTCATAGTAAAAAATCATGGGACACTGAAACTGATTCATGTAAGCTGGTGTAGAAACAATGTTTGCTGCACGACAATCACGATACAACATCGTTCAATACCAACCTGATATAATCACTAAACCAAGTTATCGGGCTAACTTCAGTTGGCTTGCATCTTCCTTTCCTCATTACGACAGTTCATCCGTAAATGTTTAAATCCTTTTTTTTCACTACTGCCATGGAATAAAAACTGCAGAGGCTGAAGAGTTTGACAAGTAATCCTTATCATCAGCATTCCCAGGCTCTGGCTTTGTGTGTGATAATGTTAACTGGATGACGTTCACATGTCCAAATCTATAAAGTACACCTTCAAATGTAATTCTTACTGTAACATGCACTTATGTTTTGCCTCAGCCTGTCTGTAATCTGATTTTACCCCTTAATAATTCACAGCTGCAGTGTTTTTCAGTTTTCTTGTGAGTCATACTTTCTACCATCACAAAAAAAAAAAATACATAAAGGATAAAACCAATCTTCATTTAAAAAAAAAAAAAAAAACACCACTCCAGTGAGACAATAAACAAGGACAAATAATTGATTTACTTCACAGTGAATTGAAAGTAAATGATTACATATATTTTGTGGGTTTTTGTTTCATTTTTTCCCCAAGTAAGTAAGTCATTAAACATTTAATGAAGGCCACACCCATAATACTTCAGTGCTTTACATTATCTGCACGGTTATGCCAACTCAAAGTCACTGTCTACTAAAGACAATGCTGGAACTTTCTCAGGGTTTGAAATGCAGCCTGCAAACCAACCCTCAGACTCAATGTACTTCTGCTGCTCCCTTTACTTACTGGCTGTTCTGTGCTTCCTCTGACTCCTCAACATTTTGACTGACACAAAACACTGCGTTCAGACTTCAAAGATCCTCCCTTGAGATCAAGCCAAATCAGATAAGTTTGCACTCTCTTTTTTACTCTGCTAACCTTGTACTTTGAAGTCCACACAACATGGAAGCCCAGTGTTCAGGAAACTGAAGGAGAGCACAGAGAGCAACCTTGTGACTGAAAACTAAGGAAGACCTACAAAATGTGCTTTTTCAGTTGAGGAGAACAAGGATATCCTGCACAGGCAACTCAAAGAAACACTGACTTGGCACTTTGATTAACTTTGTAAGTGACCGACCCACAGCACCATCAAAAAGGAAACTTAGACTTTGGTGGTTTGCTGCCAGGAGGATAGTTAATAGTTAATGTACAGTCTACAAAGGTCTACTGTAAGCAATGACTGTTGGAACATTTAAATGAGCCATTTTACCGTTTACCTGAAACTCACAGCAGCAATATCTTAAGGCAATGTTATTAACACTGATATTTTATATGCAACTGAGGTGATTCACTGAGAATAAAAACACTGGAATCACCTTCTGAGCACCGAGTTATGATCACTGTTCCACAAATAATGTGTCAAATGTCTTGTACTTTAATAATCTACCTTTTAACCTGATTAATCTGAATTTATTGTACTGTAAATCATCTCTCTGTGGCTCTGCGTGTTGAAAATGTTGATGAAACTGCAGCTTATTATAGTGTGCCACTCATAGGACGCTCTGAATAACCATTATCAGCTAGTGTGTCACTTTATCATTGGCAACGCCAGCGGGAATCAAACCCCTCATGACAGTATCACTGTTGTGGTCTTGCCATCAAACAGTACTGTTCATGACTTGCTAATATTTCCATCAATATTCCCCATGGCACTTGGATGGAACAAAAAGAGCAAGGGACAATCGACACGTTGTCCCATCTGTCATGCAACTGACCCGTTCAAATCCTCTTTCTAGACAGTGCTGTAACAGTCGAGGTGTATGGTTTAGGTGTCTATTGAGTGGTGCAGGTTTTAAGAAGACAAGGGGGAATTGTATTTAACAAATGCTGTATACTGAGTCAAGTTACACACATGTCATCTAATCCGAGTGTTCAGTTGAGAGAAACTGTACATTTCATGCAAAAATGTTTCCGGATTCAATTGTTTTTTGTTTTAAAGTTCATCAGCATCCCAAAAATATTAAAATTCCCTGGCCATTGCTCTGAGTGTGGAATTGGTTAAACCACCATTTGTTATACAATGCACCTCTTTCAGTGTGTTAAGGGCTTCAAAAGTGACACACTGATACAACAATACAACATTATTTCAGCAGTGTGTATGGAAAGCCAGAAATTATATATATGCTTATTTGCATATAGAGCAGGGAAGTGAGATCCAATTACAAGTGGAGAAGCATGTGGAGACGCATTCTAATGTCAGGTGTGAACTGACGTACTTATCACTTATGATCACAAAAGATGCATGTTAATGTTAGGTGTGAACTCGTCCTGAGCCAAATAAAACTCAGAAACAAGAGTGAAGTGAAGACATAAGAGAGAAAATACTTTCAATTGTTGCATAACATCCCTATCTTATGTAATGCTTACACTTACTTCAATGTAGAAGGTAACATAAGCCCTTAAGGTGTCAACGAATTACAATTACAAAAAACGGCTGTAATAAATCTACATGAAGTTCAGACAGCAAGTTCTGGGATTCTGCTACACAAACTCAAATTATGCACCTCAATCAACACAGTGTAGTGGCAGTTACAAACCGCAGGATGTAGTAACACTGTTTGATGTCATGTGATCTTATCAGTAAGGCTACTTTTCAGGTCATGGAAACAAGCAATAAAAGAGTGGCAATTGGCACATACTTCCTTCTGTCCAGTCCAGTCCTGTTTTATGTTGTATTTCCAGTTGGTACATAGTGTCCATATGTTTTTATGATTGAATCATTATTAAATTAAATGGGATATCACTGCTGTCTGTTTTAAATCTTGACATCATATACTGTACAAACTCAAATCCCCTATTGGCCTGTAATCAGTGTCTGTACATAGAGTATCTTTATTGCTGTGGGTGCAGCCAGATGTAAGCCAAGTTGTACAAAGTGAAGCAACATCCACAATGAGAAGAAAATGAAGACGAAGTGAAGACGAAAGGAGTATAAACGAGCACCATTTCATTTTGAACTGTGTTTGGTGTCATCTTGTTTGATGCTTCTGATGCTTCAGCTTCAGCTTGAAGTTGGGCTCTGTTTCATGAATCATGACAGCTCATCATGATGAGTGACAGATTCCAGGATGGTAGTTTGATCATCTGAGTCTGGGACTGACACATCACTGACTCAAGGTGACAAGCAGCACATGGTTGGTTTCATTTTAAATATGAACATGCTAGGTGCACAAAAAAAAAAATGTGTTCAAAGGTCAAATTTGATTGACACAATTGGTTTACACCTATGTCACAATAATTCAAGTAACAAGTATTTCTCTGTAGCTCAGATCACCAAATCGCAGCCTACACATTCACTACAACTGGAGTTGAGACACAGTGGGCCAATCCAACAAAAATATTTAAACTCCAGCAAAATACATTGCGTTGACCAGTCAAATACAGGTAGCTCACCTTGTAATGTGAGCAGCGTCATTCTACTGTATTAAATTCTATCTTGCAATCGTTCAGAATGAGGATAAATTATTTTTTATGGTTTTGATAATTTTATAAGCCTTCAAATTTCAAATCATATTTCATCATCTCACATGTATCCACAGCAATGTGCCTCCACTAATGCAGCCCATTGGTTGGAAGTTATTTCTGTTTTGTATTGGATGTTAATTACTTCTTGGTAAGTTTTTATGATTGCTTTCTGGCTTAGTGTTCTCCTGACAAGACAGTACAAGAGACAGTGTGTGTATGTTTGGCTTAATCCTTCTGTGTACTTTGCAAAACATAAACTGGAAAAATTTACATTTTATCATTATATTAGTTTATATTTTACAAGTACATTTGTACAGAAGAACACAGACGGGCAACAAAAACCTCAACAAACTAGACTTACCGAATCTTCTGGAGGTCTTTGTATCTTGATCCACTCCACTGATGGACCCTTCACCTGCAGAAATCTATGGAAAAGATTCTTGAAGCCCTCAAAGTCTTTCCTTGACACCTGAAAAACACAAGGATTTTAATTCAACCTTTATTCACCACAAAAAGGCAGGATGAGGTTTACAGTCTTAAATCACTTGTTCAGAAAGATTAAAAATATGAAAAAGTGGACGTAGTCTCTGTGATATCACCCATAGGTTTCTGAAGAGCCGTTGAAAACCTGGTGGGTCCGGCCGTTGCCATAATGGCAGTGCTGACTGTGTGGGCTCCTGGCTAACCCAAAAATGAGCAAATACATGGAGCTGAGGTGGGCTGAATAAAACCTGGTTACTGAAAACAGCCATCTGTGACAGTAACCACCTGTCCCTCGAAGCAGCCATGCCCTTAATTATGATTAATTTTAAGATTTTAATTTCTTGATATAGTATAAAACAGGTGAGTTACATAAAAATGGGGAACAGGAAATTTAGCGAGAGAAACCAAAAACGTTTTTTTCACTAGGCTGTAAACAGTTATTTCTGCTGTAAAGTTGAGCATTTTAATACCGGGCTTATGGCGCCTCAAGTGGCTGTGTATGGAACTGCAGTTTTGCTTACATCCATGTTGGTTTCACTGGTCAGCCATGGAGGTTGCTGCTAGATGACGGTTCATTCAAAAACAGCAATTGCGGCTGCTAAAGAGGTTATCATAGAGGCTGCTAGCATTAGTTATTTCAGAACTGAAAGAAGAGCAAGGAACAGTACTGAAGGCTTTTCTCCAAGTAAAAGATGTTTTCTAAGACTAATTGTACTTTATTAGTCCCCACCTAAAGTTTATCATAATTTTCTTTTTATTGAAAAGCCAAGAAGCTGTGGTGGCATCTTATTCAAGTTCAAGACCTGAAAACAAAAGTCGATCTTCCATGCGATCTCTGATTGTCATCCAATAGCTGTGAATCCTAGAACATTTTCAAAACAGACGATAGTGGTTTCCTTTTACAGACCCACAGCCTCTCCAGCATGCTGTCTGCTGACCCGTAGACTGTTTAAGTGCTGGTGTTACAAAGTATCTGACCATATTTTTCCTATTAAGCTCTCTCCAAGTCAGTGAATTGGTTGATATCCATTCTTTATCGATTATATTTTTCCCACTCTTCTGTTGATATTGCAAAGTTTCCCTCGCTTTCCCACTTTCCTTTTCTGAAAGAAGTATTCACCCACTTAGTTCTTGCAATCTCTTGTACAGTTTAGAAATAGTTTTGACACTGGTCAGCTCTGTATGCTGAAATAAAAACATTGAATACTCCCAACCCAGAATTTCTTCTTTCTTAAATATTTTCTCAATGTGATGTATCAGCTGTAGAAATCTGAAGAAATATTGTCTAGCCAGGCCATATTGGTCTCTCAAACCTTGGAAACTTCTAAGTGAGAATTTCTCAAAGAAGTCAAAATAAATAGTTAGCCCTCACTCCTGCCATGGTTTGAAGCTTGAATCTAGCCTGTTTGGGGTAAATCCTGGACCGTCAGCCACCCAGCGGATTAATGGGTAGTGTTCCTGGGACCCAGAGGACTTATCCACTTTAAACCAAGGTTCGAGTGAAAGATCTAAACATGGGTTGGGTTTTTCTCCCAGATGGTGTTTCAGTTCACTGTCTCCAACAATGGCCCTAAGTTGGACCTTAACTGAGTTCTGGCATTCAATTGACTTCCATGTTGCTGAGTAGTCAGGGTTACATATATTTACCAAGGGTTTAATGTGAGCTGCTTGATAATAGGTTTTTAGGCAGAGGAGCACCCTTTACTCCTAGAAAGCTGAAGGGGTTTTGTATCTAACTGTTGGTTTCTCTCCCTGCTAAAGGAATCTTGAAATCAGCCTGTCCCATTCAACCAAGTTATCTGGGATATTCACCGGTAGTGTTTTGAACGAATACAGTAGCCTTGGGAGAATGTTCATGTTACACATAAAGTTTATATATAAAATTATATATTATATATGAAACTTCTACTGCGTCACTTAAGGGAAGTAATAAATGGTAAAAAAAAAAATGACCTGAAAGCATTTAAAACATAAATGTGGTTTTGGTTATATGTAATCACACATGAGGATAAACTTCTATTTGCTGAAGCAGTCGCTGCAGCTAAACATGTATGTTTACTGAGTGATAAATTATACAATGAAACGGATGCACTAAGCAATATGAGAAGCAAGCTCTACTATACTTCAGCATGTTTGATAATATGGATCAGCAATTACAGAACTACCTTTGTTCAGCTGGGACAATAATCATTTCCAAGTGCGGGTTTGTATGTTTATGTGATATTTATTTTTTATGTTGGCATATCATCTTTTTCAATGTATATAACATGAAGGCACTACAAACATTAATTTTTCTATACAACCTTGTGTTGTATAATTGATTCCTTGATATATGTATATGTATATAACCATAAATACTATAAAGTAAAGTGTAGCTACCAGATTATGCAGTAAAATGGGAAACACAAGATGATTTCACAAACCCCTTTAATGATTTATTTGTAATATCTTATCTCCATAATTTAGTGATTTGCATTCTTGGTTTTGTTATTAGTTTTTAATGTGAAAAATGACAAATGGTATTTCAATATTTAAGATGCAGTTTAAAGTTGAGAAACACGTAAATCATTTATTTCAAATATGTATAAAAAAATAAAGAAATAAATAACTATTCACGCTGACATCCATTAACACCCAGTTCAACCAGTTTGTAACTTAGAATTTGTGTGTGTACTCTACAGACGTGTGCACATGGCTGTTAATGCTTACTGCGAATACAATAGTGTTTACTAAGAACACCCTTGAGTGAGAGTGAGTAGGAAGTAATCGCCACGCCTGTGTCGACAGGCTGACGTTTTTACTCTGTGTGTGTGTGTATCATCACATCTTTTGTGATTGCTGGTGGTTTGAGAGTGCCTGGTTAATGTCTGAAAGAGCGTGTGTGTGTGTGTTCATTCAACCAAAGGAAACTCAAAGAACACAGATTAAATAATGGTCAGTCTAGCTTGTTTGCTGCTTTTTATGGGACCGGTTTTTTATTTAATTGTATGATGTAGGCTGAGATGTGTCCACTCCCAACACCAGACTTCATTTTGTCCCAACAGGACAAATCTACAGGGTTTCAGTTGGGCTGGAAGTCTCTAATGACGCATTATATTCTGATTCAGGCTGACGAAATGGATGAATGTTTGCTCAAAAGTCTCCACTACTGCAATTTTATGACGCATACTTTATGCGTGTGTGTGTGTGTGTGTGTGTGTGCGTCTGTAAGCATGTATGTGGAACCCCTCGTTGGCACTGTGCTACAGTATGTGTCACTTTTGTGTTTTCCCAGTGTTTGTGAGTGAGTGACCCAACCACCCTCTAAATCACAACCAGATGGTCAGAGAGAAAGAGAGGGAGGGAGAGATAGAGTACCTCTCTCTCCGCCTCGCCTGTGGTGGTGTCCAGCAGTTTCTCCAGCTCGGTGTGCATGGAGCTCTCCAGCTGCTGCCGCATCATTTCCTGGAACTGAGCCATCCCTCCTTTGGCCACTCCTTTACTCAGACCTGGACAGGCAAGATAGTGGAAGATGGGGGACAAGGTTTTACACTGCTACGACATACTTCACAAACATATTCTGGATCCTCGAAATGTTCCTAATGCCCACCTTTACTCGTCTTATTAACTCAAGCCATCTGTTTTAGCCCTGTCTGCCACTAAATAAAGCTATAAAAGTGCTTTTTTGTGTACCGGATTACTGAATGTCTGATATTCTCCTAGAAAAATCAAAAGTACACAACCACAATAGTACATAAAATGTAATCCAGAGATGCAAAGATGAATTAATCAAAATATGGCAATTGTTGGATAATCAACGAATCAGTTGATAGTTTTGGGCTCCTTAATGCGAGAATTTGCAGCTTTTCTTCATCTTACACAACTGTAAATGTAAAACGTTTGGCTTTTGGACTGTTTGTCGGACATTATGGGACAATGGATGACGTAAGCTTGAGCTTTATTATATTGTGATCATCTTTTTCATTGTTTTCTGACATTTTAAGGGCCAAACAACGTATCAATTAATTGATAAAATAATCAACAGATTAATCAACAATAAAAATAAATGCTAGTTGCACCCTTAACGACATTTTCAATAGCCTGATTTATCATCTCACCTTAGTGAAGATGTAGAATTCTCATGTCATGGTAGTATTATATGTATAAGAGCAGTATTTGTCAGTATGCATATTACTACATTGCAGGAAATAACACAATAATACTTAAGAGGGTCATTCTTTTTTAATTAATGGTGATGTAACTGATGTATAGGATAATTTTAGCATCTGTTCACGAGCAACAACGCCCTCAAGATAATGGCAGTGTGTGTAACACATAAATATTGCATGAGTTACATTTTAAAACATAGATAAGCTTACAAACTGGAGAAACAGGAAAAGTAAAAACCCAAATAGCTGTTTGTGACATTGATTATGGATGTGTATCTCAGAGGCACATTTGAGTTTCTTAAGAGAGGTTTTTAGTCTAGTTTACATCTATTAAAACAATACATATTAGCATCATTAGATCATTGCAGTACAAAAATGACAAAGATATGTTTAGGGTAGTTAAGAAACAGGGTCGCCATTCCAGTTTGTCCACAAGGTCAGTCAAATTAAATCTTCAAATTTTCAACATTTAAGGCATCCTTATCTGTAAAATGGTCTATGATGTGTGTTTTTACTATCAGCTCTTTGCAAATCTTAGATGTCAATACAAGTGTTGGCCTAAAAAGAAAAACTAAAGATAAGAATTAAAGCAAGCAAAAGCATAAACGTTGAACTGCTCTGAAGTTACCACAGCTGTGCCAACATGTAATCTCTGAATAATTATATCTGTAAACAAGCCAACTACCACGAACAGATTCACTGCTTGGAAATATAAATGTGACACATTCATCTGAAAGTGAGTAATAATCAAGTTCAAAGTCACATGAGACAAAACCTGATGAGCCTGTTCGGTTTTCTGTGGTGTTATAGATTCAGGTTTTGATTAGACCTAAATGTTCCTATGATCAAAAACACAAAATAAGTCTGGTTGCCTTTAAAGGGTAATGAGTGAAATGTTGAATATCATGCTATTATACAATAATAAGACCACTGATAGACAGACATACTGCATGATGTTGGATGATATTGAGAGAAAGGCTTTATCTGCAATTTTTAAAAAGGTAAAAATATTCTAGCGATAGGAGAGGGAGAGTGTGAGAGACCTTGAGCGTGGTATTTAATGCTTTAATGTTTTTACTGTCAGTACCACCTACCGAATAATTCAGTGCTTCGAGCACACAGATAAAAATGACAACAGGAAACTAACCTTACTAGTAAAATGAGACGAGACAAATACCACGTGACCACTGATTGGCAACGGCAGAAGAAGGAAACAGTAAGGATTGCTAATGTAAAAGTATTTCAGAAGTCCTGGTTAAGCTCCTGATGTAGACAGTAAGAGTTTAAATTCTGTTTTTGTCATCAAGGGCCCATAAAAAACAGCTAACTGCTGTGGTAGGTCTAGATGACCCATGATCAATAGATTATTAAAAGCATTTGAGAAGCTGTATCCTTTATTCTATTACTTAATGGATCAACTAAATTAAAAAGTTCCAGTGTGGAGGATTTAGTGTCATCTAGCAGTGAAGCTGCAGATTGCAACTAACTGAACATCGGTCGCGTCTGTATTTGATGACCTGGGAATGAGAGCAGCCTGCGAACAGTGTAGGAGAAATTACGGTGACTTTGAAACTTGTGACAAATGTCAAAGGGCCTTTGTACAGCTAGTGTTTGGTTTGTCAGTTCTGGGCTACTGTAGAAACATGGTGGTTCAATGTGGATGAAAGAGCTCATTCTAAGGTAACTAAAACTGTATACCTGTATTCCAGTGATTATACACTAATTAAAACATGTTGACATTAAAACATATGAATATTATATTATATTTCTGCCAATAGATCCTCCTAAATGTTACACACTGGACCTTTAAATAATCAATTAATTGTTTAGTCTATAACATGTAGAAGTAATCACAAATGCCCATCAGTTTCCTAGATTGTGACAGCTGTATCAATCACGTTTGCAACTGCTACCACATAATCCATTTAATGGAGGTCCTGTTCTATCCTTAACATCTAAAAGCAATAGTCAAGTGGTTTCAGAATTAAGGAAATAATTAACTGGTACATTTGCTTTATCTAGAGGGCTGAATGCTGTATTCATAGCAGTAAAGTGTAAGTTACTGGCAGGCTGGCTGCTTATAAGACATCATAAACAGAGCATGTAACAGGAAATGTATGACGAAAATACAACTTTGACCAGAAACTCCCACTCGACTGCCTCTATAAAAAGGTGCATTCAATACTTTTTTTTTTGAGTCACAAATATTTGAATGTAGTTAGTCAGGTCCAGCATGGTGTGTTCATTTAAGAATTTAGATTTCACTACATCATCTCCAATGGATTGAAGAGATACAGTATGTAGTTGATCAAATCTGACCAAACATCACAAGATGGATCAGCCGATATGTGAGACAAACTCAAAGCCTTTAATTAATAATCTTTTATAATGTATTGAAATGAATGTAAACCAGTGTTTGCATGGAAGGCAGTAAGATGAATACATCTTAAAAATGCCTATAAAGGTAGGTTAAAAATATTAGAAAATGTGTTTGGCTGGGAAATGTTTGCCATTAATGTGGACGGTTTAGGAAATAAAAAAAGTTAAAAAAAAAAAAAAAAAAACACAGGTAGGGTCCTTTAATCCGACTAATTCATTTCCATGTATATGTAATGTTAAGATTTGAATATACCCTCCACATCACTACTTACCTTCTACATAAAGTGTCATGTTTCAGCTGCCAAGTATCGACAGGTTCAGAAATACATACGGTTAAATGAAAATTAAAAAAAAGATAAATCCAAAAACAACAGAGCTTCAAATTAAATATTCCAGAGAGCATTCACCGTGAAACCCGAAGTGTCACTGAACACACATTCCGTAAATGAATTAAAAAAAGTTTCCTTGAGGTATCCCTAAAGCCAGTCCTTTCACAGCTGAGACTCTGCAGCATGAGACTTCCTGTCTACCTCACGTACTCGTTAAAAAAAAAGAGAGAGCACAAAAAAACGACAAGGACACATTGATCCAGTCACACGTATCTCTCCGGACAGCAACCAAACGTCGTCCCTGCACATGAAGCCGGAGAGGATCTGTAGCAGGATCTTTTATTGCTGGCGGTGTCTGCCTCTCATTCTCCAGCCCCAATACCGTAAACCACGTCACAAATCCTGGTTCTGACTCCCAACCTCTGCTCATGTTTTCCCTTTTGCCTCGCCCCCTGCTTTCATTTTTATTACCTTATTGCCAAACACTCGGAGATTTGCAGACCCCTTTCTTTAACGACAGAGTCCGCTTACACCGTCAATTATTAACCGGTGAGATTCACCCCTGTGAGTCCACAAGCATTACCTGCCCGACGGGGAACTTCAGAGAGTTCAGGCTGCGGAAGTGAACGACTGATGTGTGCATGGACAGAAGGGGACGGTGTGTATTCAACAAATACCGAATATCAGCGCTGGCTACACTTTACAGCTTTAAGAAACACGAAGACAACTCAAGTCAACGGTGGTGCCGTGAACACCTCATGAGGATAAACGTCTAAAGATACCCCGGTGGGCTGTAAGCTAACTTGAAGATACGACCCTCGGCACCCCTCGCTTCTTCGGAAACGGGATAATGTGAAGAGACAAAGCGATTTAAAGACATGTTCTTACTGTGTGACTGTAGGATGCTGGCGGAAGAAAAGTCCACGGGGTCGGCCTGGTCCTGCGGGTCTGAAGGACCACAGCAATCCCTCAGAGGAGACAGTGGGGTACGCACAATATGTGTTTGGGGTTTGTTTGTTTTTTTCACAGGTTTTCACCTTAAAACACTGGGCTTCTGTTTCCTGTCGAAATCGCCGAATAAAAATCACAACAAGGTAAAAAATAAAGAACTTAAAAAGGTGATTAGTTTGAAGACATTTTGCACTACAGAGCCATTCCTGGAAGGGGCGAATGAGGACGTTGCAGGAGGATGGCAGCCAATAGGAAGCCTGTTTTCTTGTGACGCAACGTTGGCTGCCAATATATTTCTGCGACGTGCGATACGGTTTCTGACAGTTCCGGGTTAAAGAAAGATCGAAATATTTGGAAATATAAAATACTCAAAAGCCCTACGCTACGTGCATATACCCAAAGTACTGGTTAGTTTTTAAAGTACATCCGTACATTGAACTGAGTACTATCACACCGGCTGGGCAGCATTCAACATCCCACTAGATACATCACATTTTCTCCATTAAGGTGGGAATAGTGAATCTTTCTGCTAGAGTTGTTGTCAGTTTAATTGGTTTGCCGGTTTTTCTTCTTATTAATGATGACACATTGTGAATTTAAGTTAATTACAGATGTTACATAATCATTCCTCATGCTGATGCTGCTGGGAAGGGGCAGTAAACTAGCAAATACTGCCCCTTCCTGGTGAAACTGTGATATTGCGCTGTAATGCAGCTTCTAAGTATTTTACTCCTCTGTTTGCAGATGCCTTTCACCAGAGCTGGGAGAATACAGGTAACAACATTTCTATCTGGTATGATTCTGTGTAATCTGATCCTGTTGTTTAAATAAAAGACACAAATGAATGTATCCATTCAGATATTTTGGCTGGAAATGACTTCTCATTACCATGCAGTCCAGTGTTACGACTGTCAACTACACAACTTGGTATTATTTTCTACACCTATAGGACTAACTGTGCAATGTAGTGGAAGACTACTTTAAAACATCTGTCCCCCTACCCTTCCACCATACATACTAACATTATGGAAAAAATCTGGAAATATGTCTGTCCATCCATCTATCCATCTGAGGGACGAGAGTTGCACACTCTGGGAGAGAAGCAGAGTAAACCCTCAACAGGTTGTCAGTCTTGTATATTGTATGGAAACATAAGTATATTCTATATATTATATTATATAATAGAAAAACATTCTCACCTACGGCCAATTTAGTCATCAATTTACATGCATATCGACACAGATAACATCAAGAACATCCACAGAAGTGCCCGGCTGGTGACAGTGCTAACCATGAAGGCCACGTGCTGCCTAAATGTAAAGTATGGTAGTTTAAGACACAACAACTACATTGTGCCTATTTGATTGCCTGTAAGATAAAACCAACGAAAACACAACTACATGGTTTCATTTTTTTTTTATTGTTTCATCTTTGTAAGTTATCCATTCCAGTGTTTGAAGACTTAATGAAATTGACTATGTAACAACCATCCATGTTTCACTTACCCCCAGATAAAAATGTATGTAAATAGCTGGTAACATATTTGGTGTACTTTCAGTATACTGTTTACTTAAGTTGGAGTTATATTTGTGCGTCAGTGTACAGCAGCCCTGCTGTAGGAGTCTCTGTTGTCTACTGAATGGAAGCTAATGTCGGGCAATCACTTATAGCCAATGTAAACCTGATTACCTTCTTTCCCCCCCCACTTTGTAACAGACAGTGCAGATCAGAGCAAGTAGAAGGTTTGTAGTGCAAATGCCTTTGCCAGATCACAGGGTATATCTGGTGATTTCCCCCCCTTTACTGACAGTGACGGGAGAGAGACAGAAAAGACAGGGGAGACAGAAAGAGAGAGGACATGCTGCAAAGGGCCCAGGCCAGACTTGAACCTTGCCCTGGCCACCGCGGTAACGACTCAGCCTTGATGTGTGGTACACACTCTACAGGGTGAGCTACCAGGGTGCCCCCCCCAGTACTGAGAGTTTGTGAAACAAAAGAGAAGCAACCCAAGCTAGCAAATCACTGTCTCCAGTTGATATCTCTGTAGCCGCTATACAGTTTTGGAAAAAGGTGTGCACAGGCTCATTTCTACGCTGTAGCCTCCCAACGCACAAATATAAATCCAACTTTACACTCATAAACACTAACTCACTCTCTCACTCGCTCTCACACACACAAAGAGTAATGCAGGGGTTGGTGGAGTGCTTTATCACAGGCGTGCGTCTGGAGTTTTGGGGCTGTCTAAGTACTGGTTGGGTGGCTTTGAAGGGTCTAGTCATACTCCCAGGAAAGCCACAGCTGTGTCTCTCTCCTCAATCAGCTCTGCTGCTGTGGCATCCATCTTTGTTTGGGAAAAGCTGTTGATAGCCAGGCCCTCCACAATCTTCCAGGTCTTGTCCTAAGGAAACAGCATACTTTCATAAGTTTGGCATTGTGGAATACAAACCTTGGAGGACAAGCACAGTGTAGTTTATTGCTAGCTATTAGCTGAATTCAAAACATTAACTTAAGCTGCTAGAGGAGTAAACACAAGGTTAGATCAGTCTCACCTTGATCTGAACAGGGAATGAATAGATGAGGTCATCTGGGACTCCATACGAGTTGCCAGAGGAGTAAACACCCATGGAGATGAATTCACCCTGAAAAAAAGAAAGAGAGAGAAACTGGTTAAAACTACATTACAAACACAATCCTGCTTATTATACGGATATGATATCTCATCATCACCAATGATAAAATTAGTATTAAACACTACATTTCACAGAACCATATGTGACCTGTCAGAAATCACAGTCACAAGACTTGACTTAACCTTCTTCCAGAAAAAAAGAATACAAGAAGTACAAACACAGACTGTATCTGTACTTGTGAGCTACAAACTCCCGGGGACAGATACATAAAAAAAATGTGTAGTTTGACGATTCAAATTCTTCTGTGAACACAAACACACAAATACACTCTTTCTATTGTTGCTTAAAAAGTTATTGGCACTTCTTGACAGAATGCAACAGGCAGACATTCCCACATCATATCTACAGTGTAAATGAATGTGGCGTTTACATCAGCGGTGCCTGTCCAGATGTCTCTCATGTGGTCACAGATGGCCTTGGCTGCAGACATGGCGCTGGACAGCTTCCTGGCCTTGATGACTGCAGCGCCTCTCTGCTGCACTGTCTGCAATAAAAGAACATGGAGCATTACATGAAAATGCAGTGGCAGTCAAAGTGAATGTGAGCAGAAGAACTGAGCATATAGGGATAGCGTGTGTTATTGAGTGCAGCTAGATTTGGTTCCATTTGTCAAGGTTTTGAGATAACGGCTGAAATGTCTGCAGCAGCAACACCTTTCAGTAAAATGTGAAAATATTTAAGTATAAGTTTTGCATATCATGCATTTCTGAATGGCTGACACAGTAACTGTGTATACATGCAAAATGTATCTCACAGTCCAATAGATTACAATGCATCTTCTTTAACTCACAGCGATGAAATCCCCTTTAAGCCAGGCATCATCCTTGACTGCATCAAAGCAGGCGAGCTCACTACCAGACATGTTGACCAAGCAGTGATGGACGTCTGGGTACTGGGTGGACGAGTGGTTGCCCCAGATGATCACATTTCTCACATGGGTGGCAGGAACGGCACAGCGCATCGCCACCTGCAGAAGCAGAGCATAAATGACACCAAACTCAGGTTTCACAATTAGGTCAGACAAAGAACTGACAATGTGGCAGCTAAAAGTCTGTGAGTCTAATTTCAAACTCTAATATGTAAAGAAAAGTGTGAACACAACTGCAAGAACAAACAAGAGTCTAAAAAGGAGCGCACCTGGGAGCGAGCCCTGTTGTGGTCCAGACGAGTGAGGCAGGAGAAGTTCTCTTTGGGGATGGAGGGAGCAGACTTGGCTGCAATCAGACAGTTGGTGTTGGCAGGGTTTCCCACAACCAGCACCTAAAAACACACACACACACACACACACACACACACACACACACACACACACACACACACACACACACACACACACACACACACACACACACACACACACACACACACACACACACACACACACACACACACACACACTAAAATAAACCACAGTGACTCATCTGATCTAAGTCAATGTGGTCTGGATCGCTGTCTTGGCTGTAGGTTTTGTATCTTATTCTTACCAGAGGGAAGCATGTTTTTGTTGTTAAATATTGTAAATAATGTGAAATGTAATAATAATAATAATAATAATAAGTATAATACTGTTAATATCATAAAGGAAAAACACAATATGGTTAAGCTTGAGAAAATAAACACCAGGGCTCTGAACAATGGGAATCAACCCAGCACAAACACAAATGTAACATTTTCTACACCCAGGAAAGCAATGTAACACAAGCAACTTAGCCAGAAGCAGAATAGTTTCACTCAACAGCCTTTGACAAGTAGAAAAAGGAGGGGATTGGACATCTCAGCGTATTTTCATGTCTGTGCGGGTCTAAACTGCGTAGTGTGTCATTACCTTGACGGTCTTCTTGGCGTACTTCTCCAGGGCGGCTCCCTGGCTCTTGAAGATGGCCACGTTGGCTTTGAGCAGGTCCTTTCTTTCCATGCCATCCTTCCTGGGCATGGAGCCCACCAAAATGGCTGCATCCAGGTCCTTGAAGGCCACTTCCTCCTTGTCAGTGGGGATAATATCTGTGGAAAGATAAAGTGAATTCAGTACTGGTGCTGGCTGAAAAGGTTAATATACTATATTTTATATATAAAATATCTAGATAGTAGTTTCGTGGAATTCCTGATGTGAACAATAAACTTCCTCTCTTCTACTTTCTAAAACAATTACACCAGAGTACACCAGAGTAAGTCTCTCCATGTGGTCTATCTGACAATTAATCACTAGAACATTTTCGATCTTAAATACTTTAAAACCCAACATAAACATTTTCCATCCTTTCTAAATCATACACACATATAATTTGGAGAAATGTATTTTAAATGTGTCCCGTGTGTGACCAGTATTTGTATGGCTGGGCCCATCTCAGTGCATGAAGCGTTGTCTTTGCACTACAGTTGTTAATACGGGGGCCTCTCACAGCCCCTGTCCAAACAAAGCAAAGGACAGCGCCAATTCAAAGGAAAAATTCCAGGTCACAATGGAGATGGCACATAATGGCGCCTCACGACTGATGTCATGACAGCAGTTACACGACACCAAAAAACAGAATGGAAACCAGCGCCCGTATTCATCAGGTGTCTCAGAGAAGGAAATGAAAAAGACTGAAAAGTCCAAACTGCCGTAAAAACTAATTTTTGATGACGTCCAAACCAATGAAAATGTCTCCGTCTTCTCCAACACCAAGAAGAGCTGTCCAAAACTGTTAGAAGCTCCCAACAGGAGGTGAATGATATTCTGGGATGTGTAGAAATATATAAAGTAGAGTCGTGATTTAAAATAACAACAGGTTTCTAATGGCTGATTCAAAAATCTTATGGCCGTCCTGGCTGACAACTCTATCTATAAAACTGTACCTGTGATGCAAAAAACAAGACCTTACAATTTACACTTAATTGAAAACAGAGCAATGCAATATTTATCATTTGCAATGCAGCAACTATGATTGTGTAATAATTTAAAATAAATGTTGTCATGCATGTATAATCTGTCTGGTGTGTTCTGGCCAAATGGTGCACAATTTTTGTAAAAAATAAAAAAAAAACTCATAGGGGCGACTTTGAGATGCTTGATAAATACAGTCCTGGCTCCCTCCACCAAGTGTGTGTTCACTTGGTAGCAATGAGCTAAAACTGCCAGAGTAGAAATGTATCCTTCCCTGGCCCAGCCATGCAGAAGTTGTATCCATTCATAAATGTAAAGCACTTCAAATAAAGCTGTCCACTATATCTTTACCCCAACATCTCCTTGTATCTACATTTCGAGGTTCCGGAAATCTGCAAACTACACAGAGGTCTTTATTGTATGCAAAAGATTCTGGCATGATGATGGCAAATGCTTTGGACAGAGGCCAGTATGGTTACTGGGGGTGGGTATCATGGGGTAACTCATAACATTAATATGACTTAGTCATAAAAAAGGTGTTACATTATAATGAGCAGGAAACACTGTGCACACAAAGGATTAATTAAGTGGTTTCAGTGTGTGTACACTCTACCTTTTTACATGCCATCAATAAAATGGAAAAAGAGCTATAAACTGGCAAAGGCAGACCTTCTGCAAAGCATCAGCTTTAAAACCAAGAATACATCTCTGCTTCAGATCAAATAAAATATTTTCAGTGTATAATAATTGAATTTAACTCTAAACAATTGTAGGTAAAATCAATAGACTATATGTTCAAGAAAGACTCATATTTGATGCCAGTGTAAAAATTACATATACAGTCAATATAACAGGTTATTTTAGTGTCAATTATTTGTCCCACCCATAAATAGTTACCTCTCAGAAGTGGGAGGGCACAGTCCTGTAGCTCCATGACAACACCATCCAGGACTGGCAACATGGGCGTAATGTCCAAAAGGAGCAAGATGACTGGCTGATAGAGGGAGGAGGGAAGGAAGTAAGCCGTGGGATGAGGAGTATGAAATGAATAAAACATGCTGAACTGAATTTAAATTCACTTAAATCATAATTCCCATGTATAATGACACGACAGTAGGGGACTTACTCGTCTCTGGAACAGAGAGTGAAGGCCTAAGCCATTTGGCTCACTGACTATGGCCTGTGCCAAATGGGTCAAGTGGTTTTAAAGTTGGCCTAAGACTCTTGGCACAAGATTTCGTAGACTTCAAGGACAATCCCAGCTCGTCCCTGGGCACATGCACAAGCGAGTGCAATCTGATCAATCCCCACAGGGACAACATCTGTTCAGTGTCACCCCCAAATATGACCTGGAAAACTTGTGATATTCACAGCTGTTTACTGGGAGTTGTCAGTGTCCTATGCATGTCTTGTGGTGCTGCCCTTACACTGCCTAATGAGATAAGGGAATTGAGTGTTATGTGAGCAAGACAAACCCCTCCTTTACCTGATCTTTGCCAAAGACATCTCCCTTGGCAATGCTGAACAACAGAGAATAGGCAATCTGCCCAGCAGCGCCGGTCACCAGAACTCTAATAGGCTCAGACTGCAAGACACAAGGCAAACAACACAGCGGTTAGTACTATTAGCATTGATTTCAGGAAGAGGACAGGTATGAAAGTGACAGGTTAATTGTCCACTGCACGTGGGTTGGGTGTCTATTCTTGTCAACAGGATTTACTAAAGCAAGGGGTCAGTTCAAAAATAGACTGCCTGCCCTCCACACAGGACTCACTGTTACATAACAAAACCAGGATATACTTAGGTTATCAGGTTCATCGCCATCTTTACCATTCACTAAATAGCATTCATTCAAACCCCCCCCCAAAAAAAAAATCAAACTTGCTCAGCAGCAAATTACAAAGGCGTTACGTTACGTCAATGTGTAAGTCCTAAGGGGTTGGTTACGCCACGCCGCGAGCAATAACGATACTGCTGTATTTAAGTGTCATTTAAATATGTTTACATAGCAAACTTTGACCAACTTAGCGAAACTTAGTAAATCGCCTGTTGAATCAATTGGCATAACTGCGGTGTCATCCGCGTTACAATGCGTTATTGAGAAAGGATAATCGATATACTCTCGCTCTACTCACCATGTCCGCACGATAGCTTTGGTCAGCCTGTCTCTCCCACTTCTCTCCAAACCCAGAGGTCACTCCTATTTAAGTCCTCAGTTGATCACGACACTTGTAGCAGTCTGACGGCAGACTGAAGATCCAGGTAATTGTAGTTTTTGTTATAGACACTGTAGTCCTTTATCAAAAACAATAAAACTAGTCTCAACAAGTTATACTGTAGATAGTTTAAAAGCGTCGCTATCAGTAACACTACTATAACCTACGCTGTACACACAGGATCTACAGGATATCGCTATTCAATGAGCTCGCCGGAGGACATACAGGCTGCTACTGGGTCGTCAATGAGCTAACTGTTAGCTGCTTAGCATAGCCTTTAAAGTACCGCTTGTTGTTGCTTAGCGACCTGAATCCAGTGGCAGCAAAGAGCCAGCTAGCATCGAGAGCACTATTTATTACTTACTGTAGCTCAGCTAACGTTACTCATTAGTAAGATAGACAGAAGACCAACGTATAACTCAGTAGATGATGAGAACAGCGACTAATGCCGTTTAGATAACATATCCATACCAATGAGACTGGTCAAATCTTCTTAAAAGGTGCTAAGCAGGATGTTAAGTTTAGATAATGTTAACTAACTTTACCCGGAGCGAACCGTTCACCTGGTATCCTCATCAAACGAAAATGGCTAGGTAACGTTAACTAACTATTAATGTTTGCAGTGAAAGGCATGTTTTAAGTTTGGTAGTTACTGTTAACGTTAAGATAGAATAGCAGGAGAGAGCACAACAACTTTATCAGTTTTCGTCGCTGACATAACCAGGGTAAGTTGATGATAGCAACCTGTCTCTACTCTTTCTCACCCTCTCCGTCTGTCTGTCTGTCTGTCTGTCTGTTTTCCTCCCTCCCTCTTTGTATGTGTGTGAATGATACATTGCGTGGTGGTGTTAGCAGTCAAAGGATATAAGACTCCACTCTTGATTTCATTTTAATGCTTCTTGCTTTTCCTGTTTGGCTGTTAAGGGGGTGATGTTTTTAAAAGGTGTGCAAATGTCAACCAGAGGCTCAGTTTCCCAGAAGCACAATAAATGACTTGAAGCATTTTAAAATAGCTGTACTAAGTGAAAGACTTCCAGTATCTCTTTATTGTTCCAACCCCAATTAAATTGTGGGTTTAATGTTACCCTCAGCCTGTAATTAATCCACTGCAAGCATCACAAAATCTGTTTGCACATTAAGATTTTGACCCTGTTGTTTTCAAGATCTCCTCCTCATCTTTAGTTCTTCAGCAAGGGAGGAGTAAAGTGTTTCTTTCTACTATCTTGTTTTGAGTTGAGAGGACCCCTATAGAGGCCCAGTGTTAGCCGAGCGTGGTTATCAATATTTCATGGCCTCATTACAGGCTCATTACATGACTTGAACAAAAAGAGTGGAGATGGTGTTACACCTGGCTGGCGTCAGACTGTGGTCTCACCGTAGGCTCGCTTGGCTGACTGTCTGCAGGGTTAGCACACTGTGCCAAAGGATATTATGGTTGAAACAGATTCTTCTTAAGTGTTGGTGTTTGTGGGATGAGCATCATGGCCTATTTTAACTGCTTTTTTTAACTTTCCTATTGCCTTTGTAATGACAGTATTTTGGGGTTATTTGTAGACAGCAAGGCCATGTAGTCAGATTGACAAATAACAAAATGATGTAGAGTTGTAAGTCATTATCATTGTGTGAGTCCAGATATAAGATTTAGGCTGAGCATTGTACTTAAGTTTTTTTTTTTTACTTTTCTGGTGCAGTGAAACAAACACCTAAGGTGTCAGTATGCTTCAACTGAAGTGCTTGTCAGACGGTGGAAGAGTGTCTTGACAACCCCTCCCTCCACACCTTTCCAAGGTTAGTGTTGTAGGGTGCCGTGTCAAACAACTTCTTTAACTTTCCAAAACTCACAATTTGACAAGCATTCACACTTCACACAGCGATTAGCTGGGTCTACTCAACTTCTTTCATTCTTCACACAATTGCTTCCCTCACTTTTTGTATGTACGAACAAATGTAACATTATGAATGTCTTCGATGAATGATCGTCCTAAAATGTGTGTCTTTATCCCCCATTGTCGCATTTCGCCCTTCTCTTTAACAGACTTTGTTATGAGAATACCCTGGCCTTCCCCTCAGCTGTTGCGCTTATTACTAATATAATTACTAATATGACTACTTTAAATCTCAGACAACAAACCCATGGTTTAGATTAAGCAATATCTAAAGGCACCAATAGTCAAACCTACAAACATGATCATATTGTAACATTGAAATAAGACAACATTTTGAGAATTGACATAATTTAATCAATTTATTGTTAATAAAACACTGAGATAAGAATGAATGAGATAACAGTAATGGAAACAAAGGCACACATTTACTGTATTTACTGGATGGATGAGTGGGATTAAATTTTGAGATATTGGTGGACAACTAAAGTCTCTGATGTCATGACATACACAGTGGAGCTTGTCCAGTTATCACGTATGTATACCTATCAAGTATGGTGGGAGCCTAAAGTAAGTAGCAGGGCTGCTGTTCTGCAGGTGCCTCTGACCTCTGACTTTTTGCAGGGAATTCCCAATGTCAATTTATATGACATCACTAACACAAATAAACAACATACCTTCTATGTCCCTGTGGAATAATTTATTATAAGTGCAAGAGAGGGATGAAGTTAACAACAAGGTGTGAATTATGTTAATTTTAATGCCAATACAATTACTGTTTAACTCATTAGAAATTCTAGGGCTTTTTTAAAAAAGTTAGATAGTATGCAGTTTGATAGAAAATATTTAAAGTAAATATTTTTACGTTTTCTAAAATAAGTTGAACTATTCAGGTTCATATCAATTATTTCCCGGTCTCAGTCTCTGCCATGTGAAACACAACAATATCATATCATAATAATATCATCTTTTTTGTCCAACATCCTGCTGTTGTGTTTTTTCAAACTAATGGCCCTAAATTAACCCAATCTACCACCAATTTTCCATTCAAAGCATCAAAACTGTCCTTGCTTTTCGTGCCTCCACCTGCCAGTGACAGGGGCTGACACGGACGCTTCCCTCCTCAAAAGGCTCTGTGTGTGAAAGCCTGATCCAGAGCTGTTTGAAGCAGCTGCCACAGCCTGGCAGCCTTCCTCTCAGCTCCAGTTACATTTTTACCCCTCTGTGTGGTATGTGCTTGTGTCTGTCATGGGTGTCAATATGGGACAAACAGGTGCTCACGTCTGTCTGTTGGCTGGCATAGTGTTGAATGATCACACTGTGAGTATATTAGATTGATCGGGAGGGCCTTAAAATATATGCTCTGGTCCACTTATTTTCATGATCTAGTTTCATCATCTAGAAACCTTTAATCCTTTGCCCACGTAAGTGAGGGAAGATTGGTATCCTCTTAACAATGATTGTTTATAGCTAGCAGCCAGCAAGAAAAATGGTTAATTAAGTACTGTCAGTTAAATGTTAATTGTGTTTTGTATGTAGTGTTTTTTTCTACATGCAACTACGTTACACAATCAAGGTTGCAATTCCAATGAATTCCAGATGAAGTAATGGATTAAAGGTCCAGTGTGTATCTTTTGGCAGAAATTGAATATAATATTGATAGGTATGTTTTCATTAGTTTATAATCACCTGAAAATAAGAATCACTATGTTTTCAGGAACCTTGGAATGAACCTTTTATATGTACAGACGCCTCAGGTCGCCTCCCATGGAGGCCGCCAAGTTGAACCTGCATGTTTCTACAGTAGCCCAAAACGGACAAACCAAACACTGGCTCTAGATTGGACTGTTAGCCCTTTCCACTTGTTTTGCAGCCACTTTCATGGTTGCATTCTGCAACTACACCACTAGATACTACTAAATCTTACACACTGGTCCTTTAAATGGATCAGATGAATTAAAACGTTAAAATGTTTTCCAGGCCTGAACATTTTTTTTAAAAGCTCCACTTATCAATACTCTTATATTGACAATATTGAAGTCACAGAGAACTATCACTCAAGTTTTCAGTTCACTTTTAACTTATTACTTTGGTTTTACAGCCTGTAACTTTACTATGTGATAAACCCACTGCATGCTGCCAGCACCAAAAGGGCTGGGCAGGTAGTTAGTTATGGTAGTAAAGTAAGTAACTATCTGGTAGTGGCCTATTATTATTATTATTATTATTATTATTATTATATAGACATAATAATATACAATGATGTTGCTCCATGTCTGCTGCATGTGTAAATAGCAACTATTTGTTAACACATTTGCCACAACAAGCTAAAAAAAAAGAATGTTGTTTTAAGGCCCAGACAGAACAAAATATGAAGCCTATTGGTTGCTTTCTGTATTTCACTCCCACTGTGAAATTCTAATTTCATGTTTAAGGTTGTTAAAAAGTTTTGAAATTTAAATACTGGAATTCAATTGCAAAGTAAATGTCCTCAAAGACTCGGTCCAGAGAGCTGCAATTTTCCCCTGAGAAAATCTAGAAATGATGCCACCTGTTATATTTAGTGAAATATCAAGAATAGACACATCTATGATTGAGGGGCAATTAAAAGAACACTGTGACCTTGAAGTAGAGCTGGGCAGTACATTGATTAATTTGAATTTATGTTTTAAAACAATGCAGAATAATGTGGCGATATACAACTGCTACGGACTCTGTAAAGTCCACTCAATTCACTCATCTACACAGAACGTGTAGAATCATTTTCCAATAGTATCCCATATGAGAAGAAGGTGCCCCAGGGATAAGACATTACAGATACAGTTGTGTTTCACATTGCCAACGATATGGTGTCTTTTGTAGTGTAGAAATAAAATCGTAAATTGGGTGTGATGTAAAAAATTGGAGATTTTATTTTTTGGCCATATTGCCCTGGCCCTACCTTGAAGTTAATCTTTTGTGTAATTTGATTGCTCCTCATTTTATGATGTGCAGGACTAGATCATGTGTCATTTTACATATGTTGGTTGGTTTGACATATTAGGGAAGTTTGGAAAGTTGTCAGCAGATCAGATTGTTACTTGTTGCACTGTCAGACATCTTCTACTAATTTTTGATTGATAGAAACCAATGGTTTGTTCATTCATTTGTATGAAAGGACTAATAGTCATCTTTCAAATGTTGTCTTATTTTATCAGCAGATAGCTGTATAGATTTGTCTGGTTCTAGCTAGAATTTAAGGCCATTGTGGGCCCAAACTGAGTTTCATATCTGGGCTTGGATCAGCTGTTTTAAGGCAATACTTGCTCTGTTAGAATATAGATTGTCTTTTAAATATTCACTAGTCTTTCAGTGCACTCTACATCAGAACATGCACATCCATCAAAATACCTCAAAGAGATTTTTATTAAAACAGTTATTGTGTATTATTGTGACAGTTGTGACTTTACATAAGAGCACATTTGGAAGGGTCTGTTGTTGCTGTAACTGTTATTTGACAAGTTAGACTCCAGTGTTGATTTTCTTCTCTGGAAGTCTCCAGAGTCAGGTTGACATGTGGGGATTAGGCATACCATCTTTGTAAAAAGGAAATCAGAATGAAACCAAAAACAGCAGCGGCACACATGATAATATCTGGTGCCAGTGTGCCACGCTGGCCTGATCCTCTGTGTGTGTGCTGTGAAAACAATCGGCATTGTGGGTGTTTTATCCCACCCACCAGGCGAAACCTGGAGCCCCACAGAAGCGAGGGGAGTGGGCAAAGTTCACACATGCACGAATCCTAAGCTGCACACACACACACACACACACACACACACGTACACATGCATACACTGACACACGTGGAGTGTGAGCATGCTCAAAGCTCAGCAATACCTGGATTTTACACATACATGTGCACACATACAGAGTACACTGTCACGCTCTAAGCTGTATAAATCTTGATAAGTGCATGACAGCATGAACAGCAGCACGTCTCTCTCTGCACAGTGTCTGTCTCCTCTGCTGACCCCTCTTTCTGTCCTTTGTCCACTCCATCTCCTCCTCCTCTTTTGTTCCCTCGTCATTTCACCTCCCTCTTCTCCACCCTTTCTGTCCTCTCGTACTTTATCTCCTCCTATTCCGCTCCTCCACTTGTCCCCACAGAGTGCACCTGAGTGACCCTGTTACGTTGGCAGCTTGGAGGCAGATAGCCAGCGCACCCACCGGCCTCAGTATCGCCCTCTTATCTGCCTTGCTAGACCAAATAGCCCTCACACTGTACCAGCAGACACAGCGAGATAGCAGGTTGCATTCACACGAGCACACCCACATAAATACATAAACAACACACAAACACAGCAGACAATTACATCATCGTCACTGCTATCTCCTATCACAATCAACATCTGTATCCCTGTGCCATCACCCTGTTTACTTCGTGGCATATCTGTGTCGTGTCCCTGTCGTAGATTTGTTGATGAAGCTTTAGATCAGATGGAGCAGATGATTGTTGTTCCCTTTTTTACAGACACTGTGGAATTGCAGACAATAGCTGTTTAAAATGAGCCTGTATTGTCACTGTACTGTCACTTGCTATTACTTGCAGTAACCACAATGATACACTAGGTGTCAGTATATGGATGTAGCTAACCATAGTCCTTCTTGGATGTTTACTTGGCACTTGGAAACTGGTGTTGATGGATTTTGTAGTGAAGACTCTGTGAAAACACTTGTTGCTGCAGCCATTGACTTGCCTGTGAGAACTGGGCTTATGGCTTGAAGGTTGTCAGTTCATATTCTCAGTCAGACTGAAATTTAGTAACTCTGTAAAACTGTGTGATTCTGTTGTCCTTTTGCTTTAACAGACACAAGAGTGGCCTCATAAGCTTTTATTGCAAGGCTAAACTCACTACTCTGCACTGGCAAATGGTCTTAAAACCTAAAGCACCTTTTCATTGGATAGTTTAAATCTCTGTCAATTTGCTTGCTCAGTGTGTTTTTATCGCACTTTAAAAAAAGAAAGTTACAAAGATCTCTACAGGAAGAAGAAAATGGGGGGAAAAGGTGGACTGGAGAGACACATGAGATGATATATAAAACAAGGAAAAATAAGTGCAACGGTGGAGTGTGTTTGCATCTTTCTTGTTAAGGTGTTTTAATGACATGACAGTCCATTTGGGGAAGCAGTAAAGTGCAAAAAATGTTCTTCTTGCTTTCAAAACATTCGTCTATTTTTGAACCCATTATTAATGCAGCTTTTGTGAGAATTCTGCTACTAGTCATTGTGCTTCATAAAGCCTAATCCATCTGGAACTGTCATGTGGAAACAGACTTCACACACAATTTCTATCCATAGCAGACATAGCAAATACTTACCCAGATAGTTGAATAGTGTGGACTAGGTCTTCATTCATTGTAATTTAAAGGACCAGTATGTATGATTTAGTGGCATATAGCAGTGTAGTTGTAGATTTCAGCTCCTTGACTTCACACTCTATGCAAGGCCACCTGTGGCATCTGTAGATAAAAACGGCTCATTCTAAGGTAATGAAAACATAATGATTCTTACCTATTATTATATTCCATGTCTACCAGATCCTCCTAAATATTACACACTGGACCTTAAATTCAATAATAAATTTGAATCACTCACAACATATCAACTACCTTTTAATATTTCCCATTGTGTATTGAAAGATATTTTTCCAAGCTCCATTTCACACTAATCAGAGCACGTTGTCCACATAAACCAGTGCTGAGCCATGAATCTGTTGCTTCCAGAAATAGCCTGCCGATCCATTTGAGCTGTTGTTATTGTGTGGGTTTGGAACTTCTAGGACAAGGCCTGGAGGCGTACAAATGTTTCCTATGTGCCTTGATGTACCTACTGCCTCTTCGAGTTTGTCTCTCACTGATTGTCTGTGATTGAAACCGGAGATGGACTTTGTTTTTTGCCAAGTATCTGCTTGCTGTTGGGAAAAAAAGACAACCAAGCCCTCAATCAGACCTCTGCAAACACACCAACTAACTTCTTGGCACTGATGCAGCACTATTCAATTAAATCTCATAATATACACACACTGAGCCATCCTCGGAGGTATGTTTCCTCTTCTGAACGAGCCTCAACCACACTCTGCCACTCTCTCTCTCTCTCCCTCTTTCTCCCCGAGGTGTTTGCATAGGGAAATGGTCCGTGAAATGGGTTTGATGGAATCAAACTCCATATTAAGACAAATACATATTTTATAGCAGTTGATGGACTGATTGATGGGTCTGTTTCTTCATTTCCTCTGTGCGTCATCACCACAGAAGATCTTTATCAGAAACAGTAATATGAAGGATCGTGGCTCGGCTTGTTTCAGAGAGGAGTTGTTCACTTGTCGTGTTATGACTTTGAATGTTTCATGGTGTGAGTGTCTTCATGTATAAGTGTTTCTGTTTGTGAGAATGTGTTTGTGTTCTCCTACAGCATCTGTTCTCGTGATAATGGCCACAAGGGGTCAGCAAACTGCCACATGTTGATTTTCTGCATCTGTCCTAACTGAAAGCTCTCTCTCTATTCCCTCTGCTGTTGACACCAACAAACCCACTTTTTAAAAACTCACTGAAGGATGACCAAAAATGCGGCAGCAACAGTGTCCTGGATCCACAGCCAGTTGATGTGGCAGCAAACTCAGAGTGGGCGGAAGGTGGTTCACGTTTTAATTAATGCAACTGTTGTTTTAGCATAACAAGGTTGGCTGACAAACCCTCCCTGACCCACCCCACCTAACCCACTCACACAACCTTTCATTAACCTCAAAACCCAAATCCATCCAACTGGACCAGTGATGGCAACTCGCTGCCGATGCTGGCGGTCACACCCCTCTGCACAGCCATAATGGGCCACGGCACAATTGGGGGCCACGTAACCGACAACATTCCGGGTCCTTCCAAGAGGCCGGGTGCCTGCAGGTTACCAGCAACACCGCTTGTCCCTGTTTGTCTGCACTCACCAAAAGGAAAGAATGTTTTCCCCCACAACATGGCTGTGTGGGGATTAAGACCCATTCTGAGTGGCCCCGGGTCGTGCAGCAGATGTTAGCCAGGATAGCACTCGTTGCCGTGCCGACAGTGAGCCGGCGGGATCGGCCCGCCCAGACGACGTTAAGCCTATGTACATGTATGGGAGAGAAGAGGTGGGGGTGTGAGCAAGTGAAGGGCCTGTCACACATTAAAAAGAATGGCGGTGGGAAATTTGTCGCAGTGGTCACACACTAATTCATCTACACTGTCTCTGATCGTCATCACACACATGCACTCATACGTGGAAAGCTGAAGAGCTTCACATGGCTAGTCTCATACTGGTTCGTGTTTGAATGTTTTCACACGCTTGTGGGTCAGATTGAGATTGTGTCAGGATTTATGTGAGAGCTGTTTAGTCTCAGACCCCTCAGTATCTGCTTGGTAGGTAGACATTATTACTTAAATATGTTAATTTCTCATCCTTGTTAGTTGACTCAGACTACATTGGGCACGTACACACTGTAAAAAAAATATACTTATGTGGTTGGATGAGCTTCAGTGGAGTCTGTAAACAGTTGCACATCATTTGTCAAAATCACTTCCCCTGTGTGAGTAATGACTTTTACCCTCCCAGATGATGTTTTAATGTGATGTGTTGTTTTAACTGCTAAGCTCTCAAGTGCTTGTCACACAGAGTCTCTAATGAAGATTACTAAATACATATGGCATTATAGGGGAAAGAAAAATCCTGGGACAAGTCCTTGGAGACAATTCTGTTGTCTCACTTTTTTAGTTTGTATACAAAGTGAAGTGGGTAGCGTCACAAGAAGTAAAAGTGATCTGATTGTCAGAGTCACAGGAGCTGGACAGTAGATGTAAAATATTCTTTTCATTCCTGAACCTAATGGTGTGTGATTGACATTTTGTCATCAATGATGGCTAAATAAATGTTTTTTCTTATTTCCTACGGCCAACAGTAACCGCTTACCTAAAATTGTAGGCGTGGGGATAACATTGTATGGTCGTTTGATGTGAAAGACGAGCCTGTTCCCTTAACGTCAGACAGGTCTAACTGCAGGGCGAATGTGTTTAACATGGGGCCCAGTGCAGGCCCCTGTGGTACTCGTAAACATCAGGTTACAGGGTCTGACAAGACACGACTTGACCCAGCAGCAGAGGCAGAGCCCCGCTATTGTTCTGAATAAACAGCAGAAATCTGTGTTTTAGAATTTCCCAGTCATCTGTATGTCTCTCTGTCTCTCTCTCTCTCTCTCTCTCTCTCTGTGTGTGTGTGTGTGTGTGTGTGTGTGTGTGTGTCTGACAAAGTGAAGGGAATAAGGAACTTCTTAGGTACCAACAGAGCACAACACTGACAGAAGCATTGAACATTTGTGTGTGTGTAGGGGTGGTGTGCAGGCCATGTCGTACGATGACTGTACCCTCTAGGAGGAGGAGTACTGGGTCAGGACTGGGCTGTGGTCACGGACGGCTAGGTGTTTGGGCTTTCTGACAGATGTGTGTGCACAATTGTCTTATTTCGTGCTTCCACTGCTGATTTCAAACCTCAGCAGCAGCTTCACTGACCCCTTACTGCAGGCGATAAATAACCAGACTCCACCATGACAGGAAGAACTTTTTTGTGGGTCTCTTGACATCATAGAGGTACAAAGACCAAACTTTATTACGCCAACTCTCTATAACTGAGGAGTTGGCAATCATCATTGTTTTCTTTTTACAGTATGTGTACTGTTACAGCATTTTAATTTAGTGTAAAGAGATGAGAACACATTGGAAAAATAAATGGAAAAGTTGGTCCTCACAACTACCAGCACGTTCATCAGAATCTTGTATCCTGGCTGTGTCCACAAGAAGGACTTACCCAGTCTCGTATTGTGCCCCTAAAGTGATTTGTTGTCATTTATCAAGTATCAAAAACTTGCAGATTACGGTTTAGCAGTTTTGATTGTTTGCTTTTTTCATTGATCATATTTTAATCAAATGCCTTTAGGGTTTTTTGACAACTGGTCAAACAAACAAAGCAATCTGAAGACATTTGCCTTTGTTATGAGGATGTGTTTAAATCTCTTTATCATTGCAACCCCCAAATGGGAAACAATGTAAGTTTGAAAACTCCACTGCCCAGTCTAAAAATCACACAGCAGTGATGAAGTGTGATAGACAACTGCCAGGTAAAGGAAAGAAGAGCTCAGAGTAGATGCTAGAAAGGATCGTATTCCTGCTGCTCAACAGGAGCATACTGCAGCATGGGAAGAAGAGCGATATGACACAGGCGTCCATCTCTGAGGTCACAGCAAAGAGAACAAACTTCTTGGTCCGAGTGCCATCAACATCCGACCACTCTGTGCCATGTCAACCTGTCAGAGAGAGAGAGAGGCAGAGGGAGGCACTGCCTGCTGAGAGGTGTCCAAGGTGTCATGGCCTCATCTGGGAGGTGACAGACAGCGTGTGTGTGAGTGTGTGACGGGGAAATAAGACCACTGAGAAGTCCAGGGGACGTTCATCGTGACCTTTCGTTTTGCCAGGGTCCATCTCGCTCTGTGCATCTGACAACAACTTTAAAGGACCTTGTCTTCCTAAGCCCCTGACAGGTGTGTGTGTGTGTGTGTGTGTGTGTGTGTGTGTGTGTGTGTGTGTGTGTGTGTGTGTGTGTGTGTATGTGTGTGTATGTGTGTGTATGTGTGTGTATGTGTGTGTGTTTGTGTGTGTGTGTGTGTGTGTGTGTGTGTGTGTGTGTGTTTTGTTTGTTTGTTTGTTTGTTTGTTTGCACCTAAAAGTGCACATATGTTTGTGTATACCAATTGTGAAAAGCTTTACATGTCCAATGTGTAGCATTTAGGATGATCTACTGGCAGAAATGGAATATAATATTCATACGTATGTTTTCATTAATGTATAATCACTTGAATATAAGAATTGTTGTGTTCTTGTTACCTTAGAATGAGCCTTTTATATCTACAGACACCACGGTTCGCCTTCCGTGGAGTCTGCCATTTTGAACCACCACGTTTCTACCGTAGCCCAGAAAGGACAAACCATACACTGGCTGTAGAGCAGTTGCAGTCTGCAACAATAAAGGTTTAAAGTAATTTCTGATAAACCATTTTGTACCAGTTTATCCTGAACTAATGATGCAGTTGTTAAAGTCATTTAAGGTAACAATCTTATTGAGGTGCCTGTTGGTGCAGGTAAAAACTGCCATTATTGCAAAGATCTTGGCTAAATGTCCAGCTTTAGTGCTTCCAGATTAGTTATATGCTTCACTGAACACATTTGTGTTCATGGATGGGAAGCCAGTGCAGGATCTAACAATGATACCCTTGCTTTCAAGAATAAGACTGACAATATTCTGTATTTTTCTTTGTCAACAAATCCCATGAAAAGACCAAAACTAAAAACTAACAGTGAGCCACAGTGTTGCACTAGGTGACATTTTCCTTCATTATGATGAACATGGGTGCTGTAGTTTATTTTTATTCGATGCATTGGGTAAGCATGTGTATATGTGGATTGTTGATTTTTGTCTGTTTGAGCCATACATTTTTGTGAGTTGTTTGTGTTTTATGCACGTGTCATCATTTGTGTTTGTTTGTGAGTCCGTGTGTGTGTTTACCGGGTTGTACGTGTGTTTGTGGTCAGGAGGTGAGGGGCGAACAACAGGGCACCAAACAGCTTTAAAAGAAGAAAATCCAACAACATAAACAAAACCACAGTCAGTGTGACACACATCACCTTCGCTGTGACAGGGGACAGACACCAGAGAGGTGCATAGTCCCTGAGAATCTCTTTGAAGTCAGCTAGCAATTGTGCTGCCGGTTTGGAAGTATTGTCTTTCCTGCCCTTGGGCGTTGCTGTAGGGCAGATGCACTCGGCTTTTAGTGAAACACTTGCCAGGATTAGGCCTATTAGCTAAACGGGAGTGAAAGACAACCAGAGTGGAATCCTGTCTGAATGTGGAAATTTGGAATTGTTAAAACATTAGTAGGCATGATTAAGCCAGTGGTCGGCCTCTCTCTCGCTGTTTGTTTCTTCATTAGGCAGAACATTTGTTGGAGGAGATATTAACCACCAAACATCTCTTTTTCTCTTTCTCTGCTTCGCAGTCTCAGTCATTACTGGTGGTGTGTTTGTGTTTCTGCTCCAGGCGTTGGGTAAATACCTCGGCTGGAGTAGGTTTTTTCCCCCCACTTCCCACCTTCCTCCCTCCATTACCTCCTCTAATGACGTTTACACATCTGCTTAGAAGAGCCTCCACTCATCTCTGTCACCCTGTGTCTGTCTTTCTTTCCATCCCTTTGTTGCACACGCACACACAAGCGTGGGTCCACAGTTTATATTTAGTTGACAACATTTTTTATACGGTGTGTAATGGCTACACATTTGGAGAACATAAGAATCATCAATAACAATGATCGGTAAAAATGTAGAAAAAAATATCCATTATTCATTTCCAAATCATTTTTTGTCAAAGCCACAGGGAGCCACTGGAGAGGGGCTCAAGAGCCACAGGTTAGTCAGCCATTAGTTTATGAATTGCTGTGAAGTAATCTGCAAATATTTCGCTAATTGATTAATCGTTGTAGTCATTTTTTTTAATGCCAAATATTGTGTATTTCACCTTTTCACATATGAGGGTTAGATGTTGTTGTTGCTTTGTCATGAAATGATAGAAAACTGAGTAGTCTTTGTGTTCAGATAGAACACGAAACTTGAAGACACAACCTTGGGCTATAGGAAGTAAAATTTTTAGATAAACAAATTTATAAACAAAACAATTAATCAATTAATTGAGAAAATAATCTGAAGATTAACCATGAACAAAAAGAATCATTAGTTTCAGCCTTACAGACTTGTTTGTCCTAGAAAAGTAGACTCTGTGTATAGTAATAGTAAATCCCTTGTATGTATGCTATGGTCAGATGTTTTTCCAAAGTTCTTTTTTATTTTGTATTTTCAGTTTGCTTTTTGCTTTTTTTTTTTTGTTCATTATGGGGCAAAAAGTCTCTCTTGCTATATTTCTCTGGACACCTGAACTTTTCAACTCCTCACCTCAACATGCCCTCCAAACCTGGAATAGTATTTCACGTGACCAACACACACTTTAGCTTGTACCAGTTCACACATGCACCCACACATTCTGAGACACACACATACATTACTCAATGAAGAGACTTGCCCTGTGGTCATGTCACTCCAGCTTCATTTTCCTGCTGATTGACATGTCCTGTAAAACGCTCAGACACGCACACATGTGCACATGCATACAGAGTGACTGTACCTGTCACCTCTCTTGAATAGTATTACCTTTACCTCATTTTGTTCTGCCTGTCTATCACCTCTATTCTTCTTCTGCCGACAGCTGAATGGGCTCCTGTGGGACTTTGTTAAGTGTGTGTGTGAAAGGTTTTCGGCCTGCTGCCTGGCGCCACTTTGCCCACCCTCCTCTCTCCTCCACCAGAACCTCTGTCTTATAATGGGACAGTTGAGAAGATGCACTGTACTTGCCTGTGGTTGTGTGTGGGTAAGTGTGTACACTGCCGCCAGGCCTCACAGCACTTTCACTCTGTGTAGAGTGTAGTCTCTGTAGTTTTCAGTTCGTCTCCTCTTTTTCTCTTCTCAGTGGGCTGAGTTCTGTAACGCCTTAGGTCCTCAACAAAACCACTGAAGCAGAGTGACTGAGGGATAGACAGCAGTGATGGAGAAGAATAAAGCTTGACTGGAACTCGTAAGCCCCACTGGTGACCCCTAGAGACTACAATGTTTATTACACTCCACAACAGAACAGTGTAGCAGGTCTGATTTTGTGTCCATTGTTGGCTATTTCTCCAGTTGGAGATACACTTGACCTATCAGAGCTCAGTAGGCGGCATTAAGAATGAGAACATCTACCTAGCTCGCTATCTTGCTACATTCATGTAAAATAGGGATAGAAAAAAGTTGACAAGCTTGGATTAGATTGATGTGGCCGTATGAACCGTATGGACTCTAATCGACACGTTTGTTTGATCAATGTCAAAAACAACTTCTAACAACCTCTATTGCAACTTCTGTGTTGTTGGCCAGTGTCACCAGTAGAGAGAGATATCTTGTTCTGGAGCTTCTCACTGACTAACTGCATTTTATGGGACCTTTTATCTGCATCCTTTCAGATTTAACATAGGAGGTGTGGAGGGAGAGGTGAGGCAAAGATACTGTGTGAGCTGAAATGGACTGGTTCATGCTGGTGACCTGAAAACAATGGGATGTTAGTTATGGTAATTTAGCCCACTGATTTGGACTGCCAATAGCTGCAGTTTTGCACTCCTTCTTGGAGTCATACGTCAGCTGTCCATGAATTAGCTTAGAAAGCTTAAAAGCTCCTTTATAACTCCAGAACCTGCCTAAGAATGATCACATTTATAAGTTTTCTTCAGTATCAAATTAATCCAGTGACAGTTGTTTGTACATCCATTGATATGTTGCAAACAGGAAGTGTTAATAACTAATTACGCAGACTTTTAACAGTGCCAATTTTCTACAATGTGAACAAGTATATAGACTAAAAAGATGCGGCTCAGGTTGTAGCCCACAACATAACTAACTCTATCCATGGCAATATCATACTTCCTGTTTGCAAGCTCAACGCATCAGGGGACTGTAGTTCAAAAACTTAAAGCATGATTATCTCCCAGATAGTAGTAAGACAAAGCACAATAATAGGAGTGACAAAATCCATTAATAACTGGTCATAAATGTTTTTGCGTTGCACTAATTGACATTATTAAGGCTCCTTGCAGAGCATGTGAACGGAGCGGACCGGGTGAAAATTTCCACTCCTCGCTCACAGACCTGTCAATTTGCGCCACTCGTCAGCTCCGCCTGGTTCTGCGCATTCTCCGCTCCGCTCCACTCCATCATAAATTTTATCCGCTCCACTAGCTCACCACTCGGCTCAAAAAAAACCCTGCATCGTACAACCCTCACCTGCAATCTTCTATTCACAAATAAAAGACTAGCTCACCTTTTGATTTCGCAGTGTGTTCCTGTAGTAGAGTGCCGTGTTTCTGAGAAATGTGTCTTTTTAGATTCCAAAACGCCTCTTTACCGACTGCAACAATGTTGCCGCATTCTTTTTCTTGTTACACATTATCCCCATCTGTTACTTTTACAGGAATAGTACACTTGTATGACTTCTCAGTTTCTTTTCTGAAGTACACATTAAACAAAAGAAAATAGTGTGGGTGTGCGCGCAGGTGCAAAGATGCATTCTGGGTGGGGCATGAGCGACCGGAGCGAAATTGAAGCGAGAGATAAGGCTCTGCTCCACCTTTCAAAAAAATTGCCGCTCCTCGCTCAACACAAAATCCTTCCGCTCCCCGCTCCACTCCGCTCATATGCTCTGGCTCCTTGCTTGATTGAAGCACATATTAGGGTTGCAGTGTATTAGAAGTGACCATTATTATGAATTTGTTATGTGTTATGAGTTTGCACAAGTCTCATTTCTACCACAAACACCCTCTTATCTGTTGTCTCAGTGGTCACAGTCTTCCCATGATGTACATTAGACTCCTTTCAGGGATTGGATTCTTTGTTTTATCCGTTTTTCACTTCTCATTATCTCACTGTTTCTTCAGAGGCATGTTGTTTTCAGATTTTGTCCACCTTTTTTTTGCTCCGATATGACACTGGAAGCTTGAGGACTTTTCCCTCAAGAATATACTGAAGATAAGAGCTTGTGTGAGTCTGTGTGCATGGTTTCATATGTATGTAAATGTGTGCATGTGTACATTCCCTCAGGTATCACAAGGTTAAAAGATAGGAGAGCATGCATCATACTGTATATGCCTTTCCATGCATGCGTATGTGTTTGTGTGCCGTATGAGTTCAGATATCAGAAGTTTGAGAGATTGGAGTGTATGCAATATAGCACTGACTTGAGTGGCTGAGTATGTTTACTGAATACATGAGTGTATGTATTGAAGAAGTGTGACTGAGACTTGGCAGAAACTCTGAGGCACCTCATCGGAAAATATGTGCTCATACACTCACAATTACACTCTGTTACCTACCTATCTCTCTCTGTGGATGTACTTTCTGGTCGCTCTTTCTATGTTCGTCATGTTTGCGAAGTTTCTCTCCAAGAGCCAAAACAAGACCAGGCAGCAGCTGAGAGACAGAGCGTCTGCGAGAGATAAAGGTTGTGGAAAATGTGAAACTTTGTCCTTTGAGAGAGATGAGACAATAAAGAGTAGAGTTAAAACTGCTAGAGAGAAAGAAAAAAATCAGACGCCCTGAAATACTGTCCTTTGAGAGAGAAGACAAAGAATGAGGAGAGTAAAAATTGCCAGAAAGTGAGTGAAAGCTTGCAGACAGGGTCAGAAAGCTTAATGCATTTCTAATAGGAGGTACCTCAGAAAAACATGGGAGACAAGAAGAGCGGGAAAAAAATGATAAAAGGCAAGGGACAAGTAGGCAGAGGGTTGATAAGTGAAGGTACATGAGGAAAAAAAGAGAAAAGAAAAAGGGAAGGAGAAAGACAGACAAACCTATACAGAGCCAAAAGTAACTCTGTGCGTGTGTGTGTGTGTGTGTGTGTGTGTGTGTGTGTGTGTGTGTGTGTGTGTGTGTGTGTGTGTGTGTACTGGGGGGTGGGGGAATGAGGCAATTCTGTGATGGCCTTGTGTCAGTCACCCTATGGCAGCTCTTTAACCCTGTAATTTACTACATCACTCTTCTCACGGTGATGGGACCACTGCACCAGTTGACAGCACTGCCGAGAGAGAGAGAGAGAGAGAGAGAGAGAGAGAGAGAGAGAGAGAGAGAGAGAGAGAGAGAGAGAGAGAGAGAGAGAGAGAGAGAGAGAGAGAGAGAGAGAGAGAGAGAGAGAGAGAGAGAAAAACTCTTGAGATGTCAAACAAAATGTCTGTGAGCCAGCCTTCATTTCAGGCCTGTCTCTCTCTTGTTACAGTGGCGCTCCAGATCCAGACCGAGGTCCTAATAGGCCCTGGGGTGATCGCCAAATCTGAACACATTTGTTTAGGACCTGACATCTGTTGCAACATAAACTACACTACTGTAAGTACCCCAAAGTTATCTCAGTTACAGTAATCTTGGTCACTGGTCGATGAGGCTTGAAACCTTGACGGCACACAAGAAGTGATGAGTTTTACATTCAAAGACATCAAGAAAGATAATGTGTTTGCCATTTTATGATTGTAGTACGTGCAACATGCTGCTCTGCAGGGTCTTAACCCATCTGATCCAGAATAATATTTTTATAGGTTCTATAACATTTATCCCACCCCCATTTACCTGCACAAAGGCCACAGAATATGATAAACACCTCAATATCATACCATCCAGAACAACACCACCACTAAAGCCATTTATGCTTGATGTAAGGGATTAACACAATTCATGTCATAGATCCCTATGGCATCGGCTTTAACTTTACAGTTTTTTCTTACCGATTGATGGCACCCCCACAACACTAGATAGGTATATCAAACATGTTTAGGCCGTATTGTGCTTAAACCCACCAACTCTATTACTGTCTCTATTTTTGCATCATGTCGTCATATCTCTCAAGATAACCTGTAAGGTTTCTCAGGACCCAGTGAAATCAAAGACACTCACAGTGCTACCAAATAAATTAACTTTTTAAAAGTCAGCATAGCTTTGTTTTAAAGGTAAATTAAAATATTTTCTGATGATCCAAAAAGACAGTTCTGATGTGGAAGCCGTCCTGCATGCTTTTTAGTGTTCAGATGGTGTATTCTGTATATTTTAGGAAGGTCAGGACATCATTCCTCCACCAGGCACAGGATATGAAAGAACGATGTGTTAGAAAGGCCAGTCAGTCAGATTCAACCAAGAACGATGTTTGTGCCATCTATTAGATTCTGATAAATGACTGTTCGGGTGGTGGCGGTTGAGAGTGAGAAATAGTGAGAGATGAGGCAGGACTGCGGTCCAGATATAACAAAGGCTTCCTTTGTTTCTCTCTTTTACTCTGAGAGAACCAGTCTCAAATAAATATTTACTTAAAGTTCTGTCTTCGTCTTTCTCTTTCTCTTTCTGTCTCTGGCACTAACACACACCTCCAAGTACACTCATACAAAGACACTTTTCTGTAGCTCCTGCTCACCTTTGCACAGATATACACACCCTCACATGCTCTCACACTCTGTAACCACCCAGAGGGGACAGTGAAAGAAGAGCAGAGAAAGAGATGCAAAGAGCAGACAAGGTCGTAGTTCCTGTGGACTGTCTTTGAAAAAGGAGTCGTATGTTTTCCCTCCCCTCCTTTGATGTTAAAGCAGCCTCTTTACTAGTGTAAAGACAGGGTACAATAACCTAGACCCCCCCTCACCCCTCACACAGCCCTCTGTACACTAACTGTACCCCCCCACAAAGCGCTGCGGGGGGACAGGTAACCCACGGCAACCCCAACCAGAAGTCAGTATGAGTGTGGCAGCTGTCCAGGAACTGTGCAGCATGCTGTGTGTGTGTGTGTGTGTGTGTGTGTGTGTGTGTGTGTGTGTGTGTGTGTGTGTGTGTGTGTGTGTGTGTGTGTGTGTGTGTGTGTGTGTGTGTGTGTGTGTGTGTGTGTGTGTGTTGCTGTTCCTGATTGTGTGTACTGTATGTCAGTGGGTGGAGTTTGTGTGTGCATTAAACCTTACAAGTGTGGTTACTATACCAGTTTTGTTACTATATTATTATTATTATTATTATTATTATTATTATTATTATTATTATATTATTATTATTATTATTATTATATTATTTTAATTTTTATTTTATTTTACTCATCAATATTTAAAAATCACAGCTCTCAATTACCTCAGTCTGTGTGGATAGTAAGGTGTGTCATTGTGTCCATGTATACACATGCTTCCATATGAACAAGAAGAGCAAGAAATTGGTTTGCCTGCCTTCTTTAAAAAGCAAGTCTATCAAAAGCAAATTGTTGAAGTAATACTCTTCTCTGGGTGTTACCTCTGGTTTTGCAGAGTTGATCAATGAGGGCATGGCATGATATGATATGACATAGCCCAAAAATGCAACAATAACAAAAGAGAATAAAATACACCCAACCAGAAAAAAACAGTTAATAAACACTACATCCACCGCCCAGTCCCCAAAGTAGTGTGTATTAAACATAACCTAATCACAAGTCTAAGAAAAAAAGGTTTTTCCATTTACTTTTTAAATGTGTATCTCCGGTCATAAGCCAGGTTGTTTCAGAGAACAGGACCAAAATAACTATAAACCGCTGTACCAGACCAACACTGAGAGCTCTGGTTGGATTGCAAGTTGGAAATGTACATTGGGGGGAGCCAAATTAATTTCACCAGTGAAGTTAAAGCAAGTACTAGAGTGATATGTTTTTCTTGGCGTGTTTGTGTAGAAAGAGTGTCATCAGACAAACATGCTGATGTATCGGCATAGAATGATGACAGCCACTGTAAACGGACTGATCTTGAGTTACCATTTACCTCAGTATACATGGAGAGTATCTTGTCTCTCCTTCCTTTTTACTTCTATCTCGCTGTGTAACATTTGGCAACAAGTGAATGTCTTGCTTATTTTGAATTGGAAATTATGTCATGTACCTTAAACCTGAACTGAAAATAAAAACTAGAATCCTAAAAAAAAACCAATGCCTAGTCCCAAACAAACCCTCTCTCTGTCCTTTGTTATTGTCTCTCTGTATTGCCTGTCCTGATACATAGGGCCACGGAGCTCATGAACTCACACATCATTCTTGTCCAACACACACTCAACCAATTTGCTCCCACATTTTCTGTATCTATGTCGCCCCCCCTTGTTCCTCTATTCTGCAGTAAATTCCTTGAGACCCCGGCATCTGTGCAGAACAAGGTCTCAAGAACTTTTAGGTTAGCCAGACTGGCAATAACTAAATAAAAGCTGTCTGAAATGAGGTTTTCCCTCCAAAAGGGCTGACTTCCTCTAAAAAAGCTGGTTAGGAGAGGATAAAAGAATCCTCTTATGTCAGTAAACTCGTTACGCCGTCGCTGCTGTGCCATGCTAGCCCCAGCGTTTCCATGGCACCCGGTGTTATCTATGTGTATTTTTGTTGGGACTTGTAGTTTTGGAGGTTGAGTGGCAAAATGAGATTTTTTTTTCCCCCACACCAGGAGGTGCAAGAGGGGAAAGATAAGAGAGAGTCCCCTCTCAGCGTTAACGAGAGAAAATAAGAGAGCGAGTTAGAGAGAGGATGGACAGACGCAGAGCATTAGCTGCACAGATAGAGAAATGAATGTCCGATGCAGCAATACTGCTACACCTTTGCTACACTATACAGAGATTTTGCACTGGCCTGTAATTCACACCGAGTCTTGTACGCTTGGAAGATCCAAAGGGCTGGTTTTTGGGAAATATAATTCTGTTTTCCCAGAATCAGACAAATGTATGAAAACCTTCTTTGTGAATGTAGTTTTAAGACTAAATAAGTTTAATGTTGATGGTGAAATTATCCTAAACTCAGCTGTTCAAAGTATATGGGATCTAAGACATGCTAGGCAGACCTCTGTATAATTTCAGATTGAATGTAGGGACATTAAAAAGATAAAATACTATTAAAACTACTATAAACAGTAAACTTAACAAAAAAAACTGACCTTGAATGTCCTGTGTGTAACATTTAGGAGGATCTAGTGACAGAAATTATATATAATATTAAGTATGTTTTTATAAGGGTGTAATCACCTGGAAATAAGACTTGTTGTGTTTTTGTTACCTTAGAATGAGCCGTTTTTATTTCCAAACACCACAGGTGGCCCCGTGGAGGCCGCCATGTTGAACTGCCATTAAATGCCACTAAATTCTACACGCTGGACCTTTTTAAAGCAACACTGTGTAAGAGTTGGTATTTCAGAGTGCAATATAAAGACAGCGGTACACATGCATTTGTTATAATTGAATTAGTAGTGATCAAGAACTAGCTAGTTGACAACTAACACAGCCAAACATCAAGGAAGTGCAACAACTTAAGACATAGCAAGCCAGATAATATTAAATTTTTTGACACGCACTATTCTTCAATACAAATATCTATTTAAAAAACATTTATTTTAAAATGTATTGTCAGTAATGTAGGGGTCATGGTAGCAGTTTCCTTAAGGAAAACAATTGTCAGTCTTCTGGACAGATCAAAAATTCTTCATTGTCACACCATCCTGATCACACTTCAGTAACATACTATATTGTGTTATACTGAAGAAGAAATACATATATGATAAAATGTGTACTGCTAGTAGTGTTAACATAGTATCTGCGCTAGAAGTAGTTGCAGTTGTGATTGATATTTAATTGATTCCACAGTAGGAAATTCTTTTGATCACTGAAACATCATAAGTGGTTCAAAACGCAGTCGGTACACTGCTCACACAGACAGAACCAATACACCTGTAAAATACGATATCAAACCATCAATACTACAGGGGAAACCCCACAGAGAGGACCAGAAGAAAGCAACAGCTTAACCCTCCATTAGCAGAAGTTAATTGACTGGATAAAGTCTGTAATGAGAAGGAGGGATAGCCAGCGCCTGTCATAGACCTGTCCTATGTTCTTTACCTAAAGTATGGAATGCTGCCTGCTTTGTCTTAGCTGTCGGCTCCGAAGTGTGTGTCCATCACAGCTCACCCGTGCGAGTGAAGGTGCGAGCATCGCCGCCTGTGACCTTCACAGTGTCAGTCTGAGTTCATGGGCCTGTCTGTCTGTCTGTCTGTCTGTCTGTCTGTCTGTCTGTCCGTCTGTTACATTGTTTTTAATGAGTTTCTTTGGTGTGTGCATTCATACCTGTAGAGTAACCGACTACTATTATCCCAGCTTACTAGTAATACAGGTAGAACAGGTACAGGAAGTGGTACTACAGAAGAGTATTATGTTGCAGTACCATTGTCATTTTTAAGGAAAGCTCATGACTGCTATAGCTACTAACTACTACAAATACAATTACTACTACTGTTACTTTTACTACTAATACTCCACTGCTACTGCTCTCATGAGTGCTACTACCACCACCATGAAAAAAAGACTGAAAATAAAAATTGAGTTCAACAATGTACAAAGTAACAATGAGTTAATTAAGAATTATCCCTGAACTTGAAAAAGAAATCCAAAAATAAAACGGGAAACAGTAAACTTTCTGTTCTATTGATAAATGTGTCCGGTTTGTTCACATTGTCAGTGTGCTCTGTTGTCATTAGATACCTTTGTGTTCACATGACCTGGTCATTTCTTGATATTTTCCCTGTACACCATTATCACACTGCTTTGTCATATCTTCTATACTTAAACATAGAAAATTACTGATTTTGCCAGTCTAGCTTCATGATCGTCAGGTAGTACCTGGCTTTCATTCAAGTTTGTGTGTATGTGAGCATGTGTGCCTACGTGCATGCTTTGTTTGACCCTCAGGCCTATTTATGTCAATCTATTATGTTGTCTTGTCAAGATATACATCTGTGGTTGTGTTTGGTCTGCCCTGTCTCTTTTTCCTTCTTTCATTTGTTCCCTCTCTCACTTGTCCCTGTCTGCAGACTCGGGTTACACTCCCCCGTCAGATGGCGTTCTGCCTGGCTGAGTTGCACTTGTGGTCCACCAAGAGCTCACTCCAAGTCAAAGGTAGCACTTATCACCATGTTCAATCTCGCACTCTCAATAATTCTCTCCCTGCCTCCTTTCTCTTTTACCCCTCACTCTGTCTTGCTCTGGCTCTTTCTGTCATCACTCACTTTGTTTTCACACCTTCTCCCCACCTTACCTACACGCCTACACCCTTTATCAATCTGACTCTGACTCAGAACCAATTCTCACTTTGTCTTTTTTAACTTTCCTCTTTGCTATGCATGTCTTTTTATTGCATTACACATTCTTTATGATGTTTTTACAATATTAACCTGTATTTTTACATTGTTTAAAGTGTGATTGCTTAGCATGACCACAAGCAACTCAAGAAACCTATGAAACATCTGTATGTTTTCTGAGACCAAACACATGTTGACTCCATTCCACATTTGTCAGATCGAAGCTTTACTCGCATGGTGAGATTGCTATTACATCACACAGCCAGTTAGCTGATTGTGGTTCGTACTGGGAAAATGTTTTATATTTGTTAGTTACATTGAATCTGAAGATTTTTGAAGAGAAGGCTGCAGAGGTCTGTTTTTTGTCAATTTCAAACCTGTAGTCTTCAGACCCAGCCGACGCTGACTCAAGTAACGTCACTTGAGGCAATTTATCAGATTTTGCGCAGCTTCCTCTGGAGCCACAAAGTTGTTTTTTTAACATAATGCAGTAGTAGTTGGTGGAGTTCCCCTTTACAAGGACACATTTCATATTTGATAATAATTTCTGAGAAGCACTTTTTTGTCCGCTTTGCAGATGTACAGTGTTATATGCACACTATTTTGAGAGAAATTGTCATAAAGTGCACATAGATCTGTTATGTTAAATCAACTGCACATCACCATCATGCATGCGTTAAGAAACATTAACTTGCGACCAATGCTTGTTTGTGAGGCAGAGTGTGTGTTGTGTAAGTTTGACTTTTCTGTTAGTTTATGTACGTTTTTCTGCTCGCCACCTATCAGTGCATCTCTTCTGTTAGACGGAAATGCTCTGTTTCTCCATTTTCTTGTTTTCTCCTCCCTTCCATTCTGTCTTGTCTTTCACAGTCTGCTGAGCTTTAGACGAAGATAGTGTCTCTCCGAGCCTGACTGTGTGTATGTGTGTGCGTTTATGTGTATTCACAAAGGTACGACAGGGTGTATATCCTAGGTGATGGTGACATATCCTTATTTGTTTGTTTTTTCCTGCTGTGTGTGTCTTCTGCTATCTTGGAAAAATGTGGATGGATACATCTGAGCGAAAAGACCTGGTCACTGGGGTGTGACTCTCCCTATCACCACTTTCTTTACATCGTATACATCCGCCCCAAAAACAAAAGTATAGATTCATAAAAGCCACATCTGCTGTACAATGCATTGAAACAAATATGTTCCGTGTGGTTTGGGAGCATGTTCTACACGTGTTAATCACGTTTGTACAGCTGTGCACAACAGCAGAGATCTCTCACAGCCTTCTGCGATTGGCGACCGAGCAACATCACAATGAGTGACTTAGTTGCTTTGCGTAAGGAGTCCTCAACAGAAGTCACTGTAGTATAGGAAAGAGTTATTCATTCATTATACTGACCCAGATTTTAAATGAAGATTCAGATTTGACCAAGTGACCTATTCGTCCTGTTTCTCTAACCTGTAGTTTGTTGTTGCTTACTGTGATGTTATGAAACCAAGTTTTTAATCTTGCACCTGTGTTCTTATGTGGACCAACATTTGATTTGGATGTTTGACATTCAGTTTGCAGAATGATTTTGATACTAGAAAGCTGTTTTCACATCCATCTGCTGAAGGAGGAAAGTTTCCCTGAGTTTACCTTAAATCTGAGTTGAAGATGTGCATGTGCAAGCATCATTTGTGATGATGCATGTGACATCCAAACAAGTGTGATATGGAAGTTTGAAACCTCCTGTGCACATACACTGAGAATGGACTTGAGTGAAGTAGGAGCCATCTTGTAGACTCTAGAAGTTTTTTTTTTTTAAAGTCATAATAGTTTGCATATTCATAGATTCAGATTTTTTAAATTGGAGAGGAGTAGATATAGATTTTTAATTATGTAATTAAATATCATATAGAAAAAACAGACATATTAGATACATAAGTCAAATGTTAGACATAAAATCAGAGAAATTATTAAAACATGTCTGGAAGGGACCTTTTAAGAAACAATTTCTGTCCATAGATGTTCCACAAATATACTTAAGTCTGGTATCACACAAACTGAAACAGCATGCAAATGATTGTAGCCACACTTTGAGCAACATGCTGGAAATAAAAGGTGTTATGTGCTGCCATTGCCTACTTACATAGCCAGCAGACAAAGATCAATATGAGCATGTAGGTCTAGGTTTGGTCCACAAAATTCCTGAGAAATATGTGGTTCTTTAGCTTGTTAGATGCTCGGCTGCCTTCACCAGTTACCTTACCTCTGCTATTTCTTGCTGTGTAAGTTTAGTGTGCAGTATACAGTATCTGATATTGCTTCTTGATAACGGTTCCGTATTGTTAGGGGTGAAACAATTGGCTAAATGTGTAGAACAGAGTTGGATGTTGATTCCCAGGAAGTCTGACACTACAAGTGAATCTTAAAATTACACAGTCATTTGATTTAATGTTAATTCCAAAAACATTTCTTTATGCAGGTTTAAGTGCTTTCATACGAATGTTTTAAGAACACCTCAGTTATTGTTTAATAGAAAAAAGTCAGGTTGGCATTGGCAGATACTCAAGGTTATAGTATCACTATCCCTGTCAGGATTGAAAAAGTGACATCAAGCCATTACTAGTAATAGTGTTCTGTCTGTGTGTGTTTGTGTGTCTGCCATCAGCTCTCCTGTTGTATTAGTGTGACCTGGCCTCAGGAGCAGCAGCAGTGGCAGCAACAGTAGTGGAGCGATAAAGAAACGATGTGTTGTGCGAATCCGAGTCTTGCTGCTTATGGTTTTGGGCCTGCAGGAATAACACTGACAAAAAAAGGCTCAGCTCAGCAGTTTGTGTGTGTGTGTGAGTGTGTGTGTGTTTATGTGTGTGTGTATCTGTCCATCATAATATGTGTTTGTGTGCCTGCTATGTGTATGTTAGTCATATGTTTTTGCAGCCATCTGCTGAGTCCGTGTGTCTACTTTTAAATGTATATGTTGCATGTGTGTAAATCAGAGTCTGTCCCTCAGGTGGAATAGGTTAAGGCACACTCCTGTCTTTATTAATACCCCTCTTTTCCCCCGCTCCACTCTGCCTCGGACCCCCCCAGCCCACCCTCCCATCTCCTCCTCCCTCACAGGGCCTTATCTCAGCTCAAACCGTGGTGCTGGCAGACGGGACAGGCCACTAGCTGATAGCGATTGTTTATCCCATGGTGCGAAATTGCTGATCTGTCTTCTGCTTTTCCCTGACAGCTAGATGTTCATCTCTCTCTCTCTCTCTGTGTATCTCTCTCTCTCGCCCCACAGATACAGATATTGGCACCTATCAGTACTACGATAAAGGAGAGCCAGGTAAATAGTGTTTATATTGGATGTCTGTTTGTGTTTAAGATAAGTTGCATTTGTCTTGTTTTTGGAATGTATGTGATTTCCTTATATATGAAGAAGGGTTTTTCACTGCCTCCCATGCTCACATAAGCTGTCAACACACACACACAAATTATTGGTCCTGCATGTTTCAGTGTCTTACACCTGTTAGCCACACACACACACAGAGGCTATTAGTATGTAGGATTTACACCCTAAAACCTTATATACACATGCACGTACCACACACACACACATGCACACAGGTTATTAGGCCACCGTGGTTCTATCTCTTTCACTCCCTGCGTTCCTGTTGACCCGGGGTCCTGCCACACAGCGATAGGAAAACTAAACTGTTGACTTTCTCCTAGATCACATAGCAAGAGGCCCCATGTAGTCCTGCCTCATATTGCCTCAGGCCAGGAGGCTTCCCTTACCATCAGGAAGCGCTCAAATTGCTCCCCCGCGGTCCTAGCAGTGTAGGGACGAGCTGTCTCTTCCTTCCTTTTTTTTTTTTTGTGTGTGTGTATTCAATTTTTTTATGAAAATTATGCATCTTGCCATCATTATAACATTTACACCAAGTGGCCTGAGGAGGGTTGCTACACATAATTGATCACATTGTTCACACCTTAAATATTTGACACCTCTGAATAGGTTTGTATCTATTTCCAGAAAGTCAACCATTTTCACAATTACTCCACAATTATAGCTCAGTATAAGGTGACTTTGTCCAAACTGTTTGTACATTTTGCAGTTTTTTTACAGTATGTAATGAGTATTTCACACTATCAGTGCACACTGTTAATACCAGCACATACCGCACACTAGTATGATTTAACTGACCTTTTGTAACACCAGAGCAAGAACTATATTTCTTCACTATTTAGCCCTTCTGCTATTGATATCGTATCCTGGTATATAATGAAAATATACATTACAGTTCAAATTATCAAAAGTGCGCTGCTGCTCCTTCTTTTCCTTTGGAAAATGTCATGACTTCATCCATTACAAACAATACTGTGTGTGTTGCGCCTTGTCTTTGTTTTAAAATATTTTCAGCTCATAGTTAATTAATTAATAGTTTATCTTTCTTTATTTTTTTTCTTTCTTTGAATATCAATAAGATGTTTGTAAAAATCCCTCGTTTCATTTAACATTTATTGAACATGGATCAATTCAATTTTTCTCTTTTTGGCCACACTAGTACAATATAACAAGCTCTAAACACATAACAACATATTATCACCCTTTTGAGTTAATATGACGAACATGTTAGCAACCAGTATTTACACATCTAGCATACACAGAAAAACACTAGCTATCTTTTGGAGTCCTGTTTGTGTCCAATATTCGCTCTCTTTTTTAGATCTGTTTTGGTCTCCTGAGGGAAATATCTGGCTCTTTAGCAGCAAAATGCTCCACTATGTTCACCAGCTACCAGTCGCTAACTTTGTCTGTCTGGTTTGCGGCTGAGCAAGCAGTGTGCAGTGGGGTTTTTTGTGGCTTTTTTTGTTGGAACAGAGCTTATGAGAGCCGTGAGAGTAAAACTAAACAGTAAAGTTGTTGGTTGTAAAATGTAAACAATGAGCACAAAGATGTTAAAATGCTCTTCACTGAGTGATTGAGCCATTGTTAATATAAGAGTGATTAGAGCAGCTTTTAGTAATATCATTCATTTCTGTGAGAGTTCACTTGGTAGCATAATGCATTCACTAAAGTGCATAAACCTCTTTTGCTTTTGCTGTCAAATAGCTTTTTCTTTTAATTTCCCTCCCTAATTTTACTCCCAAATTCTTAGTATATTTTAGCCTCTTTCTCTCCATCTACATGTTTTTCCTTTCGTTACTGTGCCTGTCTCAGATGTTTTTACCTCTTTCATTGATTTCCTTCTCTTTGTCTCATTTTTTTCTCTCACCATGTATAGTTTGTTCTTTTTTATTTTGTGTACAGTATGTCTCCCTGTCTCTTCCTCTCTCCCTCTCATCATGGGGTTTTCTCCCTTCTCTCATCTGAGAAGCTGCCTTCTCTTTCATTCCAATCTTCAGTGGAGAGACGATGCTCTCGCTCCAAATCCTTTCATTTGGAGGATTACTAAAGTGTGGCTTGATATCAGAGTGGAGGGAGGAGGAGGGGACAGACAGAGCAGGGGAGCAGAATCACTATCCAAAAGTATCACAACATTTTCATGCAGCAGTGTAACGATAGCTCAGGTCATGATACGATTACATATACAATAGATTACATTGGATAAAAAAAAAAAATTACATTTGTTCGTTTGATATTTTTTATGGACACTGTGGCATTTCATTCAGCTTGAACAAATGAAAGAAAAGTGTGTTTGCTCAGCCAAGTGATATGCTGCCTCAATAGAACTATGGGTGGGGTTTGATCAAATTTCACTGGTGATTAAAAAAAAAAACCAGCATCAGATTCATATGTTGCCAAACTCTGACTACTAACTCTAACTGCAATGAAGTACAAAATATCACCTTTTTGTAAATCAGCCCTTCCACCCACTTATAAAACCAGTGAGAAAAACAGAGAAAAGAAGAAAAGTGGGTCTGTCATGTAAAGTAACAAAAACATTTCTAACTTTGACTCAAAACAGTGTGTTCATGTAGGACCTAATCACTTAGCAAGAAGAAAGAAAACATATGGGTTCAGGGTCCTTTAAACTGAAGGCAGCGTTTTCTACTTTGTGCGTGATGTTGCTCTTACTTTGACATTTAGGTGACATTCACATGAGCATTTGTAACATGTCAAAACATAGACAACATTCTGTGTACATCAGCGAAACTACATTGATTGGTTCGTGGATTGGTCTTGTCACTCTGGATATCAGTATCATTGAAATGCTATAGTGTAGTTCCACATCTCCCCACTAGAGGTAGACCCAGGCTCATTGGAGCAGCTCCGGGGGTCCCCTGCAGCCAAAACCCCTCCAGCCCTCCCCACCCAGCCCCAGAGCAGGTGCCCATGTCTGGGCCTGTCTGGCCCCTCACCCCCTTATCTGATTAATACTACTAATCCTGGAGGTGTTCCTGCCTGCCAGAGAGCCGGCCACCAGACTGGCCACTTTCTTGCTTACAGTGACCAAGCCACAAGGCACGGTCATGGGTTACACTGTGCCAACAAGGCCTCTTGGAGCTCAGGTGTTTGAGCTCCAACTTGGTTTGTTGTTCCTCATTATCTACATCCTATAGATAGAATCATGTACCCTGTGCACCATGCTATTTTAATTTTCTGTATAAATTCCAAATAAATCCTTCATTTAGCTTTTTTGTAATGTTTTTTCAGTCAATCCCCTGGAGCATCATTACTACAATGAGAAACTCCATTTCTGTGAAGGTGAGTGCCAGTGAAACCGTTTTATTCTTCAGATCCACCCGTGTGTGTGTGTGTGTGTGTGTGTGTGTGTGTGTGTGTGTGTGTGTGTGTGTGTGTGTGTGTGTGTGTGTGTGTTTGGGGTGTGTGTGTGTGGGGGGCCCTAATCATCTTACCAGTGGATGACCATCTTCCAGAAATCGCTGTCCTAGTCAGTCAACTGTCCTACTTCCTCTATTCACTCTCTCTTCCTCCCTCTCCTCCCTCACTCTCTCTGCTTTTCACCCAGTAGTGGAATACAAACACCCTTATCAGGAGACGAACACTCATCCCCCTGCCCTCCCCTCCCTCCTCTCTCTCCTGACCCCCTCCCCACCCATACCCTCCACACCCTCATTTGCATGCATCTGTTTACCTCCTCTTCCCACTCGCTCTTAATAGAGAATCCCACTCCTTAATGGTTCGTTTCAGTAGAGATGAAAAGAGAGACTATAAAATGAACAGATAGGCGAGTGATTGCACCATATTGAAAAAAGCAGTCCTTCTTCTCTGTTTTTTTCACCCACTGAACTTCATGTATGTGCGTGGGCAGAAGCAGATGCACAAATTCAATTAGCTTGTTTTTTTTTTCATATCCTTCCTCTGTTTAACCACTAGAGATGGAGGGGGAAAGGGAAGGCTGGGAAATTAGAATGACAGGGCCTTGGTGTGGTACGTGTTGAGATACGTGCTGCTAACTGTGAGGTTGCGTTTGGGAGATAACTCAAGAGCGGCAAAAGTCCTCACGATTAAATATTTGCTTCTCCTCAAGGAGCAGTGGGTGTGTGTTTTTGAAGGGACATTTTGCTTTCAGTCAAATAATTTCACTCCTTTGGTGCAAGCTACATCAATCTGTAAGCAGCAGACTTCAGACTTTTGCTGCTTTGGGGATCTGGTAGTCAGAAAAATAAAACTTCTAACTACATCAGTGTAGTTTGTACATAGTAAGTAATGGTTTCAGAGTGGGTTTTGAACATAAAAGTAAATGAGTGACAGCTACTGGTATCAAGAGTAAGCAATGTTGGTGTAAGTTTTGATCATTTGATTAAATTTGGTAATATTAAATTCTTCCATAATTTCCTAAATAACCGTGTTGCTCGGTGGCCTGTTGGTTCTTGTCAGAGTTTGTGGCTCAGTTAACGCAGGGTGCATCTATGGGGAACCTTGAGGTGCCTTTTCGTAAATCCTCATTTGGGCTTTTGCTGTTCGTGGGATCAATATGTGAAACTCCTTAGCCACAGAGCTTAAAATGGATCATGACAGAAATCATTTTTAACCCAAGTTGAAGTCACTCATATAGTCTTGAATGATCTGATGTCACTGAGTTTTATGGGAATTTTGTTGAATCATTCTGTGTCTTATGTGTGTATTTTCTTGTTCAGGCTTGTTTATTTTTAAAGGCTTTGCAAACTAGCCGAGGATATAAAGTTGTGGTGATTAGCATTACTTCATCCTATATACTGTACAAAATAAACATTAAATGAATAAATAAATAAATGCTTTTATACACTTTCTGAGAATGGAAGTTGAATTAATGCAGCTTCTCAGTTTTTTTTAACAGTAGAAGAAGAATATGTAGTATAGAACTGATATTAGTGCTACAATTAAAAATATTTCATAAAACTATTATCTTACTTAATTATCTTTCAGTTATTTTTAGTCTATATTTCGACAGAAATTGCATTAATCGCAATTTTACAATGCTCAAGGTGACATCTTCAATTTGCTTGTTTAGTCTAGAACCAAACAGAAGTCAATTTAGATCAATATGACAACAGAGAAACCCAGCAAATCATAACATTTGAGAAGCTGCAAAATGTTTGACCCATTTGCTTGATAAATGGTTTGAACAGTTATTATCAAGCTAGATATCGTGCCAGTTGTGGTTTAGGATTTGTCTCTGTGGTTATAATGGAGCCTAAAGTTAATGAGCGCGACCATTATTCTGTTTATATTCAAGAATAGATTCAGCATTGTAATGTGGAACGCCTGCTTAATGTACCTGCATCTCTTTATTCCACATGACAGTCTTGTCACCACCCTTTATTCCTCATGTCACCCCTTTTCATTCTCAGATCTCAACCCAGATATAAAGTTCAACCCTTTTACCCTTTCCGGTTCTTGGTGCCACATTCTTCCGAATTCCCATGAGGGCCTTTTTAAAAAATCTTATTTTCCTCTGTCTGTTTTTTAAAAGTTCAAGTCACATGATCTTTAGATTCTTTTCGTGCTTTTCCTCTGTAGCTCGAGGCTATTCGTGGACCCCCAGGAACCGCCGACCGGAGAAGCTACGCGATTCGCTGAAGGAGTTGGAGGTACCCGCCTCCTCTGTTAAACCTTCCACCACCACCCTTCCCGGCCTCCCCCTGTCTTCTTCCTCCCTCTGGGGATTTTCGGGAGTTTTCCCTTTCCGAAACGGCCGATTGATTAACAAATAGGGGCATTCTCTCTCTTTTCTCCCTCTCCCTGTCGTTCCCGTTTGTTCTCCTCTCTCCCTCTCCTCTCTCATCACCTCTCTTTTGGCCGAGCTCTGTCATCAAGGGGGATATTTGAGGGGATCAGGGGGCTGCAGGCTGCCCCCTCATCCCTTCTCTTCCTCCCTCTCTCCCTCCCTCCTTCTCTTCCTCCTCCTTCCCTTCCTTTACCCTCATTCATCCCCCTCTTCCTCCGCCTCTTCCTCCCCCCTCATCCCCTCTGTACTTGTGGCAGTACAGACCTAGCTTTGTTTGCTGGAACCTGTCTGCGGCTGTTGCACACACATGCACACACTCCCCACCCATCCACCTCCTTCCTCTCACCCGTAACCATTGTCTGAAACTAGAAACACCCCATCTCACCTCCACACCCCACCTTCCTCCTCCTTCTCCGTCCCTTTCTCCTCCCATCCAATCACCCCAGCTGGGTTTGGAATGTGGCAGGACTGACTGACCTTACACACACACACATACACACACACACACACACACACACACACACACACACACACACACACACACACACACACACACACACACACTAACATGCACACAAGCAGTCCTTACCTGCATCCTCTTTCAACTCTCTCCCACCCCTCCATGAGCAGGAACTGTAGCAGTGGCCACCTGTGGGGGCAAGTGTCTGGTACTATGTACCACCAAGATAATTAATGCAAGTATGGGCAGCACTGGCATTACAGAAAGATGGAAACTTACTTAAATGTTATACCAAAATTCGGCATTCATTGGCCTTTTTTCCGGTTCATTTCCAAACATGAAATTTAAATTTTCAGTCTGTTCGGAAGAATAACAGAGATAAACTACATGTTTAAACCCAGATGTGTGTTGCTCTCAGCATCAGAACTGTGGTTATTTGTTACACTGGGTGCTGGAACCTCAGTTTGCCTCTGTTTGTTCCATTTTTCTCACTGTGTTTCTCTCTGTTTATCTCTCTGTTTATCTATAATTCTCATTCAGGAACTGTTGCAGACCAACACCTGCGTTCACACCAGATGGAAGAAAAAGCATTGCTGCCAGGTACCCACCTTCCTCAGCTTACCACCTACTACTACACTCACACACACACACACACACACACACACACACACACACACACACACACACACACACACACACACACACACACACTTGCCTACCTCTTTTCAGGTTCAGATAGTGGCAGAAGCTGAACAAACCTCCCATGGTCCGCCCAAACCAGGTCTCAGATAAAGAGCTTCACTGGACTGTAATACCAGTTACCAGGTCATTTCAAGCTAATAGCAACATCTCAAAGAATGTAATCACAATTATATTGTTATATAATTATAATATTTGGCTAATTATCCAGTTGCTTGCCCAGGGAAAAACAAGCCTCACTTTTTTGGATGTGTAAAGTCATTTCTTTAACTAAACAAAACAAGTTTATTTTGTCAAGTGGGGAGGGATTCCTCTTCCAGGACTGACAGACATGCAGTAGGTGTTATGTGTATAGAATTGACCAAAATTACAATATGGAAAATCAGGAGGTCTCAGGTGATGCTTTTGATCACTTACTACTTACCCACTGAATGCACAGTTGCAAATATTACGAGGTCAGATCACAGGAGAATTGACTTTTAACCCTCATTAAGGAGTTCTGGGAGAGATGTCAACTTGATAAACTCATACAGTTTCATTCTGTTCAAAGTCCATTGTGGTTTCCTTTTTCTTTTTCTTTCCAGGCTTGAGTTTTAACAACTTTTACTACTGAATCTCTGTCCACTGTAATCTTGTAAGATTTTAGTTAGTTTTTTGTGTGTCCGTGTGTGTGTGGTACCTTGCAGGTGATGTTGAGCAGCGGAGTACTGGTGACCCTGACCCTAAATGGACCACAGCTCGAACAAGTGTGTGTAGACCGCACCTTAGTGGGCCGACTACCAGCCAACACTGTGACTGATGGTCAGTTACAGACACACAAACACACAGTAAATAACAATGATTAAGTGTTTTGTGTTATTTACCATTCACCTTTAGGGAGCTCAGGAACTTTTTCCCTTTGGTATACAATATACACTATGTATATATGTGTGTATTTCTTTACAAAGAAATATTTATTCATCTTTAATGCACTGGGTACCAATGCTGGATTAAAGACATTTTTCACAGTGGTTTTGGTTACTTTGGTCCTGCTTATGCTAATTAGAGTGGTTGCATAACAATCACTCTTATTATGGAAGTAAAGAATGCTTTGTCCTGTATTGCTGCAGTTTTTGCATTCACTAAATGAAATTATGGTTTATATGTGACTTGAATATTCCAGAGGTTCACTGTGGTTAGAAAGCAGATTTAAAGACACAAACATCATTGTTTCCACCACATGGTTCTGCCCACAGCCGCAACACACACACACACACACACACACACAACCAAACAAACAAACAAACAAACAAACAAACAAACAGACGAACACAGAGAAATTTGCATTCAAATGTTCATTATTTTAGAATTGCAAAACCATCTATCACCCTCTTTCTGTCGCACTATCAGCACCAACTGTGTGCTTACACCTGCTCACCACACATGCAGTTGGACATCCACCACACACACACACACACACACACACACACCCCACTATCCACGCCACTTTGTCACGCAAACACTCTCTGACACACACGCCGACTCACACACATAACAGGTGCCACAGGTGAGCGAGGCGACTCTGCTAGCTAATTGCGGGCAAATCCTTTTGTGCTGTGTGTGTCCAGGGGCCTTCCCTTAAGAGCATCCATCAGTGTTTTTCCTCCATCGCGCGTTCCTCCAGGGAGTACCGCCCCCCTCACACTGCGCTCCCTCGCTCTGCAGACCTGGCAGGAGAGAATAAGAGGCCGTGGACACCGGCCCAAATCTGCTAATTATTTCTTTCTTTCTGTATCAATTATTTGTTCATAACACCGCCCTCCCTGCTTCCGTTCGGGGCCTCCAGACACCTGATAAAGCCCCCATAGTACACACACACACACACACACACACACACACACACACACACACACACACACACACATACAAGCATACACACAGTCATTCTTATATGCGTACATATGTAATTACAGACGCACAGAGCATTTTTTCCTTTTTTTTTTTACATAGACCAACAAGCACTTACTGTATGTCCACTCACATTTACAGGCACACATGCACACGCCCTCATACACAATGGCACATACTGAGGCGCACAAATACACACACACACACACCCAGGTACACGTACACCCACTCACCTCCCACTGCGCTCCATTCAAAGCCTCAGAGGCACTAATTATTAGAGTAATGGTTGTGAGAGGGTGGGTTCCGGGGATTGTGTGTGTGTGTGTGTGTGTGTGTGTGTGTGTGTGTGTGTGTGTGTGTGTGTGTGTGTGTGTGTGTGTGTGTGGGGGGTTGTTGTAGGTTAGAGGCTGTTCTCACATCTGTCACTTGTTAAATTAGCCTGAGACAATTAGAGTAGAGAGCCAGACCAGATCACACCGTCGAACACATTTAAAACCCTACGATTACTGAAACAGTTTACAATTACAATGTAGTTGTTGTGACTTATGCTAGGTAGAATTGTCTTGTTGTCTTTATGGATTTGTATATTCAATCACTGCTAAATCTGATCAATTCTCCGATTCACAAAGCCAAAAGTTATGTTCTTAAATACCTTGTTTTATGTGACAGTCCACATCCAGGTTTCATTTATTATCATTTGTGATAAAAAAAACAACAACCAGCAAATCCTTTTCTTAAAAAAAGGCAATTTACTTCAAAATCAAAATAGTTTCTGATTAATTTTCTTTTCAGTCAATTATTCGACTAATCGTTTCAGCTCGACTCAAATCTTCAATTAAAATGTAAGTCACTGTGTAATGGCAGAGAATTCGTTTGCATTTTCGGAACAGGATTTGACAGTTTTCTGAAACAAAAAGGATCTCAGTATTTGAATGCTGAAGAAAATCCCCTTTCTGATTTACATGGATTCAACTAGATGTGAGGCCTGGTGCATATTTGCCTCTCTGAGACAATAGGCAATGGCAGCCAGGTCTTCTTTTTGTTTCACGATGTGACAAAGCTGGCTTACTGTCCTCTCTTAAACTTTACATCCTCAGTGCCGGCTACCTTGAGCTCCACCATGAGCTCTGGATTGCATCATACAAAGCAACAGATTACATATATTTTACACCATCAAAGTATTACTGGCTTCCTTTGACCAATGGCTGGGCCAAGCTGCGCATATGCTCCACGATTAAGCATCCTTAAGTGATTTTTCATAGCTGGTTTCATTTACCCATGTTTAAATGTGCTTTGGTTAAGCCCATTGGCCTCTTATGTCAACATGCTGCTGAGGAGATGGCATTAAATGGATTTAGAGGACTGTGTGTGTTTCTGTCTTGTGTATGTACCTGAAATAGACCATGTGCATGCTTTAACATGTGGCTGGTTTGTTTTATGCATGTGGGTGTGAATGCATGCGTGTGTGTTGGTGTGTGTAGAATACATAAAGGAATACATAAACCCATGGTTGCAGGCTTGCATGTATGAATGTATATCTAGCTATCTGTGCATGTGTATGTCTAGAGGGCAAGTATGAATGTGTACATGTATACTCTATGTCAGGGTGTGTGTGTGAGTGTGTGTGTGTGTGCGTGTCTGGGGGCGGTGTCCGGGTGGGTCATGAAGGTCTAGCCCTTAATGCCAAATCAGCCACCTGGTCCCAGATTGGGCCGCAGCCTGGTTTCATATCCCCTCCTTCATTTGGGAAGGAATGGGATTAAACCTAATCCCGTTTATAGACACCCATAGAGATCAATACTAAACTGCATTTAACTTGATTTGTCTGTAATCTATTACAAAGACGCTTACTACTGCATTAAATGTTGTTGCGGAAAGCCAAGGCATCATTAATGGCTGTATTTTGTAATGGTTTAAGCCTTGAACCAGTTTTCATTACAAATGCTTTATAATCCAACTTCAACATAAGGACAGACTGACTCAATTGACCTGATTTAAGATGATAGTTTTTCTATATTTTCAAGCAATGTTTCACTTCCCATGTGAATATTTGCATATTAATTTGAAATTCTCACACAACAGGATGATTTGAAGTGTAATCATACCAATACCCGTACGTTTATAAATACACACATACCATGGTTAATTGGCGGTTAGATTTCTAAATCTCGGGGTGCAGCCTTACTCGTTCAACTCAAAGCAGGATATCTGAGAGACATGTGTAACAACCCCCCCTCCTTTCCATTTAATTGGTTTCATAAACAGATTAATTTGAAGGAGAGGGGGGCTTAATTGCTAATCAGCGTTTCCATGCAGCTCCTGAAGAGTTGAACAGGATCAAGTGTGTTCTACCACAAAAAGGCCTCAGAGCCTGCAGTACACTGACAGGGGAAGGGAGAAGAGAACAGGGGAGGGAAGATATACAAAGAATACAGGAAGCATTGAAAAGAAAGAGATGGAGAGAGAAAATTAGGTGAAGTAAAGGAGATGGTAGGAAAGGAAGAGAAAATGAGAGGCAGATGGATAAAGAAACGTCTGTCCTCCACGCTCAAACTAAAGTACACAGCAGGACAGGGATAATGATAAATGTTACTGCAATATAATGAAGTAAGAGCATTTAGAAAACATCATAATCAAAACAGAATTGTGCAGAAATGTTTCAGAAAATAGTTTGTTGATATTTCCCAGGCATCAGGAAAGCAACATATAGATTCACAAACTCTCACAAGGAATACAGTCTATAAGTGTAATGTAGCAGAGGGAGTGAGTAAAGCTTAAAGGTCCAGTGTGTAATATTGAGGAGGATCTATTGGCAGAAATGGGATATATTGTCCAAAAGTATGTTTTCATTTCTGTACAATCACCTGAAAATAAGAATTGTTTTAATAAGAATTTCTTTAGGAGTCATTTTAAAAACTGGGATGACTATTTAAAATTGCTTGTGAAAAACTACAAAACCTTTTATTAAATAACTAAAAACGACTATAATAACCAACTAGTTCTAAACTAAAATCTTCAGCCACCCCTCTTGTAATAATCTGAGATTGTGAATCCAGAATGTGTCTAAGTGTCCTAAGGAAGTTAATGTCATCCTCACCCTGGGTGTGTTAGGTCTCCCCTTTTGTTGGAGCTCCTGTGCTCTTGTGTTCCTGGAGGTTAAAAGGCCTTTAGAATATAGAAATGCATCAGAAAACATGTGAATCGTTATTGTTCTTTATTAGAAACACATTTCAGTCACATTTTCCAGGTGTACTAATTTGTGATGTCATTCCCAGCGGTGCTGAGTGATAGGATGATTCTGCTGTCCTTCCTGGAGCAAAGTCAAGTGGCCGCAGTCTATCTCAACCAAAAGAACCAGGACTCACCCGAGACTGGCAGACGAACAGACAAACTCTCACCCTCTGATATCAAGGTACAGTAGAACGCGTGAGTAATGTGTCTGGCATTTAGGTCAGTGTTTGTAAGAGACAAGTAATCAGGTAGCTACCCACTATCACAATCTACCCCTAGGTACCCATGTATCCTGTCCATTTGGCTTGATACAATTTATAAATAATTGTTTGTCCAGTTCCTGTTTTTATTTTTGTGCACAACAGGTACACAACATGCGAGTAGGTTCAATGTAATCGCCATGGGAATCCGGTCCTTTGGTTCAAGTCACCTCTAACTCTCTACATCTTTCCTGCTTTTGTCTATTAATCTCTCATAAAGGTGAATATTGAGAGGCAGTCTGATCTGGAGGTGTTTTCGTAGGTGTTACTAACAGGTCTGATAATGTGCCATCCCGTTCTTCCTTCCCCCAAAACAAAACTACACTGTGTCCTCCTTCACTAGCTGGCTAACCGCTAACCCTGGCATTATCACATTACTGCCAGGGCCTTTTGTCAAGGTGTGTGTGGGTGTGTGTGCGCGTGCATGTTGGTGTGTATAAAAGCAATCGTTCCTGCCGTGCGTCTGTCTCCAGAAGCAGAGTCCTGATAAGACACCCCCTCACCACCACCACCCCATATTGTACACCCCACACCACCCTCAATGCATGTGCATGCAACCTGCAACATACACACGTGCACATGCACGCCCAACGACCCATCCCCCACAACAAACACACATGCACAACCACATACACATCGCCCTGGTCCAGTGGGCTAAGCTGGAGAAGGGAGAGTGGGGGGCGTTGAGGGGGGGCCTAAACTAATCCGGCCCACAGAAAGTGGTTTTTGATTATTGCTGACCAGCAAACGCCAGCAGAAAAAAAGACCAGAAGAGGGAAGAGATGGGTAGGGAGGATGGAGGGATGGAGGGGGCATGCGAGGGGGAGAGATAGAGTGTGTTATTAACCCCAGTGATTTCAGATTTTTTTTTTTTCTTCTTTTCCATTTCTAATCTGTCAGTGATCTCCCGTTCAGCTGTTTGGGGCAACTCTTTGTTCCCTTTATCATCAGATGTACTTCCATCATTTTAATTTGCCTCTGTATTTTGTGTCCAAAGCAAATATCCCCCCCAAGGGGGCAAGAGGGGCAGGCATGGACCACTGAACATAAAATCTGTTCTACTCGTACAGTATAGCTTATAGTCGATTTACTCTTTTTTTTCTGTCTTTTATGCATATTTTTGTACTGTGGAGTGTTTTTGATTTTTTAAAAATAGACTAAAGAAATGTTCCTGTATTCCTAATTGTACAACCTGCACTTCTGTCAGGTCCCAGTCACTCCTCTGTACTGTGACAGAGGTCATGGACATGTGTGGTTGTGTGTGTGTGTGTGTGTGTGTGTGTGTGTGTGTGTGTGTGTGTGTGTGTGTGTGTGTGTGTGTGTGTGTGTGTGTGTGTGTGTGTGTGTGTGTGTGCGCTAATATGTGTGTATTAGCCATCGATTCTGGTAGCTAGTTCATTGTGTTAGTGAGTGTGACTGGAGATACAGAGTGTATGAAAGGCCTGTGTGATTACAGTGTGTGTGTGTGTGTGTGTGTGTGTGTGTGTGTGTGTGTGTGTGTGTGTGTGTGTGTGTGTGTGTGTGTGTGTGTTAAGAAGGAATGAGCTGTGGTGTACATTGAAAGCCAGGGTCACTGTGTAAGACCTGCAATTCCACCTGCTTTAAAAGTGCTTCTGGATAGAGCACTGTTTCTTTAATGGTGTCTGTGTGTCTATAAAGGAGTATGTTTATATACATATATAGTGCCTCTACATGCATGTACATGTGTATTTGTGTGCATACATGCATGCATTCGTGTGTGTGTGTGTGTGTGTGTGTTCTGTGTGAGTGTGTGTGCCCCCCCCGCCCCAAGCGCCACGAGAGCTCATTACTGTGCGTCTCTTTGTTGTGGCCCGTAGAGCGTGGCGGACCTTCCCAAAAATATGCACATCACTAAAACAACAAGCCCGACAGAACAAAACACACACACACACATTAATAATGGAAGATAAAAAACAACCTTAGACATCAACAAAAACAGGGTGGGGGAAGGACAGGAGAGTGATATTTGGGGATACAGATGTGGAAGTTTCAGAGCCCTCAGGTGAGCCTACTCTCTCTCTCTTAATTTTGAGTCCCTTCTCTGGCATACTTGGCATGTATGTATTTCCCTGTCCAGGTGGTGTGTGTGGACGTGAGTGGGTGGGGTCGTAGGCTCCACAGACGTGTGGGTCTCAACCGTCTCCAGGACGTGGCGCTCTGCTGGTGGAACCTGGACGAGCCCGGTGAGGAGCTGTGGCCCTGGACTCCCATAAACACGCACAGGAACAACCTGGTGCTGCTCAGATGCTCACCTACTGAAGGCCTCAAGGTACACACACACACACACAACAAAATCACAACAAATCAGTTGGTAAATGACAACCATCAATCACCAGAGTAATATTCATTAATGCGTTGTTGCTGCTGATTTTAAAGGCAGATTAAACTATTATTGACTTTCACAGTACACAAAGACAGTACTGTATGCACCAGTAAATTTTGTGCTTCTAAAAAAGAACAGGGGAAAAGTTGTGAAGTGCAAACAATGTGCTTTTCAAATTGTTAGGCAATTTAATTAACTCTGTGTACCCATGGGGCCCAGATTGGAACCACTGACCAACCCATTACCTGTGCAAGCATACTGGAGCGGTCGATGGAGTTTGCCCATCCAGCCTAAGTGCGTTTTGTTGTGTAGAAAAAAAAGACCTTTTTCTGTGTGGTTATTGTGGGAATCAGTTTGCAGGGCCATTGCAACCAGCTTTGGGGTTTTTCTACTACTGAAGTGAAACTTGTGTCAATGTTCCTGGCTAAAGCATGTTTTTGAGGAATGTTGGCTTGTCACAGATCCTCTCCCCACGAACTAGGAGTGTACTGTTTGGTGACGTCAGGATCACTTCCCTTTGTTTGGGGGAGAGTTGCTACCCCAAAGGAAGGAATTCACTGTTGTTCACAAGGGATTCACAAGACAGAACGTGAAATCACCAGGTGGACTGGTTCAACGTAAGCAGGCATTTGGGTATTGTACCAAGCTGTTGTAGTGCGCAGGAAGCTGAGGCTGAAAGTAAAGCTCTAAATTTACCAGTTGATCTACAATATATTTGCACATTAAGATGGAGCTCGGACTAGAACTATTGCTTCTTCACATTGGAAGTCATGGGACTAAGCTCCTAAACACCTATTATTATATACCTATTTCTGGCACTTCGAGCTCGAAGGAAACCCCAGACCCTGTAATGCTTACATATCTGACCCGGGAACACCTTGAGATCTCTCAGGATCAGGAAATGGCTGCTAAGCTTGCTTCCACAGCAACACTGACCTGGGTGAGTAAAAGAATGAGAAACAAGAATGACAGACAAATTTAGAATTAACTAGGGATTGCTGAAATGTCTTGACTTCACTTAAAGCCTTTGTTGTGACCCTTAACCCGACACAAAAGTGTCTTGTTCACTGGAGGAAAATCCTGCGTTCCAAATGGAAAGCAGAGGCTTTTCTTCCAAATTTCCCATTCATTTTAGAATTTAAAGAATATACAAATGTCACTGGTGCAGTTTGTAGTAGTGTGGGATGGACAGAAGTATAAAAACAAGGCTTGCATTTTTTTTCAACGAAAAAAGGCAGTTCAAGTGATGTATACTTACCACCGTTCACCTGCTTTGTTGCATGCTTGTTGCACCTCCAGCAGTTTATAATGTGAAGGCCATGTGGATGTTGTTTTGTTTGAGACACTGAAAATCTGCTGTCAATATAAGCGTGTCTCACAAGACTTTGGAGTGAACAAGCTAAGCTAAACCTAAGTAATAATTGTAAAGATTAAGTAAAGTAAACAAAACAAGTAAAGAAATAAGACAGAACAAAGCAAACAATTGTGTGTGCTCATAAAGGTTTTTTTAATACCTCTCAGTGCTGTTTGAAGCCTTAAACTCAGTACACAAACCATAACAGACAAACAAATCATATTTTTTACACACACTCAGGTACTTTCTCACACACGCTCCCAGGCACACACACACACACACACACACACACACACACACACAAAACACACACACACACACACACACACAGAATAAGGACACATAGTGTAAAAGCCAACAAAGCTGCTGTTGTGAGTGGGGACCTGTGTTGTTGTGGATGGGATTGGGGATGGTGTGTTAACCACCTCAAGGGTGGCACCTCTGTGTTGCACCTCCGTGCATCACCATATGAAATAGGCAGGAGAGCTAAGCTGTGGTACAGCGTGAAGGAGAACGCCTACACATCCACACACACACATATGCTTAGACACACATCCTCATGGCCTCTGGCAAAACCCTACCCATGACCCGATTCTGTGTCAACGTAGAATTGGCCTTGTGCCGAAAGCAGATGAAAGATCCCAAATTACCGAACCGGGCTTAACTCTACTCCTCATACCGTGTACCACGGTAAGCATATGCAAAATATTCACCACACCAGGGAGAGAAGGGAGAGAGTCTGTGAGAGGGAGGAAAGATGAGCGTTACCAATTGCATGCTAGGAAAACAAATTCACGCAGCAGAATGAGGGAGGGATGGGAGCTAGGGGGGCACTTGAATATTGAAATAAGCAAAGCAGATGTTGTTCGCTGCTTTTTCCGCTTGTTGTTTTTGGAATGCTCTCCACATTTATCACACTCCTTCACCTAGTTTATTCTCTCTGTCTCCTTCAACCCCCCCGTCCTCCTCTCCTCTTTCTCCTCCTTCCTTCCTCCACGCTTCAAGAACATTAAAGTCTCTTCGTGGGGCTGCGGCATCGCGCTCTAATGAAAGCGTTTGTTGTCATTTTTCAGATGCGCGGTGTGAAATTAAGCGAGCAGTTTATGTAAGAGCCGTGGCGGGAATCAAACGCCGGGCACACATCGGGAGACGCCAGCTACTTCAATCACTTCAAGCTCATATATATGTTCCTTTTGTTCAGTTTGCTATCTGCCGCACTAAGCCAATTTTCTAGCCAGTCTCTCGGCATTTAAAAAAGTCTGATTTCTTTCCCTATGTGGTCTTAATTCGTATGCCCCCCCCTCCTCATGCTGATAAGTGGAGCCACGGCACGCGGGGGGTGGAGGGTGGGAAGGAGAGAAAAACACATACATAGTTCGTTTTTATGCAGCCAGTTAACATTTTTAATTATCCTTCCTTCATGCTTCCCTCCCTTAACCCCCCCATCCCCCCACCCCAACCAACAAACACACACACAAACCATTTCCTGGAATTTAATAATCTTATTGAAAAGAAAAAAACCAGATGAATGTTTTCTTGCTTTTTTAGTCGTATTTGATTTTTGTGGTTGTATATGTGTGTGTCTATGTTTGCAAACATACTTTTTTTGTTTGTTTTTTTTGACTATCCTGTTATCTGTCACCAAACAGTTTCTCTGCAGTCGTTTGATCTGCATTTGTGTGATTTCTGTTGTCTTTTAATTATTAACTTTAGCACTGTGCCGCATGGCGTTTGAAGAAAAACCTAAACAGAAAGACAACCTCAAATGAAATAAGTTGTATAGGAAGAATATAGGACTGCACATGCAAATTGAATCATTTAATCTGTACTTCATCTCCTCCACAACTGCTAGAACACTTTGATTAAGAGTGTATTAGAAGCTAAATCAACAGTGTAAAATGACTCATTTTGCCCCTAAAATATAAAAAGCTGCAGTCTTAATGTGCGAGTTAAAGCATGTACATCAGAAACAACATTTTCAGCAATGCAATGCAATCATAATTTGGACCATGAAAGGGTCGGGTGTGGAATCTAAAGTGCAGAATTACTCCCAAGCTCCACTGCTTTGTAAAAATCACACAGGAAGCACTGCTGCTACAGTTTCGGGTCTAGTGAATAATGTTCCCTTCCTACTACAATTATGTTCAGTGGTACCAATTATGACAGTTAAGGTGTGAGGAATATTTTGGGTAGTAATCCTGCTGTGCCTGTGCATTTTCTCACATCAGTACCTCAACACTAACCCTAATTCACACACCTAAAACTTCCCAGTGCCATCCCCCGCCCCCCCTCCAACACCCCTCATCCCTTCATCCCTCGACTCTCCTCCGAGTCCCTCCGTCTCTCTCTACCCGTCTCTCCCTGTCTTTCTCTGCTCCGTGAGCTGGAAAATTGGCTTCAAAAGGCCACTGCTGTGAACAAGGGCCAGCCACACAGTTGGGCCCGTCCGCTTTATCTTTCACACCACGGAGGGGGAAAAAAAGGTGCTGGCGAGAGAGAGACAAGAAGAATGGAGAAGAATAGTTTTGACCAGTCACTGAAACCAATAACCAGGAGAAAGCTACTTACTCGAGGCCTCTCTCTCTTTCTTTCTGTCTCCCTCTCTCGCTGTCTCTGCTCTCTTTCTTTCTCTTCTTTCTCTCCATGTCTCTACCCCCCCTTCCTCTCTTCACTCACTTCCATTCCCACTCTTTCTCATCATCTTTTGTGCATATTTCTTTCTGTCTGTCTCCCTCTCTTTCAGTCTCTCTTGCACATCCTTTCAATCACTTGCTCACTCCCTCTCTTGACCTTATTCATCATTTTTCTATTTTATGCTCTCAGAACCAGGGGATACACTACGTTCACAAGCCACAATATACTCTGGAGTTCACAGGCAAACAAAGCTTTGCTTTTTTGAATATGTTAAAAAGACACATGCAATGCTGTAGTGCAGAAGCACTTTCTCAACACTTCTTTTAAAGGCCGGCTGTTGTTTGGAGTTCCAAAATGTATTTTTATTGGACTTGAGTCATGTAGCAGTTTGTAAAACAGGGGTGCAAATTTTTGTTTTAAAAATAATAGAAGAGTTGGAAATGTACTGAACAGCCTTATTCAGTTTTGTAAGACCAGTCACCAGAAACTGTTGTTTTGTACTCATCCTGGCCACCTGCTTTTTTTGGTGACCTTTTTTTTTCTAATGTCCATGGTCACACTGATAACTGCAGTACACCCATAAAATCACAATTAAGTCAACTGAGCATGACTTTTAGACTGATCTATCTTCAAATGATGTCTGATTAGCTAAACAACCGATTATAAGAGTTCATACATGAATCCTCTGCAGATAAATCTATATGTCATCACTGGTCTGATATCTCATCATGCTCACATTAGCATGAGTGTTTGCAGTTCCAGAGTTTGTTTTGAAAGATTCAAACCTCATAACCCTGAAAGTCTTGAGTGCCATTCACTAATCTCCTAATCAGCTGTGTTGCCTTCAGGGGCCTTTTGCTTGCCTTTGCTCAGTCCACATGGGCTGTAACACGAGGTACAGCGCGCCCATAAAAATGACCCAGAGTAAAAATGCTGCTGTAAATATTGTGACTGTATTTTTGAGTACTGTACTTTTACCAAACATTCAAAAGGGACTCCAGCTAGACATTTAAAGTCCAGGTCCAGTTGATCTGATAGAGTGCTCAACAAAGTCAGTACACAACACACATCATGTGGCTTGAGTTTACCTGCTGAATATTGGGTGTGAATATCTAAAACTGAAGCCCTTTGAATATGAATTAAAGGATCTTAAATTTAACCCTTAAATGTCAGTGCAACGAGGCCTCACCTGGACTAATAAACTCAGTTGTAGACATGGGTTATACATGTGTTCCACCACATCATATGTGGGGTTTTGTTTAAAATAAAATAAGAACAACACCGAACATGAATTGGTCTTGAACTCTTTAAAATATTGGCTGTTGCAGGTTGAATTAGGCCATGCAGTATTTACTAATTTCGTCTGAGCTGTAGCTGACACTGTCCCCCTTCTCCTTTCCTTGGAGGGTCAACTATCAGGGAAGACAGAGCTGAATCAGCTGCACCTCATCCCTGATGGTGCCACGGTGGCATGCTGGCACAGCGGGCACTAGTGAGCCGGGCACAGGATGAAAAGCTGAGAGGATGAGATGTGGTTGGGGGGTCAGGGTTTGTGGAATTGAAGTAGGTCTTGCGATTCCTGTGACAGCATTCTGTGGGATGGACTCTATGGACCCTCACTTGCTATGTGTTTGTGTGCAAGTTTATTTAATGCATGTGCCACTTTGTCCCCACAGACATGTAGCTATCCAGAGAACCGCACCCTTCCAAGGATACCCCACCTCTTACATGAATTGAGCCCCTCTTGCCTGCTGCCTCAAATAAACACACACACACACACACACACACACACACACACACACACACACACACACACACACACACACACACACACACACACAGCACCCACCCCCTGGGGAGCAGCAGGAGCTAGCTCTGGGGGATTATGGAGAGGGAAAAAAGCTTTCAGGAGGACAGTCATCTGCTGTAGACCATGGGCAGGCAAAAAAACTCCTCTCTTCCTCCCTCTAAGTCCCTTTTTGGCAATGCCTGCCAAAAAACTGGGCCGGGCAGCTTTGTGAAAGGAAAGGAAGGCAGGCAGGCAGCAGATCCCTCTTTCTGTCTGCACGGCGAAAAGAAATGGGCTCATTTAGCCAAAGCTGCCACGGTCAATGCAGGGCTCTGATAGAGGCTTTGGTAAGGTGAAATCCCTCCTAAAAAGCTCTGTTAGTGACTGTGGAACTGTCGGGCTGCTGTTTATACAGGCTGTTGTCTCCTGTCATCCACCTACTGTTCCTGGTTCCTTGTGGGTGTTTTATCGACAGTACCACCCGTGGCACGGCCTATCTCCGTCAGTGTCAATGCTTGCTTGCTTAGCAGGGCTATTGTGCCCACTCCCACAGACTGGTTGTAGTTCAGGACCGAATAATCTAAATTTTGGATTTGACCATAGGTCAAATAATTCCAAGCTTTCTTCATACATCATCCTCTTAATATTTAAAAGGGCTCATTTCTTGTCATTCACCATGTCTAGTGTTGAGCTCTTGGCTTCTCACACAGGTAAACAGAGGGGGTTGTTTATCGCTGGGTGCTTGGTGCCAAGCCGTGGCATGCTCAGGGAGAAGATGTTGTTGACCTTGAGTTAAAATGGAGCTCTTATCATTAGCTGTCTTGATTGACAGCCGTGTGTTTATGAGCAAAGTGAAAGGCTCTATTTCTTCCATCTCCAGGGGGTTTGGGGCTGCTGCCATGGTATGACTCATTTCTCTGTCTCTGTCTTTCTCTGACATGTTCTTTCGCCTTTCATATCCTTCTTTTATTCAAAAACAGGTTTGTTCATTAACTGTACTGGCACAAATCGGCACCTTCCAATTCCTAAATAGAAGAACATGTTAAAACAACAACACAATTAGGAGATTAAGTTCCAGTTCTTTTGCTTATACAAACTACACTACTGAAGGGATACAGGTTGAATCCTCCTTCGTCCCACTCCAGTATCAAAATTGAAAGTTTACAGTAACCTTAAAGTTTCTCAACATGGAGTCTCCCAGATAATTTCACCTCCTTATATTGTGCTCCTCAGTTCTTAATATTCTGACTAATTTTTTCTTTTTATTCTCCATCAGTTTGCTACAGTTTGTGTAATGGCCCAAATACTGAGGCTGATGGAATTGTCATTAGTTTTGCAAGTATTTAGTCATAAGTCCAAAATTAACTTTTTGGGTCATCTACCAATGTAAATAATTTTTTACTGGCCATAAAACTGCATCATGCATTATTTGACTAAAAAGAATTCCCTTTTTGGGGTACCTGATAGCTCACTTAGTAGAGCGTGCCCCATGCACAAAGCCTGTCCTTACCGCAGTGGCCTGGGTTCGTTTCTAACCTGTGGCTCTTTGCTGCATGTAATCCCCTTACTCTCTCTCCTTTCTTTATGGTTGCTGTAATAACACAGATGTTTCTTATGGCAAAAACATAGACAGATATTGTGTAGAGAGCGCCAAATAGTAGTAAGCTGTGTCTATTTGGTACAGTGGACAGTGGGGGTCACATTAGTCTCAGCTGGTACACATAAAAGACTGTGATTCTCAATTATTTACCGGCCACTTGGCTAGTGACCCCAATTTATTTGTCTGCCAAACACAAAATGTACCTATATTGGTGCTTGGCATTAGTGATGCGCGGGCCGACCCGTAACCCGCAGGTCAGGTTACGGGTCGGGTCAAGAAACTTTATTGGCGGGGCGGGTCATTAAGGATTAAATATGTCCAATACAGCCTACTTCTTAACAACACTGTTGGGTAAATCCACCTGCGACCTGACGTCACAAAAGCGCCTATATATATATTTATTTTTATTAAGATTTGAATTTATTGTTGCCAGTTTCCAGTGCCACTCGAAAGGCTGTTTTCAAGCACATTTGTAAGACCAAATAAAAGCCTTATTTAAGTACAAATTTAACGTGTATTTAATAGCGGCGGGGCAGGGTGGGGTGGGGCGGGTTGTGAAAATAGATGCGGTTGTGCGGGGCGGGATGGAGCGGGTCAAATTATTAAATAAGTGCGGTACCCGCGGGTTGGAAAAAACCCTGACCCGCGCATCACTACTTGGCATGTATCAATTTTAGACCCTGAATCAAAGTATTGAACAAATTGAAAATTTGACCAGATGAAAGAAAGAAGGTCAGCAAATCACCAAAGTTACTCATTCAACAGGATTTGAAGCTCAGTAAGTGGATGTATTTAAACTAAATGAATAAATTCTTAAGTGTCATAAGGTATCATCTTTGGTTTGAATGTGCCATAACACATGTTCCTACCCAGAGGAGCGAAAAAAAGTTTATACAGGTAATGTTATTGTGCATTGTTAGATCAGATCAGATTTATAGGGAGGATGTTAAAGTGTGCATCAGCTGAACACTCTGAAATCATTCTCTTCTCCACATTCACTCCCTCTGAAAGGTCCTTAGCTCTGTCCGGACAGAAGGCAATCCCCTGGACTGCCGCTTCAGCCTGCTCCAGCCGTACCAGCTGCTAACGGTGGAGCTACCTGCAGGACCACAAGAATTCAAAGAGGGGTCTTGGGCTGACGCCTGTGTGTATGAATGTGCACGAGAGCGCCTGCACCGCCTGTCTATCACCCGCATCCCGCTATCGTCCCATCCTGTCTCCTGCTCACGTCACCCCTATGAGACCACACTTCTCCTGGGGTTAAGTGACTCCTCCCTAGTCCTGTATGACCAGCGACGGGGGGTCTCTCTCCTGGCCTCCTGCCCTGTGCCACCCACCCTCCTTGCATGGCATCCTGCTGGGGCCATGGTCATGGTAGGGGCAGGGCAAGGGGAGCTGATGTGCTTTGATGTGGGCTTGGCACCTGTAAGCATGGCACTGGTAGCAGAAGAGGTAGCTTCAGCTGCCACGCTAAGACTAGCTCAGCACCTGCGCTGTGGTGGAGGCCTGGAGGGACTGCACTGGGGGACCAGCCTGGAAGGAGGCCCAGAGGGGACTGATATCCTGATGTTGGCCTTTCATGGAGGACCACTAGCAGCCTTGAGGTTCAGACTAGGTGGGTAAAATAAGATTCAGTAATACCATATGGTCGACCGCACTCTTACAAGGACTAGTAGCACACAATGTGTGAACAGTGAGATTTGGAATATTTGTGGAGTAGAAACCAAAACTCAACATTGAGCCTCAACTAAAAAGTATTTCCTTTACTGATTGCTCTGTTGATTAGTTTTGAATTAACTGATTTATTCTGTATCTATAAGATGCCATAAAACAGTACAGTCATGTCTTCAGATCGCTTGTTTTGCTGAACCAACAGTTCAGTCTCTATACCACTGTAAGGTAATATAGAGATGTATGTGTAAAAGGAATTTCTGGGAAGCTACATAAACTAGCCTTTGATAATGCTGTCTTAGAGCGATGCAGTTACACTACTTTGATTTAGCTATTGAACACAGCATTCAGGGACAGACTGTACCGATAGAAACTAAACAGAAAATAACTGCCAAACCTTCCGCTCACTCATCGTCATCGCTTCCTAATGAAGGCGCCCTCCTCCCTTCAGAGACTCTTCCTCTGTTTTGGATCTGACACTGTATCTGAACCCCACTGTGTAAATATGGCTGCTGAACGGGTCGACCTCTTCACTGCTGAGGGAAGTTAATTTGTTGACGGGCAGGAAGGTTAGCAGGAGTCACGCTCTCAGAGGTCATTCAATAATCGCCCTGGGGCAAGAGCCCCCCAGGTGCATTCTGGGATGCATTTTTCCGATAAATCGTTTACAGTGGCTGCGCAGTCCCTCGGGGCCCTCAGATAAAGTTTGCCAATCAAAAAATTTCCGAAGCAGCCACCTCACCCTCTAACACAGGCATACACAAACACACTCAAAGTCTCACACACACTCGCACATACACACATTCAGCGTCTTTAATTGTGACTTTGGAAAGAAGATGTGACAGTGGCACGCAGCTCTCTGCTGAAGTTTGAAACTGTGGGGGTGGATGGAGGAAGGTAGAAGATTGTGTGTGTTTGAGTGTGTGTATTCAACTGCATTTGCCTGTGTGCACAGGGAAAGGGGAGGGTGTCTTCCAACAATAGCTTCCCCTCCTCTGATCGTCTGCCAAGGTTTTGATGAAGAAAGTCACTGCACGTCTTTTCTCCATGATAATTCTTCCCCCCACAAACACGTGTGTGTATTCTTCTATTTCTGTGCTTCTATGCACACATACACACACACACACACACCTACACACACCTACACACATACACACACTCCAACTCATTTGTTTGTTTGCTTGCGCTCCTTCTCTGTATTGACTTGTTTCATAAGGCCCGCTACATGACAGAAGGAGTGAGTCGGGAGGCGGCGAGGAAGAAAGACTTGGCCAAGCTCCAAGTTCTCTTTTTTCCATAGGAGGCAGCCCTCCCTAGTGCCCCCCCACCCCCACCCTCCTGCCTGCACCAAGTTATCTCATCTGGGCACACGTTGGCCGCGGCTGGGCCTGCACCGGTACAGGCTGTGGAAGGGCAGACCAGGGAATGTGCTGCACGACACGCAAGGAAAAATTTTTTTTTGTATGGATGGGAATTTACTGAAAAATTATTGATGTTCAAAGAAGAATTACGTAACTGGATATAACTAGTGAAGAATGAGAGCCCAAGCCAATGCATCCTTATTTGATGTTTATTTTGGTTACATACTAAAGCAGAAAAACATTTACTCAGCAGGCATCAAGGTAACATAAAGGTGGATTCTCTCCTACACTGCACAAGCTGCTGCTTGCTACTTTGGATGTAGAGCTCATTTATAAAGTCTGTCCAAGGCAATAATCAGATTTAAGGCTTTTAATCAATTAGTTTGGCAGCGTATATCTATTATTAAATGATTAACTAGTCTCATCCCTAATTTTTTGTTATTTTCATTTCTGAAAAAGGGACACATTGCACAGAATTAAAACTACCTGTGATTTATTTAATTATTGTCACAGTTTTATGGGAAAGTCTTTCATATTTAATGCTTAACTATCATCATAGTCCTTTGAGTTGAACTCTTTGTCAGTAGTTTTGTCTCTGAAGTGTACTTGTCGTGTCGATGGTGCACAGTATGAGTACAAACTCTCCGTTGCTGCTGGTCTTGTCCTGCTCTGTGTTGTTATGTGTCGCTGAACTGAGCTGGTCAAATAAGTTAGTGTAGACAGGTGTGGAAGAGAACTGACTTGTCCTTGCCAACACAATGACCCATTGTCTCTGCTCAGAGTTAGCTTAGACCAGACGTTAACGCCCAGCTCACGGACCCCTACACACACACACACACACACACACACACACACACACACACACACACACACACACACACACATAAACATAGACACACACAAACCACACTATGCTCAGCTGATGTATTAGCCACATTAGCCCACTCTTTAGGGGATTTGGGGGCTTGCTAATTGCCAGCTTGTCATTTTAATTGCTCATACACCCCCACCACACACATACACCCCCACCACACACACACACACACACACACACACACACACACACACACACACACACACACACAACTTCTTCAATTAATTAGACAAGAGTCAGTGGTGACTTTGGTCGCCTGCAGTCTGGCCCATTGACAATGTCGCTGTCAATGATCACCTACTCTGTCCAGAACTGTGCCACTAGCTATGTCCAAATTTTTTTTGGTAAATATGTAAGCGTAACTACATCGTAGCAGAATATTACGTGCATTATGTGGAAAATGTCAGCATTTTCAAAAAATTCAAGCATTTTTCAAATTCAAGTTTGGACACACCCGTCATGTATGGCGACATGCATTTGAGTTTGGTGCTCCTCCTCTTTGGCACACGCGACAGCCTTTCCCAAAACATGTTAACGATTCCTTTGACTGCTGCACCATCGTGATTAAGTGACAATGGACAATAATCACCCCTGGCATTCAACACCTTCACTTCTCGGATGTGTAGGCTACCATACAAAGCCTCAAACACACATGCACCTTTGCCCTTTTACACACAGAAGGACACACCTCTGCTATTGGGAAGGCTAAAAAACCTTCTATTATTCAGAAGAGTGTTAATGTGCTCTCACACACACAAACAAAAGTATAATTAATCAGCTCTGGTCAAAAGGCCTAGTCAGTGGTATAATTCCTCTCAACAGACGGTCTCAGGCAAAGTTACAGAAAAAAATATAATTTTGCCAAATGATCTGAACATAAGTGAACAAATTGTATGCTCAATATTTGTCAGATGTGTTTAAATAGATGGTGATGAGAAAAACCTTGTTTTCATTTTGCTTTTACACAAAGATACAGATACACACAGAGTGTACTCCAGGGATTAAACAGCTAATTGACAAGTCAGTGCTAGTCCAACTGATCTCATGCTGCTTCAGAGTTTATGCCCATCCACTGGTCACTTACTTAGCTTAAGTAGGTGCTCCAGGATATGTAAATATAGTGTGTTAATGTAACCCAAAAAAAAGCATGAATATAAAAATGTGTGTCAACAGTTACAATATCAACTCATACTGAGCAACGTTCTCCAACACAACCAAGTGTAAAATAAATCAGATAAAATTGAATAAAGAAAATAAATAACAAAAAATAAAATAAACACACTTCCTTCAGAGGGTCTGACATGGATGGATGGACAAAAAGGTTTTTGACAGATTTGTAGTTAAGCTCCATGTACATTTTGGTTTCATAACACAGGAATGTTTTACAATTTAAAGAATTGTTATATATATTTTTAAAATTTAGATATTCCTTCCAGACATGTTTTAACATGTATATAAACTGCTATACTTTGAATAATAATTTGTATCTGATATCTTCTTATCACAAAATAAGTCAGTTTTCTTTTAAAACGTGACCGCTGCTAGGGGGTCTCGGACATCAAAACAATAATAAAAGATAAAGTTGAGACGTTGAGAAGTAGCATGGGCTCATTGGAGTTGTTGTTTCCACCACCGTTGGTGTCAGTAAAGTCAGCTTCCCTGCTCAGAAGGTTTCTACCGAGTTATCCACAGAGGCCTCCTCCTCTCCAAAACAAACAGACCTGGTGATTAAAACTGGTAAAAACACTGAATAAAGCAGTTTTACCTTAACAATCATTGTGTATCTGAGACTGTTGGGCAGACAAAGGGCATCCTGGGGAATGGAGGGGCTGCTAACATTTGTTCATCTTGTTTCTCTGATAACTTAAGATCTGGTTAAAATATATAGTTAAAAACAACCAAGAAATAAAAAGCGTATCGTAAAATTGATGAGATCCTGCTGCATTTAACTCTTGATTTGGATCTTTTTTAATCCTTCCTTTGATGTTGCTTTATTTCATGTAATAAACTAAAACCAAACTCTGACTCATCCTGACAGGGGCTCTGACTGGTGGCCAGATGGGCCCTGGGGAGCTTCTGCAGCAGCGGCTGCGTTGTGGCCAGGTCAGAGAGGCACTCGGCATCCTGGAGGCCATGGACTGGAGCATCATGGGAGATAAGTGCTACCGAGGCCTGAGCTCGGTCACCAACCACCTGCTGAGGCTGGAGCTGAATGCAGAAAGAGAGGGTGGGTCTCTGAGTCAAACACATGTTAGATTGGCTTTAGTTTTACAGATATTTTTGTAAATTTAGAGTAATCTCACTGTGTGAATCACACCTGAGTAGTCAATTTCGAAGCACGTCAGTTTTGTGTGAATTTGCTGCTAAGAGAAAAATGCTACTAATGTTAGCCTAGAGGTTTATAGTCCAGAGCTATTTATGTCACAAGTAAACAAAAATATATTCTACTTCCACCATTTTTATTTAGCTTTCATTTTCCTTTAAATTTTGCTGTTAAATAGCACTTTGTGAATTAGACTTCCTCTTCTGGATGCACAATTCTTTGAAAAGTTCAAATATAATAAGAAGTATCTTTAAAATATAATAGAATACTTGGTTATCAGCAAACAGTGAAAGACGGTACTAAAATCCTATTAATGTTATTCTTGTTTATTTAATTCATTGTGTGTTTGTTTCTATTTTGTCCATAGCCCAACTAGAAGCGGCTCTGGGTGTGTTTTATGCCCCACCTGCCCCTCTCTCCAATATGGTGATACTTGAGTACAGAGAGCCAATCAGCAAGTATGCACGGCGCTTTTTTCACCACCTCCTCAGGTAACCTACCACCACCACCTACTCTTTGCTGTTGCTGTGGTCCTAATTTGATCTTCTGAGGGACAAATTTGTTTTACGTAACTCTTCAGGGAGGTCAAAGTCAGCTATATTTAAAGCACTCTTGGAGCTAAATGCATTTAAATACATAAACAGTATGTTCCTCCATCAGGCTACAGATCAGTAATTAAAATATAAATCACTATTTTTAAGGCATTAGCATTACATTTTATTCATTTTAGCAACGCCGGGTGCAGAACAAGAAATACTGTCCAAAAAATGACATCCATTGAAGATACAATTTAATACTGCTTATTTGACGCTCACTATTGCTATTTTAAAAATTCTAAAAAGGAAATAGCTTTTGAATTTCCTCGCACGCACACTGATGCAGCTTTGAGTCATTCATAAGGCAAAGCACCTCACATGCACCTGTTTAGACTGTTGTTTCATTTTCCCTTCTGCCATGAGAGCCTTTTGAAATGCCTGTTTGACTGAAATAGACCCTGTTGTTCCCACACACTGCTGCTTACTGCTCTCCATCCTGCAATTACCTCCAGTTTCCTCTCTCTTTCTTTCTCTTCCTCTGTAGCAGCGCAGGAGCGTTGTTTGGCATCCCTTCTCCTCTCCTCTCTTATCACCTACCTGCATTCTTTTTCTCTCCATCGACATCAAATGAAGGAAGCCCCCCACACCCCCTCTCTGTGCTTGTGTTTGTTTGTTTCATGTTGGCTCTAGACAGGGAAAGTTGAGGTGTTTTGTACTGGGAGATACAGCTCTCTCTCTCTCAGCTTTAATTCTGGATAATAGGAAGAAGACCTGCTACTCTCAGTTCAATTATTGACAGTTTTATACGCAGAGGTGTGTGTGGATGTGTGTGGATTGAGGTATGTGTCTGTTTGCAGACTAAAGGAAGTAGCAAATATACTACTGATTTATCCATATATATATATATATATATATATATTTAAACAAAGTGTGTGTTTTTAGATTGATGATTTGTTTTCAGGATGTTGTTTTTTAACTGTTTTGACTTTCTCTGCAGACACCAGCGCTTTGAGAAGGCCTTCCTCCTCGCTGTAGATTTAAAAGCCAGCGATTTATTCATGGTGAGTTGAAAGTAAATTCCATTTAAACTTGCTTTCTTGAAAAAAAAAATGTGATACATACTTTGACAAAAAGGTTACTGATCTTATAGTAAAATCCACTATAGGATCTTTTTATAATGAAAAATATGTAATTTCATTTTGATGCAAATCTAAATGACAAATAAAGTCTTTTTAAGTCAGTCCATCCAGGAATTTATAATGCTGTGAGCACAAATGAACAGCTAATATAATGAAAGAAAAATGGAAAAATTACTCAAATTACATAATTACATTTCAGTATTGCGACATTGATCAAATATAACACCAACTGGCTGGGTTTCTGCAGGTGTTAAAGATTCTTAAAAAGCAGTGAATTCAGTTTCCTCAGAAGGTTTTAAAAAGTCTTAGATTTAGTTTACAAAAGTCTTAAATACTTCCTCTTACCCGCTGTAGGCGGTAATGTTAGTTGTAATATAAATGGTTGCAGGCTTTTAATCAATCTAAAAGTGGGATTGTTTTGACAGTGGATCGTTCATGCAGGAGGCTGTTCAATCCATTTTGTGGAGTTTGAATTTGGCATCATCTCACCCATAACACCTAAAATAATGTATCATTGGTTAATCAATCCATCCATTTTACATCACTTATACAGATCCATGCTGCATTAATTTAATTCTATCATTAGAAGTTACAGTTACATACGCCTGGGAAGTACTCAAAGTATATTATAATAATAAATAAATCATGTTCAGGTTTTCCATCATACTTTCATTCTTTGGCCAGTATGGTCATGAAACGTATTAAAATGCGCTCTGTGCAGTATTAAAAAGGTCTTAAATTTAACTTGGTGAACCCAGCAGAAGCCAAATACACACATCACATACACATCTTCAACACCCAGGTGTGCTGTGACTACAGGCAGGTTAGGGAAGGAAAACATGGAAACTCCTCTGATAGGCTGGGACACATTTATTTATGCAGTTGTGTTGAAGTTGTATAATATGTTTTTTAACAAAGTTGTAATTTTTTGTTAAATATGTTTGCAAATGTAGCAAATTTTAGGGATATTATTGCCTTTATTGGAGAGAATAAAAATGAAGATACACACAGTAAATGTTTACAGGAATAATACTACACAACCTATTTTGTTGTTCAGTCATTGTGTACTCTGCTTTTATTTGCACGTCTTGTAACCCATACAAGTGTGTGTGTGTGTGTGTGTGTGTGTGTGTGTGTGTGTGTGTGTGTGTGTGTGTCAGAGAGCAGGTGTGATCTCAGTATGGGCCCCTATCTTTTCACAACCTCCATGGCCTCTCCTCGGCCTTCTCCTCTCCCCTCATCTTCCTTCTAACTCGCTCTTTCTTCCACTCCACGCTGAAATGCTCTTCTATGTGTTTGACCCCCTTTTTCATGGGGCCCCCTTTGCTCCATGCTTCACCAACACCCTAGACATTAATACAGACCCCCATACACACACACACACACACACACACACACACACACACACACACACACACACACACACACACACCTCTTGCTCCCTCAATCACACTGATAGCACTGGTTCCAATTACCTCCCCACTAAGTAGTGCTGCTGGGAAGCCGAATTGAAAAGGTGGAGTCGAGCCTGTGGACCTTGAAAGAGCGCAAAGGAAGGGGTTGGGGGGGCGGAGAGGAGGGGGCAGTGGTGTAGATGGAAAGCTATATGACAAATGCAAAAAAAAAGAGAGTAAAGGCGAGAGAGGAATCAAACAAGGTCTTGGTCTATCACTTTTGAGGCGTCAAGAGATGAGTAAGAGAAACAGAAGGTGAGCACAGAGATGGAAGTGGAAGGAAAATTATTCTCAGTGTGTAGGTTAGAAAACAAAGTGCAACTGACAAATTTGAAATATAAAACATAAAACATTCCACTACAATTACTGCTTTTCTCAGTTTTCATTATCTTTTCAATCTTTTGTATGCAACACAATAGAACAATTTGGGATTTGTTGAGTAATTGAGGTCATTTGTGTGAAATTCAATGGTGTATGATGTAAAGTAAGCCAGCATTTTAGGCACAGTTAAAATTTTAAAAAAAGGAAGCGCCCTTACAAGGAATCACAGAAATAATTTGGATCACTACAACATACAGTATTTGAAGTTGGTGCAATGCTATCCAGAACTAGTACTTCACTCTCCAGTAGTTCCAACACTACAAAACCTTTCCACTTCTGGGGCCAATTCACTCGTCCATTTCAGTTGTTTGAGAGCTATGTATCCCCGCTCCTGTGGCTCTAATACTACACCTGACAGCCAGCATGTGTTGTTTGATTTTCTGTTTTAAATCAAACCACATGTGTAGTGTTAAAACTGTACAGGTGACATCCTTTCAAGCTCTTCTCACATGTAAAAATATTATCATGCTGAAGATGAATTAGAATGCAACACAGTTAAAGACCAAATGAAACATGATTGATTCTGCTGTTTTACTCTTATACATTTGATACAAACAGATTTAAGAGATGAAATTAGAAAGCATTTGTGAACTCTTTTGTGGTGTCCATATACGTGGCTCACCAAACACAACAGATAATAGCAAATACTTCTGATCCTAGATCTGTAACAAAGTTAATTCTCACTCACAATGAGTGTCTTCAAGCCTTTTTTTTGCCTCAACGACCAAGAGAGCAGCAACTCATCATCTGAAAAGAGTCTGAGAGAAGGAGAAAGAAAAAGAGGACATTGACATTTCACCCCTCGCTCTGTCCTTCGCTTTAATTAGGTTGTGTTGTTGCTTTAACCTGCTGGTTGGCTGATTGAGTTGAGGTGGAGGGGGTTAATGAGGGCAACCCCCACCCTCACCGAACTCTTTCTTACTTCCTAACTTGCCTACAAAACTCAATAACGCACCATCGACTTGATAAAATGCACACACACATAGATAACGTGCACACCCTCACCTCTTGTAGAAATGCTCAGCATGATACCCATCACCAGACCCCCACCCCTTCAAGCCCCATTGTTTCCCAACTAACAATAGAGGCCCTCCAAGCCTTTTTTTGTTTGTTTTTTTCAAAAAAGAAACCTTTTGTTAAATTGAAACACTTCAGTGTCAGGCTAAATTGAGGGGGTGGAGGAATTGGTGGTAGGGGGGTGTTTTGGCGGAGGTAGAGGTTGGGGGGGTATATGTAGAGGTAGTAGTAGGGGGTTACTGAGTCGTTTGCATTTTTTTTTATAATTAGTGCTGTTCTGTAGCTCCCTAATTAGCCTTTGATAATGAGTTGATAATGTAACCAATTAGGTCATTCGTCAGCCAAGTCAAGCTGGCGACAGTTTTTTTCCCACCTCCCTCCCCTTTTTCTTCTTCTTCTTCTTCTTCTTCTTCTTCTTTCTGGGTCTTTGGCTCTTCATGTAGCTCGTTAATTAAATCAAATTGTGTGATAGCAGAATCTGATGCCGGTTCTTTTGTTCCCCAATGAGGGCTTGTACTGTTTCTTGTTAGATACGCTAGCAGTAAGGCAAGCTGCGTCTGTTGGGTTCACCCCCTATCTTCCTCCCCAATCTGACGCCGGGCGCTGGAGGAGGAGGAGGTATCGCACGTCTTTGGCAATAAGCTCATTGTTGTCGCTCAGATGAGTAATTAGCGTTATTAAAATGTTAAGTCCTTAACACCTATCTGATAGAAGTGTTAGTCAAACACAAGGCTCCTGGATAACAGGTGTGTCAGAAAACAAGTGTGTGTCCGTGTTTGCATGCCTGTGTGCAGGTTCAGCAAATGTGCTCATGTCCAGGGATTATGCATATGTTAATTAGTGAATATGTATTTTCATGTTTGCATGCCTGTGCCTATGTGGATTTGTGTCCAGTCTCCTTGTCAATATTTGATTCAACTGTATGTTTTTGGCAAAGCAAAATACATTATAGTACCAAACATGTGCTTTGAATTCTCCAGACTAATTGTTATTTGTGTATTTTCCTTGTTCCTGGGTATAGAAATGCAGATGATGTGACATTTTCCTGAGATATTTCCAAGGGTTGCAATGTAGTCTAAAAACTTCAAAAGTAATGATGAGGATTTGATGTCCGTCCCCTATAATCAAAGAGCAAAGACTTCTCTCTAGATCCGCCTTTTGATGCTATTATTTTATCATAAAGGGAGAAATACATCGTGGAAGAAACACAGAGACTAAGACTGTGTCTTATACTTCTACTTATGGAGAAATTACAATTTACTTTAACACTATGATACAAAAAAATTGTTTTAAAAATTCAAAATTTGACTGTATATATATGTATATATGTATGCCTATAAGATGTAACCCATTACATTGAATTGAAATGTAGGTGTAATTGAAACACTGTGTTCCTTTTCAAATGTTGTGTGGACCATGTCACCCCACTCATTTTGTTTTTAAAAAGATCTATAAAAATAAAATAAAAAAAGAATCTGGACAACAGTAGCTAGTAAACATTCACTAAGCTGCAAATGGCGATTGATTTCGGATACAGGATACATCTCTACAGTCAGAATTAAATGTATTAGACAAGATTGCAGTATAGCCACATATTGTCAGACACAACTATGTTGCTGTTGCTGCCATAACACTTATAGCATTATCACCAAGGGCAACAAGTTGCTTCCTATTCTCTGTGATGTTGGGAGGGAATTTTTGTGTGCATCAAAATCACAATTAGTAATCACAAAATAGCTCCAGGGATTCTGTAAACATTAAAGATTAATGAGGTATTGCGGTCTCCTTTTCCACAATCATGGTCAGAAATCACAAAGGTCAAACTTTCCGTCTTTGCAGATGGTTTATATACGGCTTATACTTCTTATCACTCAGTAGTACGTTTTTCTGTGCACATAATAGCTAGAAAAAAGTGCAAATCCACACTGAGCGTTCACATATGTACTTCCCATCGATCCTGTTTGACAGCAGACTGCAAACATACAGACATGAGCCCGTGTCGTAATGTGTCGTAAGCACTGCTGTGTGCCAGTTAACCTAATCTCTCATTTATTTGGAGGTAACCCAAATATCGGTCAATATCGGGCTCTTAGCGGCCACCACCTCCCCCCTCCCCTCCCCCTTACTCCCCAAAAATGTCCCACTAAAACACCCCTCTTTATCAGGCGCAGCAACCCCTAAAGCTCTTATATAAATAAGATTAGTGTCGCGTTTGAGCGTCGGGGAATAAGAGGTGTAATATCTGATGGTTTTATATGCAGTATTATTGTTATCCCTTCTTAGTCGGGCTGATACTCTTCTCTCTCTCTCTCTCTCTCTCTCTCTCTCTCTCTCTCTCTCTCTCTCTCTCTCTCTCTCTCTCTCTCTCTCTCTCTCTCTCTTTCAGTATTCAGTTTGTCTCTCTGCCTCTCTCATTTCACGTTTGTTCATTCGTTTATTCTTTCTCTGGGTCCCTCTCTCCAGATTCAGACAGTATTATGAGGAGCTAAGCTGGAATAAAGCGCCCCGGCATCAAATGTTCATATTGTTCTGTTCTGTCTGTCATACAATCTCTCTCTCCCTGTTGCTCTCTCTCACTTTCTCTCTCATATGAAAACCCTTGTTGTGAATTTTGCCTTCCTCACGTCTTTTATGTCTTTTTCACATCTCCTCTCTCTCTTTCTGCTCTTTCCTCTCTCTCACTCACACACCTCACTGTCAGTTCATTGTAATGCCTCCACTCTTCCTCCGCTTTTTTAATCTTCTGCTGCTCTGTTTGTTATCAATTAGGAAGCCTCACTCATATCTAATTGAGGGGCCATGTCCTCGTTCACAGTGGCTGAATATAGCCACCTCAGTCCTGGGAGCCGATTTAGGTTCTTTTGAGGCCATTTTGTTGTCGGCCATTTTCACATTTCCTCCTAACTCCTCGCCACAGAGGGCAGGCACCACACTATAATTACCCAATCTGTTCCCATTCATACTCTTCAATTTCAGTCCCCCTCTCTCATTCTCTTTTACTCCCCCTCTTTCCCTGCCTCAATCCCTCTCTGCTCCCTACCTCCTTTGGAAACTAGCACCCCCTCTTTTTTTTTTTACTCTAGGGGTACAAAAGCTGGGTTACAATATGGGGGTATTAGGGCCGGGTGCAGGCTCAGCTGGGGGCTGGCTTTAGCCAGCTGAGGGTTATCCATGGCGAGCCCTGAGTCACGGCACTGATGTCCTGTGATGTCGCTGAGGCGGAAGACTTTCCTTAACACGCTGTACCCTTTGATGGGCCCTCAGGCCCTGCACTCTGCCCAAGGAAACCCTGTGACTCTGAGTTGCCCCTCAGTGGGTGCCAGGATGAGAGTGATTTACTGTTCAAGTAGTTTAAGAGTATGAGTGTTCTTTCTTATACATTTATAATGGAACCTCAGTCAATCTTTTACATAGTATAGTTTAAATTTTTCTCTCTTTTATTTGTGCACTATCAACATTATTATGTATGTTTTCACCATCCTGCTTTCCTCTCAGACCAGCACTCTCACACTGGGAGCTCACCAGTACATTTCCAGCCTTTACTGCTGGTTATTGACGGGCTCCACTGGAGCAACTGGGGCAGCTGTTCTGGGGGACTCAAATCAGTGACCTTTCTGCACAAGACCAAGTTTTATACCATCATGCTGCTGTTCATGTCTGCTGCTGAGAAATGTATAACTATTGGTCATCATTGGTGCTGCTGAGATCATCATTTAGTCATAATTTGAGTCCTGAATAATTTTCCTGAATAGTCCTGAGGTCCTTCGATTCAGTATACATTTCACTATGTACAATTTCATATCAGGATATGATCTTTTTAGACTTTGCATCATGAAACAGTATAATTCTGTTTTAATAATAAAGATTATTGCTGGAGCCTTTAAAATACTCAAAACCTGCTTAAAATTAGCTCAGTATTGATACGGGACACAGTACATGTCCCTCACATGACAATTAAGATTGTAGTTGCATTTAGTCGAATTTATTAAGACTACAGTTTGACATTAATTTCCATTTAGGTATTTAAATGACCTCCGCCTTGTAGCCCAGAGATCCTTGAAACAGGAACAGCTGTCTGATGCAATATGGTTATTAATGAATAGTATGGCAGTGTTGGGCTTTAAACCAGCCACCCTCAGACATCATTTAGAAATATTATCTCTCTTTGTGGCCCTGCAAGACTCAAACAGAGAGATACAGAGAATACACGCTGTTTCCAATATTGTCGCAGGCTGATATAGTAATGTGCTCGGCTGGATATGTTTCTCCGTAAAGAGAGAATACTAGCGTTTCTGAAAGGTGAACAGTCCCTCGCCTCCTCTGCCACTTTTGAAATGTGACAGATAACATCCTCCCTAGTTCAAAACCAGAGAGACGAGGGTGTGTGTGTGTGTGAGGGGGGGCTGATTTCAAAGTTTTTTGAGAAACCGGCATTTCATCCAACCGGTGCTCTTTCTGATGTTGGGCTTCAAACAGCTCATTTTTTTCTGTCATTTCATCTGTTTCTTCCTTCTCCCGCCAAAACACCGCCCCCCACCCCTCCAAAAAAAAAACTCTATTGTCATCGGAGCCTAGATTCATTTTAGATTAACGTTCACGTTTCTTTCTTTCTTGCATTACCTTCAAAGGACCTCCATTATGTTGCCAGCGATAAGGGCGAGTTGGTGCTAGCGGATGTGGCCAAGAGGAAAGCTAATGAAATCGAGGCCCAGGCCGTCGCAGGCAATGGTAAGAAAATAATCATAATGTCTAACCAAAAAAACACCAAATGTGACTTGTTATTTCTCCTTACATCTTAAATGGGAGCTGTTCTGATAACCAACTCTGACAGACTTTTGACATCTGTATTTTCTCAGACTCACCCTAATAACACAAAGGAGAATTAAATCAGATCATGTATGACCGAGTAATATTCATGTAAAATTCACAAAATCTGTTGCCATTTTTTAATGTTATCTAAAATAATGATTGAAAGTGAGATACAGAAAAAAAGTTTTTAATGCAAAAATTGTAAAATTAAATAGAAAGTGTAAAAAAAAAAGCGACGACAACCATTTCATAATCACCACATCTTTTTCAAGAGTAGTTGTAAGTTGCAGTTCTTTTTTTGGGGGGGATGTAGATGGCCCTACAAGAAGATTTACTTCCCCCCGAATTGAATAAAAAGAGTTGTTTTATAAATTCTTTAATATCAGACTAATGAAACGCAATACACCAAAGTTTTCTGGAGTACCCAGCAAGGGGAGGGAAACCAGCGAAAGCCCATTTTTTTGTCATTACTTCAGACTGTGCTGCTGCCCTTTGACAAACACTCCCGAAAGCACATACCAGAGGGGATCAAGCCGAGTTCCTGATTACACACACGCACACGCAATTCCTCACAGAGCCTTCAAGAGCCAACGGGTGAGCAGTAAACATTCAAATTTGTGAGGGAACTAGATGAACATGTCTGATGAGTCCTTCATTGGTGCTTAAAACACACCAGAAGGCAATGTGCTTGTGTGTGTTTGTGTGTGTATTCGCACACAACCAAATGAGGCGAGAGAGGTATTTAACTCCACTGTATAAGGTCAAACCCCTAAGGCTGAGTGTCTGTGTGTTTGTCTGTGAATGAAAATGAGAGTTTGTGTAACTATAAGGCCTGTTTGCATGCAGTTTCTTTTTTCTTTTTTGTCTAATGTGATGCATAACACGCACACTCCTGCTCATAAGCCTCTTAATTATGTCCTCGATGATTTACCTCCATCACCTGCAGCATGTCCTATCCTTGGACAACAGCGCTGCAGAGAAAGAGGGAGGAAGGGACAGAAGAGAGAAAGAAAAAGGAGGAATGACAGCAGGGAAAGAGGAATGAAATTAGGAAAGGGAGCAAGGAAGGGGTAAGAGACAGAAAAGGATAAAATAAAATTTGGGAGAAGCAGGTGAAGGACAGAAAAACAAATAAACGAAGAAAAGGAAAATCGAAAAAAAAGAATATGAATGAGTAAAGAAGTTAGTGAAATTTATAAAAATTACAGGATGCATGTTTCCTGTTTCTTTGTTATATTTCAGGTTTTGTCTCTTAACGTCCGGTCACTGTTGCTGGCTATTGTAAGGAAAAGTTGTTGTTTAAAAAGTCCTAATCAGTTCACACCGCCTGCTACAAATTTGTCAGAGCTGGGAACACACCAAATGGCAACTAGCTGGTGAACATAGTGGAGCAATCAGCAGCTAAAGAGCCTGATATGATTGATGATGTTGCTCTAACAATATACCAACACATTCTGATCCATCAGTACAACTATTATAGCTGTAACATAACCAGCTGGTTGATATTTGTCAGTCAATTTCTTCTAGGTCTGGCAATCTTTAACACTATGTCATATTATAAAACTGATCAGATATTTGATCAAATGTAGGCACAAGGTAATCACAAGCAGAAGATATCTGCCTACACAATGCAACGCATTCCCACTTCTGGTGTAGACAGGAAGCAAAAGACACACACACATGCAAATCAGCCATCAACATTTAACATGGTAGATAGTTTGAAAGCATGTTTGGAAACACACACACACACACTCAAGAAGAGGATATTGACACTGTGTCACAGTCAGTGATGATGATGGTTAAACTGATGCCCCTCTCTAAGTGTGTGCGTGTGTGTATGTGCTGTACAAGCAGACAGAGCATATTAACAGAGCAGAAAAGCCAGGTCATAAATAATGAGTGGCTCGCTTCAAGCAGAGGGCTCCAGTGAACAGGTGTCTCGCTTTACACACACACACACACACACACACACACACACACACACACACACACACACACACACACACACACATACATACTCAGCCTCTGGCATGGCCATTACACACCACTAGGATCAGCTCTGGCTCTCAAGAACATACTACTCTATACTTCTACTTTACTATATTCTAAATAATTTAAGAATTTTAAATATTGTACTTTTTACTATATTTGTCTGACAGCTGCAGTCACTTATTTTTCTGATTTAAGATTTTACATAAAAACACAAGCATATAAAATGATGATTAGCACATAGCTTGAAGCCTGGAAGGATAGATTATTGCGTGATTTTATGTTTTCGTCTTCTTGCAAGTCCAGCTGCCTCACAACTGAGACGCCCCCTATAAAATTGTCATGTTTTCTTTTAAATAAGTTTTTGAGGCACAAAGAGGTAAAATTATCCAAAATGTCACAAAAAAGCAAAGATTAGACAAAGTCCAAAAGATACAATACAAACTAATGTATACTAATAATATATATATATACTTTCCTATCCCACTAGTCATCTCACGACTCCTCAGATTTATCTTGTGACCCTTTGGAGAGTCCCGACCTCTAGGCTGGGAATCACTGGACTAAACTACCAAACTGTATATACAGTTTTATATAAAGTAGCTCCACCTCAACCAGATATGACTACAAAATGCTGCTTGCACATTGATGCATTAGTCAAAATCTCTGAATGTCATATATGATAATACATCACTCATGTGAGTATTTTTACCCTGTGGTATTGGTAGTGTTACTTAAGTAAAGGATCTCCTTCTAGTTTGCTTTGGTGAAGATTAGTTTAATTAAGTTTTGTTCCACAATGATAAAGCATATAATAAAATAACAAATTATGTTATTTTGGTTTAACTTAAATTTATATTTTGTAAAAACTGAAGAATAATGAATGTCATTATTAAAACAAATCCAGAAGCTTGTCAAACATGACTCCTCAAAGTGAGACAAGCAAACAAAAAACTAATATTTGTTCTCTGATAAATATTTGTTCTCTCTTATAGTGTGTGTGTCTAACAAATAAGTCAGTATCAGCATTACTCAGTGGAGAATTCAGTGCTAACCTACAGTTATTCCTGCGTGCTTTGCAAATTAATCATGATCATGCCTGCCGTCGAAATACAAATAGCATCTACATTTACAATTCATAACTGTATTTGTAAAAGTGGCAGTTCCTATTTATTTGAACACATAAAGTCAGAGTCCTTCCGCAGTGACTAAACATAGACTTGTGTCATCAGTCATGTGCTTTTTCCCACAGTGCAAATTTTCAGTTTGAACACACACAACAGGACGAAATTTGTTTGTTCTCAGTCATTGTCACACACTAAAAGTCAAATTCAGAATGGCCCTCGGAGACATGTGTTTGTGTAAATATGTGTACAGTATGTGTGCAGTTGGGTGTGACATGGGCGGTAGGTCACACTGAATCCTGCATGAACTGAACATTTGTTAGTTCATGGCTGGATTTGCTTGCAGCTCTGACCCCAACAGCACAGAGTAATTACTTAAAGATCCCCTCCCGACATGTATTAAGACATGTATACAAATACTCTGCTGGAACAATAATGCGTGTCTTGTAGGTTTTTTTTCGGGGGAAAAAAAAAGTATACTTTTCAATTTTTAAAAAGGCATTTTCTCCTTCTATCTAAATAAAACAAATCTGAATCTATGAATATGCAAAGTTTTTCTGCTGGACACAAGATGTGCATTCTCAGTGCACTGGCGGCTTCAAGTTTCTACACCATAGTTGTATAAATTGTATACTGGACCAGCAGAGTGTTGTTTTTACACTTATAATGAATAAAACCTGTCAACTACTGAGCTTTAAAGGTGCTGGTAGATTGATTTTGTTACCTTTGGACAGAGCCAGGGTAGCTGTTTCCTGTCCTTATGAGAAGCTAACTGGCTGCTGGCTGTAGCATCTTATTTAACAGACAGACATGAGAGTGGTATCGATCTTCTCATCTAACTCTCAGCAACAGAGGGAATAAGAATATATAATACTTTTCCTCAAGGTCAGTTGGTTTTAGTTCTGGTCCTCGGGACTCTTTGCTCTGCTGGTTTTCATCTGAGCCATTTAATCTGACATTGTTTTACACCTGGAATTAGCTGCAATTAACTTTCTGGTAGCACAGAAAACCAACCAGCTGTGGTTTTCTTGAGGAGCAGGAGTGAAATTAGCTGATCTAGGCCATCGCCACCCTGGATTTCACGTCATAAAAATCATAGAAACGAGTTGATTTGCATTGGAAAGAAGAAACACTGGAAAGAAGAGCATATCTTATGATATTGTTGGGATGATTTTTCACTTATTTCCTAAAAAATGACTCAATACCAGATCAAGTGGTTCTTTAAGGTGGACGTCTTTTGCGGTGCATCAGCGTCAGTCGTAGACTTGGAATCAGATTGGGCAGAGGCACCGTATTTCTATGCTCCTCTTCTCATATTTATCTGCATCCATTGTAAACGCCGGTGAACAGAGATTCTGCCTTCGCTTCTACACATAAACACACAATAGAGGACACACATTTCAGCTTAGAAATGGTCCCTTTTATAACAGCATTGGAAATCGCTTATAGCTGTCTGGCTGACAAGTGTGTTGATTTGGATAGATATGGCATTGTGAGAGGCAGAGTAGCGAACAAGTGCGAGGGAAGGCCTCTTTCTCTTCCTCTCTATCTCGTTTTCTTTGGAGTAGCATTTTGCCAAGAGGAGAAGCCAAGTTGTTTGCCTGATCATTCTGTCTCCCCCTCACAAAGGCTGATGTGACTGCAGGGCCTTTCAATGGGCAAAGAGACAAGAGCTTTATCTGAAGATCCACTTCTCCACCTCCTCTCTCTGCTTTCTTGGTCGTTATGGTGAAAGCCTGTTAGCTTCGGTGTGTGTTGAAGGAAACCAGCATTTGTTTCTTTTCCCCTCTCAGCTCTGTTGGTTGCTCTGTTCTCACAACCTCCATCACTGCTTGACTTCTTGTCTCAATTCTAAAAACTTTACTGGCATGACGTGTTTATCAGGAACAAGATTGTCAAGGCATGACATCCAAATTGGCAAAAGCCTACACTCACGTAAATGCAGCTTTTGACATGAACCATATAGAGATGACAGATTATGGGGCTGAAAAACAGACAAGGTGCTAGGCCTGCATTTTGATCTCACAGAGATCTTCAGGCTTTGTCAGGTAAGCAAAGAAGGGTGTGCAATATAGAGGCAAATTACAAATTAAAGGAAAAACCAGAATAAATGAGTTGGGAAGCATAATGATTGTAAATGCTTCCCTACAGGATATGAGGGGTCAGCGAATGGTTTGATAAAAAATATGTGAATCATCTGCTGTGGCCTTCGCAGTCACCAGAAGACAATGGTGATAATAATTTAAACCGGGTCGTCCTTTTTATTCCATTCTTAAGTAAAAGAAAACTGTCACTCATCCTTGTCTCCCTGTGTGTGTTTGTGTGTCCTAGAAGATCCTCGGAGAGGCAGAAATGTTGTGTTACGTGGTTCCAGCTTCACAGACAGACAGACAGACAGGAACCAGAGTGCAACCGGATCTTCGTACCCAGGCACACCTACAACACAGTGAGTTACATGTACTGTCTTTGTGTGTGTGTGTGTGTGTGTGTGTGTGTGTGTGTGTGTGTGTGTGTGTGTGTGTGTGTGTGTGTGTGTGTGTGGTTTGTTACAGATCAGTATTTTATTTATATTTTCATTATTACTGATAAGCACACACACACACACACACACACACACACACACACACACACACACACACAAACACAAACAAGGGTTACACTTTAGGTTTGGTTAGGTTTACACCTCAAAATCATCTTGGTTATCTTGATGAATGTCACACAATCTGTTATATATCTGTAACGTCTACAGACAAAGCAAAACAGTTACAAATAGTCTATAAACTATCTGTAGGTGGACTATCCAAATGAAGTGTCAAAACAACATTGACATATCATCCCATCTTAAGTTGATATAGTGAACTTGTTAGCAAACAGTTGCTTATTTACTCATCCAGCAGTTACAGAGCAACATTATTATTATTAATCTTTGTGTCCATCTGATGAATGTAAGTCCTAGATTCACTCTTTTGTAGCTCTGTTTTAGTCTGTAACTCTTGAGGGAAATATCTGGTTCTTTAGCTGCTCAATGCTCTTTATGTTCACCAGCTAGTCTCTAATTGAGTCTGTTTGCCGTTTGGTGCTGAGCAGGTAGTGTGCGGTGCAGGTTTACAGCTGCCTGCTGCAGCCGAACACAGTACCATGAGAGTGAACCAAAATAGTAAAGTTATGGCCCATACAGCTAAACAATGAGCTGAAACTTACTGTAAAGCTTTTACATTGTCATTTGATGCATTGTTATTATAAAAGTACTGATTAAAGCCGCTTTAAATAAAAACAGAATATTTAGTTCAACTTGCTATAAATGAAGCCACAGACAGATTTTGTGCAGATGATTCACTGTTTTACTGTTAGTCGTACATGTGATCTCCTCTCCCACAGTGATTCACCATTGTCTGTATATGAATTGCATGAGAGCGTCTGTGGCCAAATGACCCAGCTGCAGCCTAAAAGCCTTCACTCCCAGTGACATTTCAAATGTCAAAGCCACATCAGTTCCGGGTCTTACGCTTCCAGCGATCCCAACACTGAACCGGGAGCCACATTTAAAACTCCACCGGAGTCCATTTTCACCATGGTTCGGTCTCCAGAGTGCAGACGAAACTCACTGTTTCAGAGTGATTGTTTAATACACTCGTCTATGAATGACATGTTGAAACAGTGTGACTAAAGACGCACTGAAAGCATTCCTCTCTTTGTCCCTGCCTGTCTTACACACACACAAACAGATACATACAAATATAGCCATCCACGTCTCTATTATTGTGGGATGGGGGGGTGGTGGGAGGAAGTAATGGAGGGGCATTCCTTGTCATACCCCAACTAACATACTGGAGTATTTATATGGGATTTGTGTGTATTAGATAAAAAAGCGCTCTTGTTCTTTTCATCCTCATAGGCTTTTCATGGCTGTTTGACTGTAACACTGATGACTCTCTGCAACCCCCCACCCACCTCCAACCCCTCCACTCTGCGTTTCTCTAAGCCCCCTCCATCCATCCCAAATCCCTTCCTATCAGCCAATTTAAACAAGCTGGGTCCAAAGAGAGAGAGAGACAGAGAGACAGAGAGAGAGGGGGGGGGGAGAGAGAGACAGAGAGAAATGCTCTGTATAAGCTCTTTTTAAAAACAGTAAAAGGAACGAGAGGAGAAAAAAAGAGTGGTAAAGAGGGTTAGGGCGATTTGGCAGCCAAAAGCCCAGTTGTACTACCCCAGGTCTTACCCTGCACCGCTGACAGAGGCTAAGAAAGCAGATCCCCAAACCTCCCAAAAGATAATGGCCACAGAGAGAAAGAGACAAAAGCCTTTGCCTTTTTTATTTCCACAATCCCCCCCCCAGAACAATTTTTTTACATTGAACCCCCCTCTTTTTGTAATCTGGTCTCCGATGAAGTTTCATTGTTTCTCATGTGAAGCCAATGACAGCTTAGCTGAGATGGAGTAGGGGAGGCATTGTAGCGCGGGCGTTCTCCCGTTTGGCTCGCTGAGAAAAGAGCAGAGAAAGAGAGGGAGTCGAGCACAATGGTAGTTTGGGGGCTCCTCGCACGATTCCCGCATTCCCCAAATCCGACTCTTTGCTCGGAGAAGTGAGCGAGAACGAGACGGGAATCTGGGAAGCATCCCAACGTTCCTTTGATGGCTGCTGGCCTCTCTCACTCATCACGTACTCCTCTGTCAGTGGAGTAAGAAGAATGGAGGTTATTTCTATTTTTGCTTAGTGGAGGCCAAAGTTTAGTTTGATGTGATGAGAGCCAAGCCTTTATATTTGAAAAATGTTTTTCAACTTTTATGTCTCTATTTGATATTCATGTCCAGAATCAGTGAGAGGACAGATTATTGAACCTGATCCTGAAGCCCCAAACAGAAACACTAAGGTTACGCTGCTGCAGTGGTTTACCAATATATCAAAGTTAATGTCAACACAAGTGATTTCCACTTCCATATGATTAAGGTGAGAATATGCCAAATTAGAATAACCTACAGTAGTGTGTATTGAGTGTCATAGTATTGTGTTAATTGGATGAAGGATGAAGATTTCCAGAGAGTAGTCCATTTGAGAATTACTTACTTGGCAATAAACCTGCTTCTGATTCTGCTTTTAGAGATACGTGGTTCTTCCAGGACAGCCACACTACAAACATATGATGATTATAGAATATGATGCATTGCCATAGATTAAACTATCCAACAGTATTTAAGGTAGTTAAAACTAGATCAACCTTAAACATCTTCAGCAGTAATATTAAACCAAAAACATCAACTATAATAGTAAAACACTGACAGGGAACATTTTACTGCATAATGAGTACTTTTCTTTTAACAATACTTCATTCTACTTTGGTAAGATTTTGAATGCAGGACTTGTACTTGTGGAGTATTTTCACAGTGTGGTATTGCTACTGCTCTGAATACTTCTTCCACCACTTGATATATTATTAATGAGAAGGATGATACGTATGTCAAGACTGCCATTGATAAAATAAAGATCACACTGAGAGTGATATTTAGCTTTCAGCAACTTGTGTTTCACCTGATACACGCTCATGTGGCTCAGGTATTGACCTAGGAAATTAGTGCCTTGTTGAACACAGTTGATGGTGTCTCAAAGAAAGTCTGAATGGTTTCTCTAACGTTTTTAGATTCTGCTACTTTTTGCATCCTGTGCAAAACAAAATTGTAATGGAAGCAGTTTTATGTTTTTTGGGAGGAGGTGAAGAGAGAAGAATCAAATTTTCATCAGAGGAGGAATCTGGTGGACCAGAAACATTGTAAAACAAACATCCTCTATGCAAAATAGACAATGCACTGTACATATATACATTGTATGCATCTAAATCAGTGAAAGAAGAGGAGCTGGATGTACCAAATTCTCCCCACACAGCAGCATCTTTTTTTTATTTTTTTATTCCCATTTCTCTTTACCAGAACATACAGTATATAATAACTATTATATAAATGATATAACTAATTCAGACCCAGGTTGTCTGTATTCAATAAATCACAAGTAGAAACTAGACTAGATAGATGGATAGATGGATACATAGATAGATACATAGATAGATATTGGGGTAAAGTTATTATATCTATATGGTAAATTACAGCATTATTGTTTGTGAAAAAGGGGCTGGTTACTGTGCAGTTGTCCCTCTGCATTGTATTCTGTGCTGTGTGTCATTCATGTAATTAACCATTCATTTTTAAACAAAAAGCAACAGATCTAACTTTTGCCCTTGGTTCCTCAGTGCTGATGGGAGAGCCAATCAGAGGAGACCACAGGCAGAGAGCATATGTGTGACCGTGAGCCCCGATGTGTTCAGGACACTGAGACAAACAGGTTCGTCCGTCTGTCTGTCTGTCTGTCTGTCTGTCTGTCATACTTCAAGCACCTGTATCTCTGTTTTGTCTGTGAAAAAGTTATCTAATGCTGGAGCTTAACCTTTCTAGGTGAAAGAATCACAGGAATATAGATAAGCAGCATTTAACCTGAAGATTAATGGCCGCTACTTCAGACTGATCTTTGGAGCAACCTGATAAATGAGAAATGTTAGAGGTTTTTTCATGAAGCTTCAGCTGTCTCTCGATTTTTGAGTTGCAGATGATTGAAGGGGAACTGCGCCTTAAAGTCTGTTTACAGGTTTTTAAATACTCCTGCATATTTGCAACAATCGGGGGGGAGTTAGAAAGAAGTGAGTTTATCAGACCTCTGTGGCCTCCTCCTCATCTCTTCTTGAGGCTCCATTATCTGCTACTAGCATAACATACCTGCAATAGAACTGTTGGATGTCTCTTTAAAAAAGGAGGTCTCTTTTAAAAAAGTTTGTATAAAGTAAAATGTCTTGTCTTTGTCATTGCGTATTCAGAAATAAGTCTTATTAAGAATTAAAATCTTAAAATCTTTCCATATTTTTTCATTTCAAAATGGGAAATCTGAAAGATTTTCACTTGGTGGGGAGTAGTGTCTTTGGTGGTTACCTTGCAGCTTTGAAAACCCTAAAATATTCTGACCAATCACAGATGTGATCAACCATCATAATGAACCAGGAGTCACTTATACCTGTAAAAAAAACAAAAAACAGCCACTCTTGTCCCAAATGGAAACAAAACCACCCTCAATGTTGCTCTAAATTCTCCCCAAACCACCTACAACAAAACTGTTTACCCTGTATGCAGCAGCAGCTGAGAGAGAGAGAGAGAGAGAGAGAGAGAGAGAGAGAGAGAGAGTCAGCCCATTATATTAAATCTAATCATGTTCAGCATGTCGGTTTCAGGTCACGTTTTAAGCCCTGCAACAATTCTCCTGCGACATTCAGCCTGTTTTATTCTCTAAACGTAGCCTGAGTGCTCTCCTCTGCTGGTCTCAGATGTCTGAGATGACTAACTGGTCATTTAGGAAAAACACCCATTAAGAAAACATCACTGCTTCTTCCTCACTTCCTCCTCTCCTCCATCCTGCTCTCTCCATTTTAATAATTCCATTTTTCGGGTGATTAGCAATTGTCTCGCTATCAAATCACTCTGTCGTTTGATAATCCGGACTGTAGGCTATTGGGGGGAATTTGCATCAGCTTTTTAAATATCTGTATAAGGCACGCTGGGGTTTTAATGTCAATCATAACCTTATTAACGCAGAGCTCAGAGCGAGAGAGATCGCCATGAGTGACAACGGTTTACATTCGTTAAAACCCAGAAAAGGCGACATGTCCGACCCAATGAGTGAGCATGTAACTTGTTCAGGCATTCAGCCGTGTGTGTATGTGTGTGTCTGTGTGTCTGTGTGTCTCTGTCTGTGTTTATGTGCTGTAGGGCTCCCATGTGTGATTGTGCATGTCTAATGTTTGGTTGTTGTACTTGTTTAAAGTGTCACGGCTGGTTTACAGGAACGTCAAACAGCCTCCAACATCTTCTGTCATTTGATTTTGTTCTGCAGAAAGCAGTGAAGGTGACAGAGACAACAAGAATGTAAGTTGATTGACCCAATATTGACTTTTATTTTGATTTCTGCCGACAGAATTCACAAGGCTGTATCATGTCTGTCCGTCAGAAAAGTTATCTAGAATCATATCCTATCCTAGCTCATAGTGTGTGTCTGTGTGTGTGTGTGCAGTTACTGTCCTCAAGCTCATATTACCTTAAAAATTCATGATGCTGAAGGCTTCAAGACTTGAGCTTTCAGGTGTGAATGCAGGATAAAGAGGACGTGGTGCAGTGTAGCACAGTACAGATCCTCTAAAAGCTCCATGTGCTGTATTTACATTCACACACTGCTCAGGTTTATAAATCGTAACATTTCTCTTTGTTCTCTCTCAGGAAGATGAAGACCCCGGGATGCTTCACATGGTCCATTTGGGAATGGTTTGAAAAAAAACTAGTAACAAGTAAGATATGATAAGAACACTTTATTAATCCCAGTGGGACACGGGAGAGACACAACAACATCTCACCAATAACAGGCTCTCTTTGTCTGTACTTTTATATACCAAGAAGTCACTTACCTGTATTACCTGGATTGAAATTCAAATGCTTATCATTGTACAGTAGATGAATATTTCTGATAAAAGTGAAATACTACTTGAGTATTAAATGTGAATACATTAGTTCTGTATTACCAGTTTTATCTGTAATTTGTACATATTAGACCTGTTTTAGTATATCTGTGAAATTTCAGTCAAGTTAAATACACTGAGCAGCTCCACAGAGGTTATTTTCTCTCTTATTGAAGTCTAAACTAAATGAACCTTAAAAGAAAACAGTTACACCAGGTTGCCTTTAAAAACATGACAGAAAGTGTTTTAAACCTTGCCATTAATCAGCCTGAAAAAATAAAGACTTCCATTATATTTCCATCACCACTGATATTGAATGTTCCAGGCTTCCTCTGTGTGTGAGTGTGTGTATATGTGTTTCTGTGTGTGTGTGTGTGTGTGTGTGTGTGTGTGTGTGTGTGTGTGTGTGTGTGTGTGTATATATGTGTGTGTATGTGTGTGTCGGCCAAGATTACGGGCCACAGTTTTATTCATGAATAGGAGCCAACCAGCGTCTTTAAAGCATCGCGCGGAGCCCCTTTCCTGAACAGCAGCCATAGCCGTGTCAGAGCTGTCGACGCGCTGCGCTCACCGACTAATCTGACAGCGCCGCGCGAGCCCTAATCCCTCACTGTATCGTAATCTATTTACTTTGCATTCTAAGAGGATTTCCACCAAAAAATATACAAGAAGCGATGTTGGAAATGGACAGAAGATCAGCGAGGATGCTTTTCTGCTCCTTTTTTTGTTTTGTTAGCTTTTTAAAAAAAATCATTGTATGTTTTTTGGGGAGTCAATCCCCTGCAAGAGGGATGGGTGAAAGGAATTACATTTCTGACTGATACTAATACTTCTCTTATGTAAACATCAAAATGTTATATTTCCCTTCTGATGATACAGTCACACTGCAGAGCCTGCTGGAGATAAGTGGCATCTGTCGATGCCTTTAGTGCATCTCTTGACACGTTTATAATTTACAAACCAAGGCTGCATTATCTCCTGATTGTTTGACTTGACAGCTTGAATAAAAGCTGCAAAATTGCTTAACAGGCGAGCACAAGTTCCTCCCATCTCTCTGATGGCCTACACAGTAGCCTTTTTGACATGCAAACAGTGAAATCTCCTCTTTCATAATACAGAAAACAAAGTACGAGACCAAATGCTCTCCTCAGTTACCCTTTAAGCAATTATGTCAGCTTTGTAAAATCATAAATAGTTATGCTTCATTTAAAATGTGGCCAGCAGCTTTATTGTAAAACACCGCCTCACGCTCAAATCTTTGCCATCCGAGATGACTCGCAGAGATAGGCTTATTAGTGGTATTAACATACTGCGCGGCATGCTGGAGCTGTGAAGCGGCCTTGTTAACATTTGGAAATGAATCAAGCCTCCAGCACTTGCTATTATCCAGGTTATCTGTTTTTTTCTCTCCTCTGTGCAACAGCTGTGCTGTGTTTTTGCGGAAGCTTTATCACATCTAATGATGGCTCTGATTGGACTGATACTGTTTCCCCTCAGGGGGAGGTTGTATGTTTTATAGGTTTGTTTCACTGATCTTCACAAGCCAGATCCCCAAAATATTATAGACTAATATGTCAGGACCATTAAAGACATCAAAGAGACATAATTACTTACAAATAATGATAATTGGAATTATCTTGTTCCTAGGAAAACTGAATAGTGTTAAGTTATCAGTTATCATTCCAGTCAGTGAATGAGATGTACTTTGCATAAATATCATGCTACAGTTTTTTCATTAAGAAAAGTACTTAATTACGGTGCAACGTATGCTTCCTGAAAAAGCCTCTTCAGACAAAAACATTATAATTTGATACTCTATGATTAAAACAACTGCAGATTGAGATCCGAGAGAAACATCAGCATTCTGCTGAGACTGAAGTTAGAATAAATGTTATATTCATGGTTAACCTTAGGTCAAATATCCTCAACATGAATGTTCTGTTGTGTGTCCAGAGATACCAGACCAGAAACTAACACTGTTTTATCACTGATACTTCCTGACTTTGACTAATTTTATGAGAATTTCTTATGAACATAATTTGATGACATGTTTCTGAAGTCTACTACCAAACATTTTCATTACTTCTGTCAGCTGTAAAAGATAATTAAATACAATGGATTTACATCTGCTCCATGTCTGTGATTGATGTTGACTCTATGAGGATTTCTGTTTTTGGATTTTTATAAAAGGTTTATTCTAACACAGAGTTAGACCCAACTGAACCCAAAAATAACATCACTATGAAGGATAACTCATTGTTCATTTATTCGTCTTTAAATGACTTTTTGGCAAACAAAAGAATTATGTATAATTTCTCATGCATAGCCCATAAAGCTTAAAAAACATTACATATTTCCTCATTCGGAGATACAGCAATGCTTTACGGTCATATCTGTTTTGTTACCTTCATCAAATATGAAAGCCCGGTTAAGGTAAGGATCACCAACTTAATACTGTGTATTAATATATAGCAACCATACTACCTATAGATATATCTTCCGTATAGCTGATTTACTAAAGTAGAAAATATTTGCAAATAAATTACCTCACAGTCAGAGAGAGCATTCTTTCTTACGTCTTCATCCGTGATTTGTGTTTAAAAGGTCAAAGGTCATCAGTAAGGTTTAGATTTTTTCTAGCGATAAACACACTATGTATTTTCTTAGCATGTTACACATCAGCCAACTTTTCATAAGACAGATTCAGACATTTCTTTTCTCTCTAGTTGCTGCTCGTATGTTGAGAGAAATTTGTCAATGAAGAACAAACTAAATGAACATGGAAATGTGGCCAACACGTCTGACAGCAATCTGTTGACGCACAGAGACAACGTCCTTGGTGGGAAACACTAAAGCCTGCAGGCCAACAAGCCTCCATTAAGCTTTCCCATGTCTGCAGGGCTTAAGGGAAAAGACAAGTTGTGACTTGGGATGAGGGTCTGCTGCATCCTTTCCAGATGAGATAATACAAGACCTGTTCAGATACCTTTCTACTCCATCCCTTCTTACTCTGACGCTGCTGATTTAAAAGAGAGGATGCCATCAGGAGGGAAGAAAGCATCTAAAGTCATATATGAAGGGAGAAAACTCTGAGCTACTTTCACCAGTCCAGTCTTGTCTGATTTCCTATCAGCTACTTCAAAGAAGGAAAGAAAGAAGGAAGGAAGCGTTTGGCTGCTCCACTGACCTCAGAACAGCTGCTGGACAAATCTTTCTTTTAAACTGATTTACTGTTGAGGAACTTGGATTGTGCCAAAATCTCCAGTATTTCTCAGGTAGATGGTTCAGTTTAGTATTAACCCAGAATATGGAGATAAACCTTTTAGTGTTCTACAGTTTGTATTATTTTTAGCCATGCTTGTCTCTTGTCTGTAGGAATGTTGGTCTGTGAGTCCAATACTTTAGTCCAGTCTGAAATATCACAACAACTATTACATTATCATGAAATTGTATACAGACATTCAGGATCCCCAGAGGATGAATCCTAATGATTTTGATGATCGCCTGACTTTTTTTTTTTTTTATCTCTAGCGCCACCATGAGCTTCACATTTTTGGTTTTGAATGAAATGTCAACAACTGTAGGATGGATCAACATTCATGTCCCCCTCAGAATGGATTGTAATAGCTTTATCCAGCACCATCATTGGTTCAAAAAGTTAATTTGTCCAACACTTTGGTTCATAACCAAATACCTGCAAAACTAATCAGCCTCAGTTGTATTTTTATTTAGTGCTAATTAGCTAATGTTAGAATGCTAACATGCTAAATTAAGGTGTTGAAGACAGCAAACGATGTACCAGCTGAACTTTAACATTTAACACTCATTCTGGCTGAAAATAACGATTATTTTCATAATCAATAAATTGATTGATTATCATCAATTGTCATTGTGAACATTTTAAGCTGCTAATGTTAGCATTTATGTTTGCATTTACCTGCCCCACAGACTGGCTAGCACAGCTATAAACGCTTCCAATAATCTGTAGATTTATTATGTTTACAACTGAACTTCAGCCTTCAGTATAATTAAAGTCATTAACAAATCAGTAAAGTAAAAACATCTTTATGCTATGCGGCTAACTAGTCGACGAAAGTGCTTTGTACCTTAATGATTACTTTAATTATGGGTCTGTTTTATTCCATTTTCTTATTTAATGCCTATTTTACTGAGCCTGTCAGGTTTAGACAGATCATTTAAACCAACTGCAAACACTGCAAAAGGTTCCTATTGTTTCACTTTTAGGAAAATGCTATTTAGTTACACACCACAGAGAGACGGTGTATCGTCCTGACTATGCTCATCTTAAACCTACAGTATGTAAACCCACAAGGAATTTCATGAATGCTCTCAGTGCCTTGTGTCGTAGGGGTGACTAAGCTGCTTTCAGTCCACCAGCTCTGCTGTGTTTGCTGCCTGGACTCAACTGTGAAATCCCCTCAGAGGAACCAATGGTACTCTCACCTTCTTTGAATTTTGATGATGGATTCAAGAGGTTGTTGTTAGCTTTTTTTTGGGGGGGGTTTAAGACAAACCTTTAAATGTCAGACCCGGAAACAATTCAAAATGACAAAATAGACGTTAAAGTCTACTGCAACTACCAGTTTTATGTCTTAAAACAAGATGCAAGAAAAAAAAAGGCTTTTCTGACAAAGCAGAGAAACTGAAGACGGTGGCCTGGACTCCACCCATGTCGGTGTACAGTTGACCCCAGATTAACCTCCCAGGTAAATTTAATCCTCCTCTGTATCACCTCTCACTCCTCATACCAGCCTATAAGGTCTGGCGACAGTCGACAGCCAATGAAAGACAACTGTGAGTGTTTTTTTTTCTCCTGTCCTGCATGGAAATGGAAGACAACAAACAGTCCCAGCATGCAGGCTGCTATCAGTGCATCTCGTGGTCCTTCAAATCTCTTTCTCTCACACACACTTTGACTTACCGAGGCCCGTAAGGTCTCACAAACCTAAATAATACAGAAGGATCAGTCCGGTTTCTGTCTCGCACGCTGTATTTATCTTACTGTCTGTCTCTGTTTCTCTTTCCTAGATACGAATCACAACCACTCATGCAAAAACGGTCCAGCTTGGTTCCAGTTCATTTCCTGGACAAGTGTGAACAAAATGTCAACAGTTTCCAGTCCACCCACATTCAGACACCCTCACTGGATCAGGCAGAAGGCCAAAAGGTCGACGGTTGACAACAGGCGACGTGGTGCAATCGATCGTCCTATTGAACAGAGTATGAAGGCGTTAGACCCTCAGTTCAGGTTAAAACAACAGTTGTCACACACACACACACACACACACACACACACACACACACACACACACACACACACACACACACACAGGTTTAAGTGATGAACTGGTTCAATAGCATGTTTTTTTTTTTATGTAGTCAGTGGTGACGTGTTTAATTTTTAAACCATGGCTCCTAATTGTAATACTCTAACAACATTTTAGAGGCTTTTGTCACCTTGAAAATAATGAAATGCTGTTGAAAGAAGTGATTACGTGCAGTTTTTGGTGAGAATATGTATTTTCAATATTTGTTATCGTTCACTGTGCTTTAAAAAATATAGTATTGAACCCTGTGTGAACATAAAATCTTCTGAAAGCACTCAAAGAATTTGGATTTTAGAAATGTGTGACAAACAGATAAACTATGTGCCTGGTGCATTATATTATCAACTTGATCAGTCGTAAACCTTTTCTAAGGTACAGGAGAATTTTTGGTTCCTCCCTGCAGCTCAGGTGAGGCCAAACACTTCGGCATCAACATATTTACTTTTCTACTTTAGTTCTCAACCTGTTGAAAAACAAACCCGGATGAATATTCAGTCCTTACATTTAGAGGACGTTTAGGGTCTGAGGAAAAATATAAAACCATTTGGATTTGTTCTTTTGTTCAAAAAAGATAAAATAAAAAGATACCGGTTGATTCCAGGTGTGTTTTGATATATTTAATATATTGTAGTGCTATGTGTGGTGCTCAAAGGAGTTCCTAAAAGTAAACAAAGTTGTGTGTGTTTGATTTCAAGCTTTTACTGTGAACTAACATGGTTAAAATTCAGTTTAATTTAAAACTAATGTTGCTACATCTATCTGATATCTGCCAGTTGGCATAAATCAAGAAAAGTATATCAATAAAATAGATGTAAAGAAAATACTAAATAAAATTTTTAATGTGTGTTTTCAGGTTGTTTCTGAACAAGGATGTTTTTCTTTGTTGTAGCATGAATTTCATTTAGTTTTTTTGCTTAATTTAAATATTTTTTTAAACATTACATGTTTATCAAACATCTCTGCATGTTTGTGGCGTTATTTTCACTGGTATTATGTTCTAAGACGGTAAATTCCTAAATGTTATCCCAAAAAATAAAAGTACCAGCAGCTGAAGCATGAAAGAAAAGTAAATACAGAGCGAGGCGCCTCTTTCACATTAGAGTCTAAAACAAATATATTAAATACTCTGATGCAACAAGCATGGTTGGAAAAATATGAATACCGACTAACAAGAAGATGTTTGCTCCATAAACAGTAATAATAATAATTTGCCTGATGTAAAATAAGCCGGATCAAACTATTTGTATTATATTTTCCTCACTTTAAACAAGACGCATTGTTTCACCTGCAGCTGTGGTTGGTTTAAACAACTCCATAAGTTTATATAGGCTGTAAATGTTAGATTGGGTCCTGTTTGCTCCACAGTAACACTCATCATTTATCATCATCATCATCATCATCATTTAGTTTCTTCCTGCCTTGTTCAGCGTTAATCAGCCAGATCTTTCTCCAACAGCGTGTGCGGGATTTTAGCCTTTAAGGTTCGTTCAGGCCAGAACTTCTCTCATCCTCAGAGTTTCATCCCTTTATCTTCTCGTGTTTTATATTTTATTTATATATTACAGCCCTATATGCATCAGTTTAATGAGTCCAGCTGTGTCCTGAAGGCTGCAGGGAAACACGCGTGTCTGCTGCAGCTTCGCGTCCTCGGAGGAAACATTGAGTAACGGATCTCTCCTCTTACTCCGCGCTCTTCGTTTCTGTGGGTGTTTTTGAAGGTGAGCAGCTGTCTCATCATGTGAGACCTGTAGCTCTCTCTCAGACTCCTTAAACAATCCCACAAGATTGGTCGCAAATGTTTGTTTGATGCAAATCCGAACAAATCCGCCGCTGTTCGTGGACACTCGCTGCGCTGTTTGCGCGTCTTGGCGCAAACATGTTTAATGTGCTGGTTGGCAGATATTTATTCAGCTGCTGCATTTGCATAAAGAGAGAGAAAGAGAGAGAGAGAGAGAGTTAGAGAGACAACACACGGCTGGCTGCAGCTGCTCTGTACAGACAGGGAGAGGCCTACATGTGTGTATCGATCTGGCTGATCATCTGATCAGGGAGAGATTATCGATCGGATCCAATACAAAAATGTTGTGACCCTTTTAAAATGAAGCAATGTAAAGACTTCTCACGTTGTTTCATTTGGAGGATTTTTAAAGGCACTAAAGGTAAAACTATCCAATATATCGCTAGAAAAAGAGCAAACCGAAATCAGGCAGAAACAAACTTCCTCTTTAGCTCCGGTGTTTCTCTCTCAGATCTTGATCATCTTGTTGCTCCTAAACTGTTTGACCCTTTACAAACCAAACCCCTCCCTCAAAAGTTAACATATGCCTGTGATGAGCTGTGAGTGATTTCTACCTTCTCAGATTATTCATCTGAATATTTTCAGGCCTGAGGAAGTCAGTCTACTTAATATTTGAGAAAAAGTTTAGTTTTATGTCCGTTTCTTTTTCTCCAACTTGTTGATCTTCTGATCCCTGCTATGACTCAGTGGGAGATTACACTATTAGAACTAAACTGAAACTAATTGATCGTTACTTTTCAAGCAAAAATGGAAAATATTTGCTGCCTCTGAAAACTGAGGATTTGCTGATTTCCTTTCTGTGATAATAGTGAATATGTCGGACTAATAAAAGCAACGCGAGGCTAGGCCGGGCTCTGGGGACTGGGATGAACGCTTTACAGACAAAACAATGAATCTATTAATCGAGAAAATAATCAGCGGATTAACCTTTAATGAAAATAATCGTTAGTTGCAGCCCTAATTAGAGAATATCTAATGAGTTTTTCTCGAGGCCTACTTATTGTCCAAAGTCCGATTTCTGTTTATTTTCTTATTTGAAAAACCTAATTTGTCTTGATTAAAAACAGGCGGAGGGGCAGAAAAGTGCGCGCTACCTGCTCTTTGGGGGGGCAATTAATTTGTTTTTATTGCCTCCTCTGCTCTCAGTGCGGCCTTCACCGCTTCAAAACATGCTCGTCCAAAACAACCTCGCCAGAGAACTGACGCGATATGTTGTTTTTTTTACTCCCTCCTCTCTCTCTCTTCTTTTATAATGCGTTTATGCTTGCAGGCATAACACACACACACACACACACACACACACACACACACACTTACATCTGACCCCCTAACCTGGCCCCACCTACGTAATTACCGCATCAGAGGCAGTGAAATTCCTGCAGGTTATTTTGGAGAAACCAACTCAGGGCGCAGGAGTAATTATCACGCCATTACAGCGCCGCATTCAATTACGCCTCGATCAAATGTCTCCCGGCTCAATATTTAGGGCTTTTTAACGCCGCAGTTAAAAAAGACACTTGCTCTCCCTAAAGCAAGGGGAGATGTTAGTGTTTCAATTTAAACACGGAGACAGAGGATTAAACTGGCTGCTCTCTCAAATGGAAATGTGGGCCTACACGCGTTCACGGCTCGTATTAATTATGGACTAATTTGCATTTACCCCGTTATAATTAGGAAAAAACAAAATCAACAAGCTTTTGAATAAAAGTATGACTAATTCAAATGAGAGAAAACAGGAATCTTGAGTTTGTAATTTGCTGGTGTACATGCATCTAAAAAAAAAAAAAAAAAAAAAAAAAAACATAAACCAACTTGACTCCCTGCTGGGAATCAAACTGAGACAGAATCCACTGTGGAAAATAAATATGACTTAACGGATCTTTATTGGATGAACATGTATGTAAGGGTGGTCGCCTTAAAGATACATTCAACATCTCACTGTCATTTTGGAGCTATAAATCCACATTTCCTCTCCAAAAATAATAAAAATGCTCTGACTCCAATATCAAGCCAAGTGCTGCGGTTCAAACATGTCCAATATCACGACAATGCCCAAGAGAGGAGGTCTGCTTTGAAAATGTAGGCTAGAATAATAATAACCGGAAAACAAACCTGGACAAACGCCCAGAATAGTTCTGCATCTATATTTTAGATTGAGTTTTCCAAGACATTTCAAATTGCCAAAACTGATTTTTTTTTTTCTGAGTAAAACAATGTATATAAAAGCTGAGCTTTATGGCCAATTTGTTCTCTTTGGAATATTTGGAAAGATTTACATACAGGTTTTTTTTCTTTTTTTTCTCCCAAAGTGGTAATAAACAATTTCAAATTCGGAAAAACACCAACTAAACATGGTCACTGTAACTGACCCAAATACATATTTACATATTTCAGCTCCTCGACGTAGCTGACTAAAAATCTCTGTCATCCTAAAATAACAAATTTCAGAAATAAAAACTATACAGGATTTAATTGGGTTGGAGGTAAAGAGGGGCACTGCAGGCAGTTCCTGTCGGTGCACCAGAGGGGAAAATATTCCTCCCATCCAGAGAGCCAGAGAGCTGGTGGTCAACGGAGTTTGGTTGAAATGACTTTTTTTTTTTTTTTTTTGAAAAACAGTTTGGTTTTCTTAAGATCATCCAAGAAGAGGCGTCTTAAAAACCCACTCTTCATCGTTGGGAAACTGCTCCTGATGTTTTCTCTTCACAGGACTTGAGGGACTGTTTCTCATCTTCTTTTTTTTTATTTTTAAATTTTTAAAAGACGTGGAGGACGAGAGGGAGGAAAAACAAAGTCCGATTGTTGAGCATTCCTGCTGCTATCTTGTCATCTTATGGTTCATAAACTCTTTTTGTCTTTAAAAACAAGCAATATGCTAATCTGGAAAATAAAAGAAGAGGGAGCAGACGAGCAGGGAGGGAAGGAAAAAAAAAAAAGAAGCCTGATCACAAGACTTGGAACCTCCAGGAGGCCTGGTCTTTGTAGTCCAAGCAGTCTGTGGTGTTAAAGTTGAGCTTCCACGAGGAGGCTGCAGTCTGCTCTTTGTAATCCAGGCAGTCGGAGGAGTTGAAGGCCAGGCTGGAGCCACCGTAGGCCTGGTGATGGTGGTGATGGTGGTGGTGGCCCGACGACTGGCTGATGTGGTGGTGCGGGTGGCCTGACATGGAGGAGGCCGTCATGGGGCTGAGCTGGTGGGGGTGGTGGTGGGAGTGCATGGGGGCCAGGTAGGAGCCACAGTCCACGCCACTGAAGTAAGAGCTGGACGGGGCGGGGTAGCCCTGGCCGTAGCCCGGCGTCTGGTTGTAGGACATTGGGTAGGAGGTGGCAGCGGCGGCAGAGCCTGACATTGAACGCTGCATACAGGAGGCATTGGAAGGGGGTCCGGGCTCGGGGAGTGGGGCCACGGCGGGAGCGGGAGCGTTTCCGGGGGAGATAGCTGGGCTCCAGATGGAGGAGACGGTGCTGATGGAGGTAGAGGTGCTGCTGAGCGCCGCCGGGCCCGTGTGATTGGTGGAGGAGGATGAAGACGAGGATGAGCCCGTACTGGAGACGGCAGGAGGCGTGAACTGGCCGCTGCTCTCGGAGCCGGTGCTCTCCCGGGCCGGAGAAGACTTCTTCTTGGGCGGCCTGGCTTTGGCACTGCTGCCGCTCTGCTGCTGCTGGCGACACTTGGCCCTCCGGTTCTTGAACCACACCTAGAACCCGAGAACAGCAGCCAGGAGTTAGCAACCGTACACACAAACAACCTCAGCATTTCATTCAAAAAGATACTCCCAGGCCACGCTGGGAGTACATTATGGAAGAAAATTGGGGGTTATTAGCCATCAAGGTTCATTTCCACCCCGGCCCCTTGGCTCGGACCAGCCAGGGGTCTAATTTCATACCTGGTAGACGGCTCTAAGATAACAGGCTATTGGGTTTCACCACACAGTAGGGTAACTCTAGAGCACCGAGAGGGTAGGATCATGTAGAGCATTTTGTTTCACACACACATTCTGAGAATAACTCAAATTGTGTGTGTGAGAGAGAGAGGGGCCTGCCTTGGTTTTCCCCTAATGCCTTTCAAGAGTAGCATTTGTTCAACATCGTAGTACACCAGTGAGTTGTTTGTGGAGTCTTTGCTGGCGTACTCCTGACCTCTTCATTATGCATCCCATATTTCAGATCAGATTACACAGCCTTCGGTTAGATTTCATCAAATAATAATGAAATCGTCAACTGATTCGGCTGAAAACCCGGCCTTTCAGGACTATAGTTTTGTTTACATCAGTTCGGACAAACTGCTGGATTCCTGCATAAAATAAAAGTTGTGAACCAGGGAAGTCAGATGGAAAAATTAACCGATGAAATGAAAGCAGAACCAGAGGTGGGAAAGAGGAGATTATATAAATAACCACAACACCTGAATGCAACCCTGTTCACTGGTTTAACCTCACAGCTACTTTCCCCATTTAAAAACCAGTCTATCATTTTAATTCCAGTTATGATGTCACCATTATCGATCAGAATTAATCCATATGTTGGTTATCACCCTCTCCAAATTAATAAATATAATAATAAATCACAAACTACCAGGTCGTTATTGTCCCGTTATTATTATCATGTTGATAAATGGAGGTTCAGTGATGTTTATTAGTCTGAATACTACAGACATATTGAACCGATTGGTAGATGAGTTATTTAAAGCATTTATAACAAGCTGACATTAACCGATAATTATAAAACGACGACATTAAATTGTTATGTAATCGCAATTGACCGTTAATTAGTGATTAAAACAAATGTCTGCTCTAAAAAGAGAGACAAGCTAATAAATAACTTTTAACTATCCCATTTTAAATAAATAAATAAATAAACAGTAATGTTTAATGTGAGTTTGACTGTAACATTTACAGACTGTTCGGTAGCTGACTTTAAGCTTTTAGTGCTTTAATGGAGAGTAAACGACATTAACGTGTCTCCATATGAATATACGACCTGTGTGTATCTGTCCACAGTGAACTCGGGCAGGTTCGTGTTGTGGGACGTTTCCACGGTGTTAGTGAACACACGGGGGGAAAAAAACCGCTTCATTGTTCACCTGGACTCTGGACTCCGGCAGGTTGATTTTCAGAGCGACCTCCTCCCGCATGAAGATATCCGGGTACCGAGTTTTGGCGAACAGAGACTCCAGGACGTCGAGCTGAGAGCGGGTGAAGGTTGTCCGCTCCCGCCGCTGCTTCCTGGGAGTGGCTGCGGGAAAGAGACAGTACCGGAGGACCGTCAATACAGCGGCTCATCACACGGAGCAGTAATAATAATAATAATAATAATAATAATAATAATAATAATAATAATAATAAAGAAGAAGAACATTAAATCTTTCCTTGCGTCTGATTTTAAATATTAATGAGAGTTATAAAGTTGGTTATAAACACTCAACTGTTGCATTCACAGACGGAAATAAAAACAATGTAACTTTCAGCTCTCTTTAGTTTACATTGATAAGCAGCACCAGTGTTTAACTAAAGGCCTGTTTAATGTTTCTTTTTTAAAAGCTTACTGTTCCTTACTGACAGGCAGTTTAAATCTCTTCATACCATCTGTCATACACGTGTACTATTTACTTTATAATGCCTATTCATGCTTTGTGGGATTAACCTACTTAAATTGGTTTTAAAATAATTTTATTGTGAAATTTAGTTTGTTGTCTCAAACTTTTTTACATTATTATTATTATTATTATTATTATTATTATTATTATTATTATCAGCCAAAAACATCCTAATTTAACTGCAGGCTAAATGTTTTGGTCATTTTCTTTATAGAGACTTTTGGACCCGCTCTTTCTCCTCCTCACGGTTTACTGGACAAACTCTGTCAATCTGGCTCTTCCTGCATTCAGCTTTTTAAAAAGTGTGTGTGTGTGTGTGTGTGTGTGTTTGTGCCGGGCTCGTACCTGGGTAGCCCACTGAAGGGTGCAGCAGGTCCATGGCAGCGCCGCTGAGCCCCAGGCCGTTGACGCCGTAGGGGGGCTGTTTGAGGTAGGACATCATGCTACAGGCGGTCACTGCTCCACCCAGCTCAGGCCAGTGGTTCGGTTTCCCCCGATGCTGCAGCTTGACGGGACAGGGGACCGATCCTAGTCACTGCGCGCACACACACACACACACACACACGGGACGGAGGGGACAGTGTTAGAAACATTTAAGAAAGAAAATCAAAGCGAAGTTTCACTGCATGAGAGAGGACTGTCACCTGAAATAAACGTACAGCAGGGAATATTTGGGAAATACTTTTATCATCAGAAAACGGAGAAAAACTCTCGAATGTATTATCATAATTATACGACCTCAGCTTTTATCTCATATTTGTTTTTGTAATATAAGGTAATATCTAATTTCGCTTTTCAACCAATTTCTACTCACTTCCGATGTATTAAAACTGGGACTGTAGTAAAAGATGCATCATGACATAAAGTTCCCAAGAAATAATATAGTAATTATTTAGTGGCACAGCCCGTATACAGCCATGAATTACACGCACATTAAATCCCTTCAGGAATATTGGACTTTTGGTGAGAGGATAACTGGGGTCAAACGGCTGCAGCTCACAACCTCAGCAGAGGAATAGAAACAACTGAAGTAACACAGCTGTTCATTTACAGCTTTTATTCCGAGCTGACACAGCTCCACAACTTTAACTAAAATCCTCAAAGGCTCTATGAAACTGATGCGAGTGTTTTATTCTATACATCTTTGCTGTTCTATTAATACGTTTGTTTCCACTGATGTTCGTTTGTCTGAGCACACTGGAGGCTGATGTACACAACCTCATAACTGCACAATATTTATAGCAAAGTGTTTCTCATTATTTCCCATTCTGCAAACTGACACACTGCTGTAACTGTGGGAACCTCTCAAACACTAATTAATAATTCAATCACAATAATCTGTTGGCCTCTATTATGTCTTTTTTTCTCCAAACTTTTAAAGTCAAAAAGGAAATTTAATTTACATTTTTCAGTTGAATAACGCAGGATTTTAATTCTTGTTTTCCTGCAATTTTGTTGATTTTATTTCCTGGTAAAAAAATTAATTAGTTTAAACTCGTAGCCTGCTGAGTACTACAATGTGTGTGTGTGTGTGTGTGTGTGTGTGTGTGTGTGTGTGTGTGTGTGTGTGTGTGTGTTGAGGCCTGCACTTACACACACACACACACGTAAAAGGCTGGATTATGGATGTGGGTTGATAATCTATAAAAATCACAGCTGTGGTTGTCTGAAGTCTTTCTGTAACTCGTTCATTCTGTTTGTTTCGGGTCGTCAGACTTTGTGTGTATTCTGACCACAACGAGACTCCTGCGGATCCTCAACTCGGCTGAAGTGAACTCAATCCACAATAGAATAAAATCCACTAAATAAACCATTTTGCCTTGAACTTCATTTATATTATTCTTTTTTTTTTACAGAAAGCTCTGAGGAGTCAGTTCCAGTTAAATAACTTTGCTCTCGCTTTTATTCTGAAAGAAATCCTCGTTTAACTCCAGTTCCCTTTATTTTAACGCGCAGAGGAAAAAAACCAAAGTTCACTGAAAAAACGTCTAATTATTTCTTCACTTCTTGATTTTCACCAGATTAGATGACCGATTGTAAAATGAAATTTTATTTAAAAGCACAACTGTAACTCCCATCCATTCCCGTGCCTCCAACAGCTGATCAGTTAATGTTTATATTATTTACCTTTTTGTGTTTGCATGTTTCTCTCAGTAAATGCGACTGAATTTAAGATTCAATTTTTTGGGGGAATGAACTCTAGTTCAACATTTAACAACTACTTTACTGTGTATGAAACAAACCTGCATACAGAAACTCTGAGCATCCTGATGGAGGTTTTAAAACGTAAAATCTTTTTTTGTAAACTGATCATTAAGTTTGATTTCTGCCCCTCAGTGAAGAATTATCTAAACTAAAAAAAAAAAAAAAAAGGTACATTAAAAAATAAAAATACACGTCGAGATTTAAAGAGTGTGAATTAAATTAGCGGCTCTGGAGGGGGAGATTATTTTAACAATGAGCTCCTAACTGCTCAAACCAAACCTGAACTAACCTAACGTGTATTCCAGCGGCTTTTTAAAGCGCATTTCCAGCCCTGCCAGGCCGGAGTGAAAAGGCGAGATCTCGGTGCAAATGAACTCAATTAGAATTTAGATTAGACCTCCGGGGAGAGAGCGTTTCAGAAGGGCTCTTATCAGCAAAATAAATTAACAAAAACCAAAACACGCCTCTCCAATTATCTGCTAAGTGGCTCAAACGTTTTAATGGCCAATTGCTCTCCAAAAACTCACAGGAATGAATTGGAATAGAAATATGAAAATTATCTACTCAGGAGGAAGTTGACTCAATTTATCCAGTTCGAGTCGGAGTCCTCCACTGTGCGGATTAATTGATATCTCCGCAACAAAAAAGAAAAGACAAATCCAACAAAAGTGCAGCGGCGCAAATTGAAACACGCACAGAGCCGCATTTCACAATTTAACGTTTTTCAAATGTTTGTAAAAGTGACTTTTCTGTCGCTTTAATACAGTTTGAGCTGCTTATGTTAATGGTGCGGGGGGGGCGGGTTTGCAGCTCGGAGTAAAAATGCGCACAAAGCAGAAACAAAACATTAAATTAGTGAAAGAAAAGAGAAGAAACATTACCTGGTTTTACTCCTTCCCTTCTCCCGAGCTCTCGGCCCACAAGAGGCGAGCAGCAGTAAAATTATCCAGCAGTAGGAAGTCTGCAGGGCACAAAACTCAAACAGCGGCAGACTTCTTCAGAAACAAAACAACAGTGTGCAAACCGAGCAGCATCACGGAGAAACGCGCAGTTATCAGCACACGGGCGTCACCGCGTCCTCGGTGCGGTTCCGGGTGTTTTTACAGCCAAATAAATCAAACTCATTTGCTTTCAGGGGGCTTGTCGTTGTCTGTCAGAGTGTTAAGGTGATTTCTAATGGAGACGGATGGAGATTGATCACCTTCTCTCCGCCCCGCGCCTCTATGAGCGGAGGACACCTGCGGATCCGCCTCCTGCAGCCAATGAGCGCGCGTCTTCCGGCTGACGGACGGCGAGGGCGGCCAATGGGCGCACAGAGGCAGCCGGGAGACCCCACTCCCACTTAGCACCCCCCTCCCCTCTTCTCGGTCCCGGTCCCGAGACCGGACGAACCAAAGAGAGGTTTGAAAAAGATGGAAATGTTTCACATGCAGGCCTGCAGGAGGAAGTGCTACAGAGCGTCAGGATCTGCTGTGCGCCAAAGTGCGTAAAAGAAGAATTTAGAAGATATTATTTTATTGTTTATATGCAGTTTAGAAGAAGAAGAACTGGGAGAATTTTTTGGAGCGACCAAGAGAACTAGTCGTGTCAAAAATAAATAAATCTGCGGACTTTTCCTCCAACTAAAACTTATTTTATTCTAAAAATATGCCACGATGCCTAAAAGTGGCGTCTTGTTTTCTCAAAAACATCAAATCAGTTGTTAAATGAAATAAAAGGTTATTATTCTGAATGTTTCCACAGAGAAAATGAAGGAAACGCTTCTTTTGAGGCTTAAAATGTTTCAAAGGAGTGTTCAGTTTGACAGAAAGCTGCATTTTTTACTTTATCAACATCACAAAATACATTTCCAGAAAAGGCCGGGAAGCCTTTTTATTAATACTCTTATTATTGCTGTTAATTCCTCTGATGACAAATGTGAACGTGAGAAATAAAAAAAAAAGGAGGAAAGAAGTTAAATTCATCCATTTTGATTTTATTGTGATACACCCCCCTCCTCCTTTCTCTCCGCGCGCACGCACACACACACACACACACACACACACACACACACACACACACACACACACACACACACACACACACACACACACACACACACACACACACACACACACCAGTCTCATGAATATTAATGAGGTCTAATCCCCATTTAGAATTACATTTGAGGATGGTTGACGTAAAGTTTAATAGGGATAGACCTCAAACTCGCTGCGGAGGAAAAAGAAGAATCCACAGAAGAAGAAATAACGGCACCAGAAGCTGCGGTCACTGAATCAAATCCTGCACTTTATGTCGATGTTTTTAATGTGTTTTAACCCATCACACACACACACACACACACACACACACACACACACACACACACACACACACAACAAACTGCATTTTCTTTTCTTTCTACGGCCTGTGTACCAGCGTGAGATGCAGCACGGCTCGGCTCGGCTGTGCTATCCTTTGTGGATCTCTGCAAAAACATCAACTTTTGTAAATGAGGCCTGAGCTGAAAGCGAGCTAATGTTCAGAGAGAGAGAGAGAGAGAGAGAGAGAGAGAGAGAGAGAGAGAGAGAGAGAGAGAGAGAGAGAGAGAGAGAGAGAGAGAGAACTGCAGGGATGGGAATTACATTTTTACGTGTGTGTGTGTGTGTGTGTGAGGAGGGGGGTATCAAAGTGGAGGCCGATGGGACTTAAAAGTCATCCACGAGAGCACTTTGACAGAGAAACTTAGACATCAATAGTCGGCGGAGCAAAAAAAAAAAAAAAAAAAAAAAGGGAACAAAGTAATGTTGGAGGTTGTGTGTGGAGGCCTGTAGTGATTCTGCTTATTACAGGCAGGAGCACAGTGGAGGATAAGGGCACCTGAACGCACCTTAATGTTTTTTTTTTTTTACGCACAGAGAGCAAAATGAAACATTAGAACCAGAGTGATGATGAGTGTGGCCAGACGTATGGATGAAGAGAGGCGGGGTACGCAGGGAAGATGTCTGACATGTTTTACTGTTAACTGTTCTGGGTTTGTGATCCCTGGATGCTGACTGGAGGTCAAACACTTTTACGCACCTTTTTATTTCCACCACATCTGAAGTCCGAGCAGTCAGTGGGCCCGTGGAGGGTCTGACCGAAATACCATCACCCCTCCTCTCCCTCTGCACACACAAACACACACTCACACACAGGCTCCGTTAAATTATGCAAAAAGGCCATTCAACAAATATGGCCCTCACACAACACAAAAGAGTCGGGTTATTCTGACATTTCCCCTACATTTCTTGTTTTTTTCCCCTCCTCTCTCGATGTGAGTAAGACCCCGAGATAAACCCCTGAACAAGTATCAAGTTATCAAGTTGCACCAACCTTTTGTAATAAGAGTATTTTGTCTAATCCCAAATTGCAGTTGAATTTTCTTAATGCTGAGCTGGTAAAGCCTGGGATTAGGCGGCGAGGAGAGGAGGGGGAAAAGTTTTGTCCCTTCAGCCGGCAGGATTGGAAGCGGGGATCTGCGGGGATGTTGTCGGTGCTTATTAAAACGATGATGCATAAAACACAGTGCTGTAGGAGCCCCGGCGCTGCACGCAGAGACCCGGGCTCCCTCAGGTGCAGGTTTTTGGACGGCGGCGGGGAAAGGAAGTAATGCAGAGGGCCGAGCGGCGCTCAGCACCTGTGAGGTGAGGCCAGGAGACATCAAAGCTCAGGAGATAATCCATTCAGCTGAAGGATCCTCAGCAGCACAGCAGCGCCGAGGCACCGCCGCTTTTTACGCAGCGCGCCGCTCTTATTCACTGAAATATAGGAAAGTGACATCAAATGTTTTTCACTGCTTCTGCTTCAACAGGGACAGTAAAAACACCCGAGCGACACCACAGAGGTAAGACACGACTGTTTCTGTCTTTTTATTATTTCTTTATTCTAAAAAACATTTAGAAAAAAATTTTAAAATAGGCTATCAGATTCATCACCTGGAAGGATTTCTTTCATTGGGCATTGATGTAATTTTCACTAAACCCGGCTCTGATTAAGATGAAGAGAAAAACTTTATTGCATTTTAAACTGATATTAAAAAAAAAAAAGAGGAAGAAACATCAAAACTTTTAATCAAATTCAGGAAAAGTTTTACGCACAGTTATTTCTGTCAGGATAAAATCAGCCAGTTTTTAAAACAACACAGGGAATATTCACACTATTTATATAATGACTTTAAATCCATGTAGAAGTGACAGGTGTTGTGAATAATTTTAAGGTTGTCCACACACACACACACACACACACACACACACACACACACACACACACACACACACACACACACACACACACACACACACACACACACACAGAGCCACATACAGGCACCGAGCAAAACGTCCTTCACCGCTTTGGCTCTTTGCTTTATTCTCCAGATTACAGACGGCCGTGATAAACGCGCTATAATACAAAGTAAAACAAAGCGCCTCGGGGGACGTAAAGTGCGTAATGTGCACGTACGGTCGGTCCCAAGCAGAGAAGAAACGAATCAGCAAATTAATTTGAAAGTATTAGAAAGGCCGGGGAGGACGTCTGCTGTCACAACCTATTTTCTTGCTTTAATCGAGGATGGGAGGCTGCCTGCAGGGCTGGTGTGGAGGGTTAAAGCACAGACACTTCTTCCTGATTCTCGTTGCAGGGACATTTTTCACTGTTTATTTTAGTTTGACATCAGTGAGCGTTCAGACAACTTGAAGCCTAAAAAAAGCTAATTTAAGGTTGTGATTAATATTATCATATTAATATTGATAGTTTTTCCGACCTTCCAGTTTTTATTTCCATCTCCATCCCTGGCTGCGGGTGACCGAGTCTCTCCAGCTCAGTCCCCCGTCTCCAGCGCGCACAGAAGCGGCCCAGAGAGAGAGAGAGAGAGAGAGGAAGAGAGAGGGAGGGAGAGAGAGAGAGAGAGAGAGAGAGAGAGAGAGAGAGAGAGAGAGAGAGAGAGAGAGGGAGAGAAACATCTGCTCGGTACAAAGTGATTTCTCTAATCTTCCTCAGAGGAACCTGCTCAGCACCGACCTCAAACAAAAAAAAAAAACGAACGCCAATTTTAATTTATAAACACGCACCAGTCGCAGGGGAATTGAACAGAGGGCCGAATAATAAGCATTGCTAAACGCAACGCTCGCTGCTGAATGCAGTGATAGGGGCCACTTATGTGCAGCGCTGCAGCCAAAGGCGTGCATGCATTTCAATAAGTTTTTGTAGAAAGAAACAAAAAAAAAAAAAATCAGGAATATGATCTGGATCACGTGGAACTGGAGGTAACATTGACAAATTAATAGAGAAAAAGAAGCAAAGTGTTACAAGTTTTACAACTGTGTGTGTGCAATTATAAAAAGCCCCCCCAAAAAATAAAAATAACTTTGAGGACACCGATTGCGTTAAAATTCATCTTTAGGATATTAAAGAAATTATGGAAGCGTTTCAATGCGTGTAGATTAAATACCTGCAGGTTTAAGATATCTGCGTTATTTTCCACAGGGTCTAAAATAAGCCACACGCTGCCTTTGGTGGAGTATGAAATCATAAGGACTTTATTATTGAAGACTTGGGTTATGACACTGGAATAAATAAACAGATAAATGTTCAACATGTAAAGGACAACTGCACCAGATGTGGAGCTCTAAGTGATGCACGTGGAAGCATATTTCTCTTCTTCAGAATACAATAAATAGAAACCAAAAGTTGTTGAGCAAAATGCACAAATGAAATGAAATGTGATGGTAGATTCACTTACAAGCAGCTTAAAAGGACAAACGGCAATAAATAATATATATATTTTTTGTTTTTTACTGCATGAATCCTGACAAAAAAAGGATTTGGGAAGCTATTGGTCAGAGCAGTGATGAAAATATACAACATGAGATTTTTTTTTTTCTTAAACATGATCTTTCTTTTGGTAAACTGCTTTCAAGCCAAGACAATAAAAAAAAGCAATAGGAAAGTTAAGATTTATGCAAGATTTATGAACGGTAATGCGTTCCCCCTTTAAGATATTTTACAAGTAAAAACTTTGAAATGAAATAATTAAAAGACACACGGTCAAGTAATGAAGTAGCTTGAAAAGACTGATATTATAACTCTTTTTTTCCTTTTAAAAGTCCAACTGAAACATCAACGTCATCATCATCTTGTCAACATGATGGGAAGAAAAAAAAAAAAATTCCCACCCATTAAACCCAGTTGTGCTGTACCTCAATCCTACTGGTCTCCACATTCAGACAGAGAAGACTGTGCAGCTGCATCATTACATGCAAATATCACACTGTCTGACAGGGTCTCTGTTCTCATACATATTTATATTACATACAAGTACCGTTCTTGGTAAAGCAAAGGAGAATTCAAATAAAAAACATTGTATGTAAGTGGGACAGTTTGAGTCAGTATAAAGTTGGTGCAAAGGCATCGCAGGGTCTCTGCGGTTAATACGACCAAAACAACAACCACATCAGGATTCCAATAACTGACAGAAATGTCTAGGAAAGCCACTATGAAATAATAATAATAATAATAATAATAATAATTATAATAATGATGATACATTTCTTTTATCGGCTACATTTGTTGGTTGTGTTTTTCTGAAGTGACAATCATTGAAGCACACACTTCTCCTCTTTCTTGGCCATCTTTCCTTTGTTCTGCTCCAGCGTCCTCTCCAGGTGCTCGTCCTCCTCCTCGGCCCTGCAGAGGGCAAAGGTCAAAAGGTCAGATGCGTCTGGGGTAAGCGGGGAGGTGGGGGCACACACGCAGGTAACACAGTCGGTGCCACGGCAACCATCGCTGTGCCGCCTGCGGAGTGGCCGGGCGCCAGGGGCCGAGAGCTGACCTTTCACCCGCCTGGCACCCTGTTGGCAGATGGTGCCGCCAATCTGGAAGAGATCCCGCCCATGCAGGTGTGCTGCTTCCGCTGCCGTGCATGCAGGCTGGCTGCAGGCTGGCTGGAACGCAACATCACCTGCAATGTGTTTTCACTACGTCTGCAGTGTCTGGGGGACCTCTGGAAATTTAAAGATAGGCAGCAGACGCTCTCGCACACACTCACCAAAGGCGGTTGGATATTCCCAGACTGAGAGGAAAAACTAACTCCGACAGAACTCTGCGGGGCTGAAGTGTTTTTCTGTATTTGTGGGTAACTTACTGTTTCTCCTGGGCATCCAGGTCCCTGACCAGTGCGTCCCGTTTGTTGACCAGTATGACCAGCTCATCCAGCAGCAGCTGCTCTCGTCTCTTCTGGGCCTCCGTCTTCTGCCAGTCTGCAACGACAGCAGAGGGACAAACCCATTCAGACCAGGAGACACTGAGGACAACTGTTTTTATTCTATAAACCTTGAGACACTTTGGATCACAGGTTGTTTGTTCTTGTCCTGTCAGGAACTCTGGACGGCAGGACAGAACAGACTGAACGACCTCACAGCTCACTCCAACCTGAAAGTAAAACATTTCTACAAAATGCTGAATGAACTCGGATCCAACGGGAATAGAAATGTTCCTTCTGAGCACTTCTGCTTTTCAAACACTTTAGACGTGGCTCCACCTGCTCTCAGCTCTTCTGATTAAAGGAAGAGACTTTAATGTGACTATAGCACATGATGGACAGGTTGTCTCAGTTTGGTAAAAGTTCATCCTCTTATTAACCTGCTGGACTGTGTACAGATGGACACCAGAGCAGTTCCATGTATGGAAGAGTGTGTAGATATGACGTGTAAACACACTCAGGTCAGGTTGTGTGTGTGTGTTTGTGTGTGTGTGTGTGTGTTGTGTGTGTGTGTGTGCGCACAGTGACGATGTGTTGACTCGAGCAAACACACTTGAAGGATATTGTCATGTTAATCTGCAGCCTTATGCACACACACAAAGATATGTGAAGAATTCCCACAGGAAAATGCTGCTCGTATAAAGTTCTCAACCCTATTTAAAAATATGTGTATGTATGTTTAACTTCCTGTCGATCAGTTTATTACAGTATAACTGTGTCTGCTGTGTTCTGTTCTGTCTTGATGTTTGATCTTTTTCCTTTCATTTTTTTTTATTTTAGCTCATAAAGTTTCAAACTATCATAAACTGTAATACAATTATTCGGTTTTGGTCCATTTTTGAGGTTAAAGTGTGAAATTCTGTGAAAGTTTGTTTCCTCTTGTTTAATATTAGAAATGACCGGCTTCAGTCTTCATGGTCCAAAATCTAAATAAATACAATCATCTAAAAGTCAACACTTGGTTTGTTCCTCAGATAAATAAACAAACAAACAGGTGAGCCCCTGACTCTCGTCTCTCAGTTCTCCAGGGTCTTTGCAGGAAGGGGCCCCGCAGGGCCCCACAGGGCCCCACAGGGTCCAGGTGGGACCCTGAGCCAAATCCCCTCAGCCTCTCCCTGGAGGGGAGGGGGGATACCCACAGGAGAGCACTCACTCCCCCTGGGGCTCAAATATCCGCCTGGCGCCCTTGGCTCCACATTCACCCAACACTGGAGCAACACTCCCTCCCTCCCTCCGTCCCTCCGTCCCTCACCCCTAAAACTCACCCCCAAACCCCGAACAGTGCTTAAAGAATGATGTCATTACAACAAGTTGTTTTTCACTTCTTTTTTGTACAATTTAAACAATCCAGTTTTTACTTCTTATGTAAAACCGGACAGCTTGTGGTGTATAATTAGGTTAAACTTTATTACCAGTACAACAAAAATGCAGTTTTGGCATCATCTTAAATCCAACTGCACTGAAACCCGTTCAGATGAAACATCTCAGGTTGACAAACAGTCTCTCTCACTTTCCAACAGCTAAAGGAAGGCAGGAGATCTCAAACTACTCCTCAAATCAGTTTGAGAACGTGTCCCCTCAAAAACTCTCCATCGTTTCATATGAAAAAAATCTGCTCCATCCCCGAGAGGTTTCAAACACAGCTGAGACGTGTGAAACTTCTGTGGCGCGTAGGCAACTTCAACCCTCTATCAATATTTAACCGCCTATTGATTGAGAATAAAAGGAACGTTGTAAAATGTCAGTCCCAAAATAAGTGTGGCTTTATTAAAAATAAATATTCGCCCCCTCCTCATTGAGTCAAATTGCGGCAGTCAGGCTGTGTGTTTGTGTGAGTGTGTGTATGTGTGTGTGTCACGCTGGGCCCAGTGTGTTTGTCCTGAAAGGTCTGCGCTGTCTTCATTGGCCCCGCTCGTCCCTTTGAAGTCGACCACAGAGCGAAATGAACACAGTCCCAATATTTGGCTCTCTACGTTCTCCTCTTCCTTTCTCTCTCCCTCCCTCCTTTTTTCCTCAGGGAAGCAATTTTACTCTCCTCTAGCTTTTGAGAGAGTCGACAAATAGTTCATAACTGCCAAATATGTCTAAATCTGTATCCGAAAAGTGTTTTTGTTTCATTTTTAAAAAAAGACACTGAGGTGGTTTAGGGAGCGGGGAAATCACAACAAATTGTGTTAAGGGAAAAGAAAAGCAGGTGAGTCATCATCTTTAGATAATTGCGAGACAGGAATGTGTGTATCCATATCTGCCATAACTCCCACAATCCTCTCTCGACAAGGCCGGCCCACAAGAGGAGGGTTCAGAAAAAGGGGGAAAAAAAAACTTCCCACAGAAACAGAGAGGTATGTAAAAAAAAGAAATAAAAATCTTTGGTCTTGATCCTGCACTCGTCCTTCAGAGCACATCAGCCAAGAAGCCAAAGTCCTGGTCGACCCGGGGACGGGTGGCGGTGGTGGCGGGTTACGGAGGAGGGGGGAAGCACACTGCTGTCAATCACATGTCGCACAGTCCCGCCCCCCTCATTAGGAAGGTAAACAATAAAGAGAGCCGATGAGAGACGTGACCAGGCAACACCAGAGCAGGGCAGGCTGGGTAACCAGACACCCAGGAACAAACAAAACACCCTGCAGCCACTCAGCATCAACCCCCCCACCCTGTCCGAGTAAACCCCGCCTCCCCCATCAGAGAGAGGGAGAGAGAGAGGTTAAAGACTTAGAGGAGTGTGTACAACTCACATGGTGGGTGCGTATTCAGATAACCCTCGCCGTGCACGCCAACGGTAACCATGTGAGTCTGCACAAGGCACACAAGAATGCGCTGGTTCAAATCCCCATGAACCCCTCCCCACCCGGTCTCTCCGACGCTAAATTTATTCAAGAGAGCAAACTGGTCCAAAGCCCCGTTCTCTCAAAGCGAGGAGAGACCGTCCTACATGTGTCTAACTGTCTGTCTCTCTCATTTTCTGTCTCACACACACACACACACACACACACACACACACACACACACACACACACACACACACACACACACACACACACACACACACACACACACACACACACACACACACACAATGATGTGAAATCAAAGGATCCGATCCAAAGCTTCATATGTGCAGAGACAACGCTCTGCAGACATTTACGACGATAAACACAAACTATAAACTTATTCCCCTTCATTTCTTTGTTGTTGTTTTTTTCTCATCGTCTCTGCTCTCTACCTTTTGTTCTTGTGTAAAAGGCCTCCAAAAGCTAGTTTTGGCAGAGAGCCAAGTGGAGTCAAGAGACAAAAAGTGTCACCAGAGGAGAAGAAAGTCGACAGGCGGGAGAAAATGGCTGATAAATACAAACTATCTCAACAGCGGGACGTTGATTATCTGTCACGTCACATGCGAACTTTGAAAACTGAAACACAAAAGTTTAGTGATTTAATTCTCAAAAATGTATTTAATCCAGGACTGATCAAATTGTTATTTCCCTCTAATTATGACTAATTGTGCTTTAACAGGAAAACTGATGAATGAGCCACACTGTATGGGGTGACATCTTCCCTTAGTTCCCTCAGTCCTGCATTTCGGTAGCCTTACTGTTTAATTCCAGGACACTGAAGGTTACAATCAACAACTTTAAATCACTGGAGGCAACTATGTGAGTTATCAACCCTCCTGACTCACAAACTGATTCATATGAAAACTTTTATGAGACACTATAGCTGCTAATAACTGAAACAAGTTAGTTTCTGAGACACAGAGTCAGCAGCAAACCCACCTCTAACTTTTTAAGACACATCAGACAACAGTCTACGATCCAGAACCTGAAGCATGAATCTAAACTAAAATGCACAATTTCAACACCTGTTCCACCATATGTGACAACAACCAGCATATAATATCATGTTAGCTACACTACAGGAAGCACTTGTTCTACCATCCTGGAGAACACAAAGTCAGTGTGTACATTTAAACTAAGTACATGTTTTATCTTGCAACCTGAATGAAAAACAGCCTAAAAAGCAGCACAAACAAGCTTAATGCAAATACATTATTTTCCTAAATTCCCCAAAACTCAAGTCCGACAACTCGTGGAACGAGGATACTCGTTATCGGTGGTTCCAGTCAACTAGCAACCCTGAAAGAGTTGGCGACATCATCAAAAGTCACCCATGTGATAGGATTCCACAGTGCACCTAATCAATCAGGGTCTGTAGCACGCCGCCCCGATGTGTTACAAAGCCCAAATAGATTTACAAATGGGAAGTGTGTGTGTGTGTGTGTGTTTGTGTGTGTGTGTGTCGGGGGTGTGGAGAGGGATAAGCTCCTGCATAGGATTACATATTGATTTTAAACATATAAAAAAGCTTATCATATCAAACCGTAACAGGAAAAACTCTGGGACCCGGCTATGCATAAATCCCTTTTAGATGGCGAGAGGGCGTCCACTTTAAAACATGCACGTACACACACACACGCACACACACAGGTCCTCGAAGGGAGCCAAGACACAGTTTTGTGTGTGTGCATACAAAGGTGTGAATCAGTAAGCAGATAAAGAGGGCATAGTGGATCAATTTTGTGGCAGGGAGATGAGAGTGTGGCATACAGATGGCATTTTCCCGCCTGGCATCACACCAAGAAGGTACAAGGAGGTGGTTATCACTGAGCATGCTCATAAACATCAACGCTGTCCTGACAGCCGCCCCAACTGTTTTAGTTTCAATCAAACTCTGAGAACTTATTTTAACATTGTGCTTATGGAGAAACACTGGCTCAATCCTGCACTGGGATTTGAGGTTATACAGTTATTAAAGTAAATCATATATACTTCTTTTCTCTTTTTCCTTTATCCTGACGCTAAAGCTCAGAAACTGTAATGATTTCAGTAATATGGCCACCCAGAGTTGTGACCCATTACTGAATTCACAATATTATTTGCTCTCTATTTGTGGGATTTTACCGTTTTCTTGCATCTGTATATATCAACTATTTTATTTACTTTCCTTCTATGCAAATAAATAATAAAGTGTTTTATCACGATAAAAAAAACTCAGAAAAATAATCTAAGAAAAGTTTAAAGGAATTGTTGTTTAGTAAAATCTCAGCTTCAGAGTTGATTTCAGAGAAATCCTCTCCTCCTGACTCCTCTTTCCACCTCAAAGCACTCTTCTTCCTCTCATCCTCCCTCTCATGTGCCTGAGTGTCATGCAGCTCAAGTCAGCAATACAACGCAGAAGAAAACATCATGAGTCTGCAGCATTTAGAGAGACTGGGTCAAGTAGCTAAAACCAGCTACTTAACCTATTATCTCCTTCTTTTTAACAAAATGATCTGAATCTGCTGCCACTGGACAGCCAATATTTTAATAGATTTAATAGATGGGAACTGTTAGCATTGTTAGCCAGTTAGCTGTAGCACACACTGACCGTAAATGATGAAGACTGAGGTCTAATATACAACTATGTGGGTCGGCTGAGAAGAAGAGATAGAGGGAGAGTGGTGTGTGTGTGTATTATTGCAGGTATATATATTTTTCTCAGCAGGGTGTGTGTGTCATGGCAGGTGTATCTTAGTGATGTGTGTGTTTTTTTTCTATCTCTGCTCGGACTCACAGTGCATCTCTCTCTCTCTCTCTCTCTCTCTGTGTCATCGACTGGCCAACCAAATCAGCAATTACTCGCACGCCCGGCCATCGCTCAATGGACCTGCCCAAGCACCAAATAAGAGCTAGGGAGATGGCTGCTGAGACACACACACACACACACACACACACACACACACACACACACACAGACATATATATACACACACATGGAAAATTACAGTCACACAGGTGGACACACAACACACCTGTGAGATGTAAACACGCAGATGCAGACAAACGGAGACCAACAGATCCACTCTGTCACACACATGCACGCGCGCGCACGCACACACACAAACCAACACACACACACACACACACACACACACACACACACACACACACACAGCTCTCTTCCCAGCAGCTCAGAACTATCTGTGGCTGCTACAGAAAGGTAGAGCCTGTGAATGTTAAGTGCCTCCCTAAGGGAGGAAAATAAGGCCGGCTGATAAGTTAGTCGGCTGCAAATCCAACAAGTCCACATGAAGGCAGAGAGGAGCGCGGTGACAAGACACACACCACCTCTCCACCTCACACACTATCTCTGCTCTCTCACTTCCACACACACACACACACACACACACACACACACACACACACACACACACACACACACACACACACACACACACACACACACACAGCCACATGATATATGTCCGATATATAAAGAAATATGCACTTACAGAAGCACAGGTTAACCCCCCCCAACCACCACCACACACAAACACCACAAAAAGACAAAAGCAGACTTTCACACATTTCAGCTCAGTAAAACAAAAAATAAAAAAACACAGCAAACTCACTAACACACACAAACTGCTATATGAACCAGAAAAACAGAAATCCTCCCATTTGACTCAAGCTGTGGACACACTGCAGCTCAATAAATATAAATAAATAAAATGGCCGGGTGAAGACAGAGGAAATCAACCTGGACGCAGGCAGCGTGGCACCGTCTGCCGCTGCTGCTTGGCTACGCATGTCTGCTCTCCCCCTCACCCCCCTCCTGTCTGCCCCACCTCCTTTCTTGCTAATTACAATTGATTTATTATGGACCAGGTACCTTATCAGGTGCCCGCTGAAATTACAATGGGTGTCCGAAGGCTGTGAGGAGAAAGGGGGTGGGGGGGGTGGTCAATGTCGAATAGCAAAATCAATTAGCATTGATTGGCAAAAGGTTCATTTTGCCAAAGAGGACGCCGTCGAAGGGGATTAAACTTCCCTGGCCCCCTGACAACTTTGATACGACACAATGGCTGCTTTTCTGGCTGCGGTATAGTTAACAAGCTTTCAATAATATAACTGTTTTTTTTTTTTTTTTCGCAAACCGTCTCTTGATGTGGCTGCGGCTAGATTTCAAATCAGGCATTGGCTGGTCAGGGTCTAGCTAGGAAACAGATAGCATTGATCAAGTATCAGGGAGTGAAATCCCTCGCAAGCTCGCATCTTAATCCTTATCAAGAAGCCAACGCAGAATTCAAATCATCCTGCTTTAGGCTCTCAATGAAGGCTGGTCAACAGCTGGACAAAACATAACACAGACTCCTGAAAACAATAGAGGTGGAGAAAGATTAATCACTTTACTAGAACTCAAACAACTATGACAGTAGATGTAACCTTCCTTTTATCACCAGAAAATGGAAATTAACTTTGAGTGTTGTTGTTTGTCATCCCTAGTAGCCATTATCAAAAAATTATATCTGACTGGTAAATTAGTGACCCAGCCAGCCACTGGGAGAGCACAATGCAATGCCAACTACATTATGAAAACTGACTACATGACATATTGTTGGTTATTCTGCTTCACTTTTGCAAACAGTATCATAATCCAGTAGATTATTTTAAATCATTTGGGATATTTCATTAATTTAAATGGAACTATTTGGGTGTCAAGTTAAGAGAAAATGTACAAGTAAGATTTTGTTGTGACGTGAAACAGATCAGAGACATGGCACATCTCTACTGTCTGATACCTGCAGACACAATATTAAATCCTAAGACCTCCAGAGTGTGTACTTGTGTGTGTGTCTTACCCTCGATGGCCAGCATTGCTCTCAGCTCTCTGTTCAGCAGTTCGAAGCGTCTCTCCAGATCGTGCTCTTTCTCCCTGTGGCAAGTTAGAACGAGAGAGAGAGGAAAAAAAACACACACACAACAAAGTTCATCAATATGTTAATGACTAAATCATTAAGCACTTAAAGAAACCTGCAATAAACATTGATTCAGCTACTCGCCTGAACCTTCTCCAGCTTCGCATTAATCTACTGCACATAACTGATACACATACTGCGCTCACACAGCCCTGGGTGAATGTGTGTGTGTGTGTGTGTGTGTGTGTTTGTGTGTGAGGAAACAAAAAGGGAATATACAGAGAAAGGAAAGGTGGTGAAAATACAGACCACAGAATGACGTGAGGAATAAAGGAGAAGGAAAATGAAAAAGACAAAGACATGTACGTGTATCTATGGACATGCCATGAGTGTGTGTGGTCCACATGTGTGTATGCATGGGTATATGTGGTGTGTCCGTGTGTGTATGCAGCACAAATTGAATTCTTTCCTCTTTCAGCCATATTAAAAAATGAGCTTATTCGGTCCCTAATAGAATTTGTCCTTCACAGGAGCCTTTTCTCTTCGCCTCCACAAAGAGAGAACAGAAAGGGCTAATAATCAGCCCTTCTGTCAATTGGCCACTTTAAAAGCCTCCCCTTTCCCACGATATAATGTGATTATGAATACTTCAATCTCTCCTCCACTTGCACACTTTGAAATCCCAACAGCCGCGAACGAAGAAAAAAAGGCAGCGTGTATGTGTGTCTCCACCTGTAGCAGCTGACCACATACAAAGAGACTAGCGATAGAGTGGCGATTGCCACATTTCTATTGATTTCATATCCCGTCCACATGTAAATCAATGAGCAGATAGACAGAGGGGGTGAATGGAGTGGAGAGCACACTCCCACCCCGTGTGGCTTCAATGAGTTTGATCTAATGCTTGAACAGAAGTGTGTGGGTTTTTAATGCTTCTCATTGCATGGAAAATATAGGAAAACAAACAGATGCTAATAGTAGTTAAGATTTAAAATAAAACAGCAAAATCCTGTAAAAATGCATTTTAAATAATTAAAGGAGTTCTTGAAAAGGGATAGTTGGTGCAGTGTTAATTAGCATAAAATGACCTACATGTTAAGGCCACTGGTTAAACAGAAAGATAAGGCAAATGTAAACAGCTTATGGTACAGTAAAACAGTTAGTCCCTAGGATACATACAGCAGAGAGAGCTGGTTCTGTCTCCTGATGAGTGCATTCTTCTTGTTGACCAACATGAACCACTCCTGCATCATGGCCTCCTCTTCCTCCTTGTTGTTGCCTGAAAAAACAGCACAAACACACAGAGTTACACACATGATAGTATACCATTTATAAATAATATCAGAAGCTGTTTATATTTATTCCTCAGGTCCCTCCACCCTTAAAGCCATAAATGTAGCCGTTAAGGAGGAGTAACATCAGTTACTGTAAAATCTGCCTAATAGATAAAAGGTCACTTTCTACCACCCTCTGTAAACAACTAAATTAGAGCATAGTGTGTACAAACGTACAGTATACACATGAAAGAGATGATGCAGATAAACGACTCCGTTAAGTCTATTTGCCACTGCAGAGTCAGTATGTCCACCAGATATTTACTGTATGTGCGTGTGTGTGTGTGTGTGTGTGTGTGTGTGTGTGTGTGTGTGTGTGTGTGTGTGTGTGTGTGTGTGTGTGTGTGTGTGTGTAAATACACTGCTTGCTTATGTTCCTTGTGTAATCATTCACATACTTCACACCATGTCTTCACAACGTCAATACGGCTTCAACCGGGGCGGGATTAACTCAGCGATTACCGTCGAGCGCCTTTACAGAGTGGAGCCTCTCACTGTAGGGCAATACATATCCCACCAATCACTCAGCGGGCCTTCAAAAAAACACGTCTCTGGTACTCTCTGACGCTCGTGTAATACCTGCTCAACACACGGAGAGCTAGCAAGGCTCAGATGCATGGCTAATGTAAGCTTTGCCCACGCCTGGGGCTAAAACTCTATGCTGTAACTTACTTACAGGGTACAATAGGATGCGCACAACTGATACAGTGACTGGAAACCTTCAAATGCTAGCCATATAACCGCAAACATCGGTCAGTCTGGAATAAAGACTGGAGGAGGATCTGTGTGTTTGACAACAGCTGGGCTTCTTGGAGGCCTCAGTTTAATGAAATCAGGTGATCCTGATAAAAATATTTAATATATTTATAAAATAATCATTTAGATTGTAGTTTTAGTGATTTGAAGACCAATTATTAAGGGGTTATTTAACAACAGTTTTGCATGTGATCTGGAACATGTTATTACTCAAAATTTGATTTACATGTCTTTCAATGTAGAGACTAGCAAGCTAAACGTATTATTATAATAATAACTATAATCTATTAAAGTTTTCTGGTGATGATAAATAGATTTTTAAATTAATGAGGTTGTTAAACAGCAGGACAATAGGCTGTTAATTTCAATCTCCAAACTGGAGACAAACACAAAAAAGCTGGTTTGGTATCATTACGACAAAATCTTGAATTTCTATATGAATTTATACCACATTTATGTAGTTAAAGTGACAGAACTGGGCCTTTAAATGAATTAACACGTTTCATTATTGCCCTAAGAAAAATATTCTACTACAACAACTAATTACAGAATCTAAAACTGACATATGTGATTATATGTAATTGTTGGAGGGAGGAGTCTTTCCTGATTAATACAACAATAAAATTACAGGATGGACTATGTATCCATGTGTGTTAAAGCCAACATAGATTATTATAAAATACTATTAAATTCCGTTTTGTTTTCATATTTGTTTTTTCTTTCTTTCTCTCTCTCCGTCACTGTGTAAATAAACTCTGCCGTGGTCAGTTCACTTTGCACTGTTTATGTCTAGGAGCTTTGTGGCACTGGAGGCCATTTAAACAGCGACAGCAGCATTAATCTGACACTTAGTACGACTGTGAAGAGAAGAAATGGATGAAAACAGAGGACGCGAGATGAAAGATCTTCTTAGGGCTTATGTTATTATCTCTCGCTGTTTTTTTCTCCCTTTCTCAAGAGGGAGGTTTAATAGCTGGGAAGCTACGACAGGCATCATAACAGAATTAACACTAAGAAGACATTTCATACCACTTATTTATTAATTGAGGGTCCTCTGAATAACAAGACCGGCACTGGTGTGCTGTACAGTGGAAGAACGACATGTTTTCCAAGTTCTGATTTTCTATATTTTTTCATACTTGAACAGGAATTTGACATTTCTTTCATTTGCGCCCCTTTTTGATAGAGTCAGACATCAGTGAACAGTAGTGTTTCAAGCTCATTATACTCATGTTTCTACTGTATGACTTATTGTATAACACCTTCAATACAATATAGACATAAAGAAAATAGGTTTAGTGCTTTATGGGCACCTGAAAATGATCACAATCTGTGCATAAATGACAGATTCAGCTGCTCAGGAGAGGAGAAATCCCAGAGAAATTTGTCGTCTTCAATCAAACACACACACCACCACTCACTGCAGAGAAGAGGGAGTACTGGGCCGCTGCGTCATTCACGACAAAAGGCAGGCGCGTGGATGTGTGCGCGGACACCGGTGAGTGTGTGGACATTTGTGATACTCTGAGCCAGCAGATGTATGTAATTTCATTTAGGAGGGTGGAGCTGGGAGGGGGGAGCGAGAGAGAGAGAAAAAAAAGAACGAGCGAATGAAAGAAAGCTTCAGGATTTAGCGGAATCGGGGGCTTGTGGATTACTGTAGTCAACTTTGAAACGGACGACACTCGGAGGGGGGATAAAGCCGGCGCTGACAGGTCATTGTGCTGCCTCGAAGTCAAATAAAACAAGCAAATAATAATGGCAAATATTAAGCTCCTGTGACATTGTGGCGAGGCGGGCTGGAAGACGAGGAGGGATTATAAAGCTATATCCCCCACCGCTAGCCAGCCAGCAGCTACCAGCCAACCACCAGCCGCATTTTATGAAAGAAGGGAGGGGAGGCGAAGGGAGGGAGAGAAAGGAAAGTAGGAGAGCGAAGAGAGAAAGGCAGGGAGGTCAGGGTAAAGGTAGGGGAGGTAGGATAAAGTAGAGCAGGGAGGAAAAAAAGAGGAAAGAAATGGAAGAAGGAAGGAGAAAGGAGAGATGAAGGGAAAGCGGTGAATGTGGAGGGGATGTGGGATGACTGAAGGAGGAAGGGAGTGAAGCAGGGAATAAGGGCAAGCAGGTGAGCGATTTGAAAGCAGAGAAAGAAAGGAGGGGATGGAGAGATGTAGGGAGGACGAGTGGTACAGGACAGCTGCTCAGCAACCTCTTCCTTTCACTCAACCTCCTAGAGTTGAACTCTGACCTCCAGATACTACCTGACTCTTGAAGAAACGGAGGTGTGTCTGCAGCGTTTACTGTCTCAGTTGAGTAACATTAACTGGGTCTACCATTTATGTATGGGAACTAAAGTTCTTTAATACCCATTGACAAATACAAGACACATCTTACAGTGGACAACTGCAAAGATGAGAACCTGCTCATCAGATGGTGGAGAACGTCGCAATTATTTTCTTATTGTGTTTTTTTGGTATTCAAAAAATACATCTTGGTACAGTAAAAAGTTTATTTTTTAGTTTATTAATTATTTTCATAATAGATTATTCTCTCCTTTGAGGTTTTATTAATTAATTTATTTACATACTTTTTTTTTTAGGTAAAATGGCTGTTTCAGTGTTATATATGTAGACGATTATTAAGAGCTGCACTCTGTTGCTCAATCCATAAATTAGGGCTCTAATGCAGGGTTTGATTCCCACTGAGACAACCCTTTTTTCTAAAAATGTATCCACTGGCTGTACTGTGATGAGCTCGCCCACCAAATGGCATATGTTAAGAGTGACAACAACAGAGGGAAAAAAAACTGGTGAACGTTGTGTTGTATGAAGACAAATGGTGTAAATATCCCTGGCAAGCACCACTGACACTGTGTCTGTGAATCCAGCCTTGGCTCTGAGAATCTGTGGATCCATGCTGGCTCTCAGGGGGCCATCTTGGATCAAAGCATCTGGCAGTTTGGCAGGTTGCATTCTGGGTCTTGCTGCTTGCCTTACACGCCATTTCTCAGTGCTCAACACAGAGCAGGGCAGAGCTAAAACAGGCCAAAATCTGTGGAGACTGAAGCAGTAAGTTTGGCTTTGGTACAATGTTTGATCAGGACATCAAAGGATTAGTGAAATATGTCTGATGGAGATACACAGGGTTTCCCTACCTACAGTAACTTTATCGTCATTAATATCATGTTTGGTGTTACCTCAGCTATCAATGTGGCTGCGATGGTGAGAAACACACAAGATACAATCGACTGAGACACACATATACACACACACAGACAAGATACAACTGATACACACATCCCGACAACCCCTCTATCTGATTGCCTGTCTCCCTCTTCTCTTGTTTCACTCTCTCTCTGTCTCACTCACTCACAGAACTGAGAATACAATGACACAAACTGCCATGTGTGGAGGGGGACTGTTATCCTTCAGGTATAAAGAAAGGCTGGTTAGAAAGGGTCAATCTGTGTTTGTATGCATCCATGGGAGAGACAGAGAGTGAGAGAAAGGGAAAGAAGGAAAGATGGGGTGAAAAGACAGAGTGAGCCTCTATAGCCAAATAAGATTAAGATAGCTATCTTGGCCCCTGTTCCATTCAGTGTAGATAGGAATAATGAAACCCACCCTGAGGTGGTCAAACTGCTGCTGCTGCTGGCCTGTGCTGGTTTTTAATTAAGTGTGTAATGTTACTATGCTAGGTCTTACTAAATGCATGCAAGGAGTAGTTTTAGTGAGTAAATACTGATTCATTTGACCGTTTTTTTAATTGACTTTTAATTTGCTAAGCATGCCAGACATACAACCAGAAATAAGATAAGATTTTAAAACTTAAATGAAAAAATTAAATTAAAACTAATTTCTCGTATTTCACACAGGAGTTTGTAAGGGACTTGGGAATCTACAGAGCAGGTAGAGCGCCTCAGTTTACAGACACAGTTTGATGCCAACACAACAAGTTTGAAGGGTTTAATTGTCTTAAGTATGCACACTTTATTGTTCCTTGGTGATTAAAGCAGCCACTGATGGTGCACTGCTGCAGTAAGGCTGCAATCAATGATCATTTTCATTGTCAGTTCACTGTCAATTAATCTTTTCATCAGAAAGTGGCAAAATGACCCTCACAAATTCCGAGACACCAAGGTAATGTCTTTAAATTGCTGCTTTTGTCCGAGCAACCAAAACCCAAAGTTGTTTAATTTACATTTCTATCAACCAGTGATAAGAAGAAACTCCTCACATTTGACATTTTTGCTCAACAAACTACTTAAAAGATTAACTGATTAAAACATTTGTTCTCAATTTATTTTCTGTCATTCAACTAATCGATAAATTGACTAATTGCTTTAAGTCACATGGGTCATACTTTGACCTTCTAGTTATGGAACAGCCTTTTGACCGTTAGACCACCAGGCCACTTACAGACTACATGTATTAGTTTAAACAATATAAAATGTGGTAAATAGATAAGCAGGAAATCCTACATTTGTCTGTACTAGCAAAACTTCTCTCTGTTCCTTGAAGGCAGCAGCTTGGATAAAGGGGAAAATGAATGAGACAGAAAGAGAAAAACATTAAAAGCTGTGATCACAGCACGTTCATCTCATTTCTTATCCAACCATTTTGCCAATTTAATCCAATAGCTGCTAATCCAATTTGTCTATCGTACATGTATAAAGGCGGGGAGGAGGAGGAGAAAGAAGGAGAGGAGGAGGAGGGAAAGGGAGGAGATAGAACTGAACTTGTCTTCTGTGTTCAAGTCACTTTCTGAATTGCAGTTTATTTAGGGACGAGCCGCACTTGTGCCTCTCCCATCGTTCTCTCCATCCGACCATCAAGCCCGTCTAATATCAGCGGGGATCAGGGAAGATGAAAGGCAAAGACGCATGAAAGGAAATGAGAAAAGGAGGAATAAAAAGAACAGGATGAACATTGTTTCCTGTGATTAGGTAAGAGCTCGTTAAAAGGCTGTCACTGCAGCGATGTGAATATGCATGACAGGGGCCGGCCTAATCAGAGAGGTCTGTGGCGAGGACCGGAGGGTGGGAATTGTGCGTAAGTAGCCTACTGAAGACTTGATTTAATTAATGTGAGCAGAGGAGTGTCTTGTTAGAAAGGAGACACGGAGATACAGAGAATGTAGCTTGTAAGAAAGAAAGGTCAGGGCCCTCTCAAATTCAGCTTTCGCCATTAAAGATAATCTAAAGCCTGCAGTAGTGGCGTTTCTTTCATGCTGGAGAAGATTTTCAGTTATAAATAAATCTAATCATCACATTTGACAGCTTCGTCCCTTTTCTTTGCAATTCTTCAAATGTTACACTCACAAAAGCAGGATCATATTTTTCAAAGATTGGCTGAGGTTCCATGTACACTGAGTGCAACAGTTGTTGTTATTCACAACTCAGCAACATTACAACACTTGTGATATGTGTAAGAATCAACCTCCTCCACCTCAAACCCCCCAATCTTCTCTACATTGCATATGTGATTTCTCCTGCTCGCTCCTATTCTATTCTGCTCTCTACTGGAGTGGTGCTGAGGGCTATTTTTTTCCAGGGAGGCTTGTTCGAGGCCTTTTTAGCCGCCCTCAATGGCACAATGGTCCCAGCGTATAGAGCAGATTCCTGCTTTATTGAACCTGTGTATAATGTCTGGTGAATGGAACACATTAACCAATTCACACTCACCTCTTTCCCTCCCTCCCCCCGGATAGAAAAAGGAGAAAAGTAAAATACAGAAAAAGAAAGAAAGAAAAAAACCTCCTCTCACATTGAGGCACAATGACTGCCTTTTCCACCGGTGTCATTTGTCAACCACTGCTTGCTTTACAACTTACAAAAGAGGCGGAGGTAGGGGAGAGAGCAAGAGAAGCAGGAGTGGGGTGTGACTGAGAGTTCTGGGGGCAGAGGGATGAATTGGGTCTTTTCCATAACTACAAAGTGTATTAATGGCGGAGGTCTATCTTTAAGTCAGTATGATGATACGAAAAGAAACATGTAGAGCAGCTGAATTAATCATGTATGATCTTGTGTAACAATTTTGTTTTTCATAATCAATAATCACAGGAAATCAACCTGGGTTCAATGTTAAAATATTAACCAGTCCATTAGTCCAATAAAAATAAATCACGGAGACCAAAAATATTTGAAATTAACACCTGTTGAGGTGTTAATTGGTTAATCAAATAAAATTGTCCTGAGATTAAAAAAAGCTCACCTGTCACATTTGTATGGTTCAGAACCAGTTAGGCCCCTTGCTTGTTCTAAAATTCAGCCCATACTGGCCACTGTAAACTGATCATGAGTCAGTGAAATCAAAGCACAGTTGGGCCTCAATATACACAGATCGGTCATAATGTTATGGCTGATCGGTGTATATTGAGGTTCTGGTTCTGATAGAAAAGGTGTCAGAGAAGGCGCATCGCAGTTTGTTGTGTTTGGGGCTGCAGAACATTATGACCACCAGGCTACCCAGGTAGTCTTAATGTTATGGCTTCACAGAAACATATTAAATAATTACAATGATTCTTGGCATTTGAAGACACTACAACATCTGTCTTCTAAAAATAACAAATAAAATCTAAAATCTATTTTTTCTAATCTGTTTATGAGAAAACAAAGTTTTTACAGTGAAGGATTTGAATGTTCTTGAGCTGGATGGAAGTCGTAGGGAAGGTCAAAGTGGATGGTGGAAATACAAAGCAAGGGGAGGCTGGGGTTTCCATCATGTGTCCTGCTTGTGGTTATGTTTAGGTATAAAAAAATAAAAACGTAATTGGGGCTGCATTCAGTTTCTCTCTAAAGGTATTTACTAATGAAAACAAAGACTTAATTTCTCAGTTATAAAATATTTTTGTCTCATATATTCTAGGTATTTTGTTTTGTTTCAGTTTAACCAAAAGTTAATGGATCTATACTGATGCTTGTAATATAAAGCAAAAGTAAGTCCCACTACAATTTTAGCTGTTATCATGCAGCCCTGATCATGAGCTCTGTTTCAAGGGGAGATGAACTATGGACAGCAGTAAGTAGGACTGCCAAAGCCTCTTTTAATGAGCAGGAGAGTGTGCATACTATCATGTCACTGTTTGAACATTTGTGTTCAGAGACCATGTTAAACACAGACGATAGGTTTGTCCTGTTAATGTTTCCTCTTCTCATCCTCCTCTCTCTTAAACAAACACACGCCTCCTTGCTCTCTACTGACAACTCTCCTATGTATATAGAAATACACACACACACACACACACACACACACACACACACACACACACACACCCTTGGGCAAACACATTTGACCTCAGAGCTAACAGTAGACCAACCTCCAGACACCTCTCATTCCTCCACCTTAGAGGTTAAGGAGAGGTGGGGGCTCAGGCAAACAGAGTTCACATAATAGACTCACTCTGGAGATGAAATGTTCATATTACGAGTCTTCACTATGTACACACACACATACTTTCTGTTGCTTGTAGAGAGGTGTGAAGAGTGTATTTGCATAAGACAAATCATTTCCGCAGCTTTCTCTCTCTGTCTCTCTCGTTAGCTCTTCTCTTTCAACTTTCTCCACCGTCTCATTTTAACTATTTAAATAAAATGTGTGTTTAAGAGTTAAACTTGCGTATTTGATCATTTAATTGACTATTAAATAAAAGGGACTGAAATTGGGGTGAGATTACAAAACAAATGCCAATTCTGAAGTATTTTTCTGCCGGGCCAAAGCTGTGACAACCACACAAACACAATCCTCCCCCTCCTCAACCCCTCCCTCCTTCGCCCCACTCCATCAAATTGTGTTTTTGCTACAAATCAATAAACATTATCAGAGAGTGGCAGACTATGGGCTGGTGGAGGCAGCCTCTGTCTGTTAAAGCCCAGACCGCCCTGTGTCTATCACAGACTGTGCGAGAAGGCCAGGGGGAAAACAGAAACACACACACACGTACAAGGAAGGTAGACAACATGAGTCCACGAGTCCACAAGTGCACACACAAACACAAAAATACATGTAACATGGACTTATAGTAAACACAAGATGAAAGCACAATGCATACATACAGAGCCACAAATACACATAGACCTGCTAGATGATCAAACAGCAAGTCTTTGGGGGCAATTTCTCACACCCATACATACAGAACAGTAGAAAACAATCAAAGTGAGCAGTCAATAAGAAATTAAAAGAAAAAAAAATCATGACGGGAACAGTGACTTTAAACACTCCCTAACCCATTAGGTCGCTGTATCACCATTCTATGCTTGTCAGCTCGCTTTAGCTTTAGCGTCAGAAATCCCCGCTCTCTCAGAACCATTTAACTGAGCTCTAAATAAGATGATTTTCAACCTGTCCCCACTTAGCTTGGGGCTGGAAAAGGAAAATCAGGGGGCTTGCCATACACGATTTCTCAATTACCTTTCTCATTATTGTCACCCGTGTTCATTACTGCTATTATCATCCTCCCTTTTCTGTTGCACCCCCCACTTTAGGCTAGCTTAGGTCGTTGTGCCTGTCGTGTTGGATGAAGAGAAGGAGGAGAGCGGCAGAATCGAGAGCTTTTTGCAAGGCCAGAGTACTTCAGGTAATTAATATAGCAAGAGGGGGCAGATGAGAGGAGACGGAGAATATGTGAGTGTATGGATGCCTGTGTGTGTTTTTGCTGAAATGCCTGATTGGGGAGCTCACCTGCCGATACCCCCTAAAAGGTATTTCATTAGCGAGTCTTTTACAATACAAGCAGAGGAACAAAGCCTCAGTTACGCCTGTCTCCACTCCAACTCAACGGGGCCCTCCAGGACGCCTGTAGCTGTGTGTGGGAAGAGTAGAGAAGAGTGGAGGAGCAGTGAGGAGAGGCTATCCCTGTTCATAATCTCATGACAAAAGGCAAAAAGGCATCATCCTATTAACAGCGTGATCTTCACCAGCTCATGCTAGCTCCTTTCCACAGGGGGCTCTCTTTTATTATTAAGGTGAGTGGGTGATAGGGAGCAGGAAAGGCGCCCGGCGCCTGCCTATTAGCCCTGGGACAAGAGTAGGTATGAAGGGGGAGAGTACAGAGGAGAGACCTCATGCTAGGGTCTGGCTTGGTGTCTTTTTCTATTCTTCAGAATGAGAGCCTTTGCTTGGACCTTTGGGGGCTGGCTTCTATTAAGCTCCAGTGATACAACAGAAGGTGGGAGAGATTCTTCAATCAAACACCTCAACACCAATGGTGATCACTGGGAAAACATCTTCAGCTCCACCTGTTAAAACTCATTTGATGCTGATTCACATTACTCCTCAGCACCACTATAGCCATGTCAAGTATTACTCGTTAAGGGAATTCTGACTTTCATTATTGTGAGACTCGTAGCATAACCTGCTCTACATTAATTTTGTATTATTTATACTCAAAAATGGTTGAAAATTAATTCTTGATCTATGCACATAATAACAATACTGTGTACTGAAGGAATGAGCCATTAAGTTGAGTCGTGTACATTTTGATTGACGCCATAAAAAGCATTTATAGTACTATGCACGTTCCTGGCAGTACTGCAGTTTGTTTGAGCTCAGCTATATGATTACAAAAATATACTGAATATGTTGACAAATTCACTCACATTTCTCTGCTGGCTATTTAAAATGGAAGAATCCAACGCTAAATAAAATTTGACAAAAGTAATTACATGTGTCATTATTTGAATCTATTTAATGATTGCAAGTTAAGGACAGAGACTTGGAGTATTGACTTGGAGTTTTTGTATAAAGCTGGGTATCCAACAGTCGCTTTGCTAAATAGTCAGTGTGTGTATGTGGGAGAGGGAGAGAGAGGGAAAGAGACTACTGAGAAGAAGAGAGATTAGTCTGTTTTTCTGTTTGAGTGTTTTGTCTTCTTCTCAGTGGGGGTGCTTGCCTCTAGCCTCAGGTTACACAGGGGAATTGTGGGGGAAAAAGTAGCCTGAGCTGTGTTAGTGAATAACAGCAATGCCAGGCTTAATGTTAAAACGTGCTTAGAAGAGGTAAGGTACTTAATACAAATCCACAAAGATGATCAAAAATATGTCCTCCTCACACTGAATTCCACCTCCTTTATAAATATGTAGAAGATCTTTTTCTGTGACAAAACACTCCCACATCTCCCATCTTTTGTTAGTGTATAGTATCTTACATGGACACTGAAACTTATGCTACAGTTATTTTACTTATTTTAAGTGATTTATCAGTAAATATACAAACATGTATACATAAATATCCTACTCAGTTTTGAGTGCAATGGACAATTTACAACTGATTATAGCAAAGCAAAGCACACACACACTCACTCTCTCCTACACACAATTTTGATTTGAGCTAATTTGGTGCGATAGAGAGAACTTTGAGGGACCTTTAAAGGTATGTCAAAGTATAGATACTGAAGAGATGCACTCCTTCTAAGTCCACCGGCTTACAACGTGCTCCACACACACACACACACACACACACACACACACACACACACACACACACACACACACACACACACACACACACACACACACACACACACACACACACACACACACACACACACACACACACACACACACACACACACACCTCCGCTCATCATCGTCCTCCATTCTCCTCTGTAGCCCAGTAAAAAGCCTGTGATGACCTGGGTGTGTAGCTTATTAACCTCCCCATCAGTTCTTATCAGCCAATGAATAGCCCAGTCATCTGCCCCTCCTCCTGAATCTAAGGGTGAAAAATTTCTCCTCACGTCAGGGCTATAATTCAATCCACACACAAATCATTGAAGGTGTGTGCGCGCAACACACGCACAAAAAGACAGAGAGAGGGAAGGGGCTCAGCGCTAACATTTTGTCAACCTTAGTCCTGGTGGGCTTCCAAGACTGGCGTGGACCAGATGTTACTGAAATTATCAACAATTGGAAAAAAACAACAGAAGGGGTGTACATGGTTTATGTGTGTGTGTTTGTGTGTGTGTGTGTGGGGGGCAGAATAAATTAATGGCTGATTTCTCCCCTTGCTTTGATGGCATTAAGAGCCCTCTTCTTCTCAATGTGCCGCGTTAAATGCTTTTCTCTCCTTCTCTTTTTCCCTCCGTTTCTCCCTTCTTTTTTTGACAAGCAGGGCCACCCAGCAGAAAGCAACTGATGCAAAACGCCGGAGTAATCCCCCCCTCCCCTCCATCCACAGCTACCACCACCCCTCCCACTATCTTTAGTCTTTGACACAGTAGCCATTATCTGTGGGATTTAGTTAAACCAAACCTTCATGTATTTGTTAGGCCCTGGGTTCGTTTTCTCCTCTGACTGCTCTGCTTGAGTGTGGCCAGGCTGGGGGGAGTTTTTTTTTTCTTCACATAATCAGTACAGCTAGCAGGAGACACATGAAGAGGGGGTCTACAATGCCATCCAGCTAGATTCTTCTTAAAGTCTGAGCTGCAATTTGTAACCTTGTTTGCTTTGATTGCTGCAAAAACACTAAACTAAACTTAAAAGAAGTTCCAACAAAATAATTTTACTTTACTGGTACCAAAATACTGAATGGAGCTGTACATATGGACCAGGAAAAAGAATACAACTTGTTTCTTGACATTTCCATGCACTATATGTTAAATGAAATGGATATAAGAACTACTACTTAAACTTAATCTCATCACAGTTAGGGGTTTGTGTCTGAATCCCATGTAATTAAACTGAGCATAGCTATAAGCTTATACTGTAATTAATCCAGCCAAACGTATAAAAAGAAAGTCAACACATCAAAGGAAATATCTTTCTAACCTGAAAGCAAGGTTGAAAGCAACCCTAACCCCTATATACAGAGTCAAAAAAATTTTTTTTGCATTGTTTTAATTGCAGATTGTGACTTGTTTCTACTGCCAACTCGTATCTTTAAAACCGTGTTTAACACTGAGGCCTTCCTCTCTGCCACATGCAGCTACAGAGCAGTATTATTGAATCACTGTTGAAATTTGCAGATAAGCCGGGGCTCTGTGGGGCTAAGCTAAGGTTAAGCCAGGTGGTTTAGTTCCCTGAGTATGTGTTTACACACACACTGAGGTGTGAACCATTTCGGGAGCTTAGAGGGGCGGAGAAACATGAGTTGATTTAGTGCTAGTGTAAACCTTAGTACCTGTTGATGGTGTTAATTGGGACAGCTTAACACAAACATCAGCATACATCTGTAGGGTTTGTGATGCGGGCCACGACTCAGATTTAACATCCTTTAGGGGAATACACACTGGTATATTAGGGAAACAAAAACTGTCAATTGCAGAGAGCAGGCATCAAATGTCTTTTTTCATGATTCAAATCAAAGTGTTGCCAATTTTACTTTATTTTATGTAGCCATAATTCTTGTACAGCTGTCTTGTGTTTAGATTTAAGAGCTCTGGCTTACTTTGCTAAATTAAAAAAAGTTTATATTTCTCAAGAACGGTTTTAGTACAAATACATCAACACATATTTTTGCATTGCACATTTTCTTCATACTTAATATTAATAATTTTACATTCAATATTTTGCATATTCCATCCTGTAAACACTGTACAGCTCCTATTATTTTAAACAGATATTTCGTTTTTATTTGTAAATTTCTATTTTATATGTATGACTCTTGGTTTCTGCAGTGTTTGTTTTTTCTTTTCTCTTACTACGTTTATTGTAACCACTATGCACCAAAAAGCCAAGGCAAATACCTTGTATGTGAAAGCCTACTTGGCAATAAACATGTTTCTGATTGATACAGAAACTCAGGCAATTTGATGGCACTAGTATAAAGTAAAAAAAATCTCAAATTATAATAAGCCTTAGTTTACAATGGTTTTTAAATGTCCTTGTTAAAAAGAATCAGTCATTTAGCTTTAAACACTGACTCACACACACACAGGTCAATCCACTTTTAAGGGAGTTAGATTTATTGGTAAAGCAGCCAGAGAGAAGGGGGCAGAGAAATTTCTGAATGAAAAAGTGTGAGCATGTGAGACAGAGTGGTGATAACCCCCAGTGGAGGACCCCCCCCCCATCTGCTGACAGACAGCTGCAACCTTTTTAGCATAAGTGGCTCCGCCTGCTCCATTAGCAAAAAGAAGGAGGAGGGTGTGTGTGAGTATGTGTGTGTGTGTGTGAGAGTGAGGAGGGGAGAGCTCGACCCCCCCTGGGGTAGATGTTAGAACAAATTTGAGGGGTGTCATATTACACGCCTTGTGACAAGAAGCAGAAGGGAGGTGAACGATGAATTTGCTTGATGAATTAATCTGTGGACCAGTAATGGTGCTAACAACATTAGTCATCCTTCTTACATCTCTGTACTGCAATTCATTAGTTTCTCCCCTCATATCTCTCTGTTACACAATCACTGCATCCTTTCAATCTTCATCTTTACTCTCTGCCTGTTTCTCTCCTTCCTGTCATAGGTTTGCTTAACGGCTCAGTCAAAACAAAACTACTATATCAATAAATAGATATTTTGGTAAAAAAATAAATAAACAACAACTGTTCACTGTGTGCACTGTTCAAACCTTTAGAGGTAAAGAAGGTTGGTTTGTTGAATATACTCCACAATTTGCATTGTCCCTAATGTGTTTGTAAATGTGTCAAATAAATCCCCCCACAGCATTACATTACAACTGACACCAACAACAGGCTGTTACTGCCACTGGCCATGGCTCAAGCTTTGATTCAATACACAAATGCAAAATTGCTGTGTTTAAATAGATATTTAAATGGAAATGTATTGGGAAAGACAGCTGTTGGTATTTGTAGCCTGGAGTGCTCATTACAATGGGAAATGGGGAGGAGTGTGTATGGGGAGGGGGGGGATGACAACGGTAGCATGGCGAGCAGCTGTGTTAGCAAGTGAATGGTGTAATTACTGGCCAAACCTCTGTCATTAACCTGCATTGTCGAGTGCCACCACATCCGTTACCATAAGAAAGCCTTAATTAATTGACTGCAAGGTTGAAATTCAATTATGTCGTTGGGGTCCAGTTTGTTAACTAAATAATAATCAACCACTTTCTAAAAAAAAAAAACAACAAAAAAGAAATATCCCTAGTGAATCTGAGCTATGCAGGAATATTTTTCTTTTAAATTTTAAATGTTAATTTCCAAAGAGATGGAAGCAAGATAAAGTTAACATAAACAAACAAACAACAAAATATAAATGGAGGTGGAGCAAAACAGGTGGATTAAATTATCACTGCAAACCAAAAAAACGTAAGATAAATTTATATGAAAGATGGTTTTCAGCTTCAGCACAAAAACAAGACAATCAAACAGAAATAAACCACTGTGGCTCTGGTTTATTTGTTTTTGTGCGTCACTGTGCTGCTTAAGTGTGTGTGTTGCTGAGTGTGCACTACATGCCCTCTGTGGGTGTGTGTATGAACATATTCAGTGTGTTTGATAAAGTGTAACTTGTGTATTGAGTGCATGTGTGTATATCCTGTGTTTGTATGCGTGTGTTTGTAACGATGTGTTTGGCAGCTTGCAGCATGGATTTTTGGACCGGCTGCTGCATGAGGTCTCAGGCAGAGAGGCGGCTGATGAAAGCACTGGCGGGATGCTCCAATAAAGAGCAGATTATCATAAGCGGCCATTGTCCACCTCCCAATTCTCTCCAACAAACCCCCCACCCACCCACCCACCCCACCAATCCCCACTTACTCACCCCTCTGCTGAAAATGTTAATCGGCCCTATCGCTGGCAGGCTGAGCAAAAGAGGAGTGCCTGGCCCAGTCAGTACAACTTTGACTGATTCAGAGGAAGCGTGGAAAAATATTAAGGGTTAAAATAAAAAAACGGCGACAAAATCATCAGACAGAAAGATAAAAACATATGGGACGAAAATAAAGGAAAATGAGAAGTAGCCCACAATAATTCTGGCTCTAGTTTAAGAAATCTAACTTGTGCGTCTTCTGTGGCGAGTAGCTACACCCCCTTCCCCTTCGTCCTAACAAACTCCCTCCCTCCCTGCCGTTGACTCCATCCACCCAGCTCGTTTTATCTGAAGATTCTCAGACAATGCCTAGAGGATCCCGTTCCCTAATCTTCCTAAAAATCCCCCTTTCATCCCCACTGTTAAAGAATGTATGAAAGGCTGACACCAAGCTGGAGAAAAGAAGAGGGGGAAGAAAAAAAAAGAAGCGGTGCACATCTGGGAGGTGAGGGTGGTGTCACTTTGTTGGACTGGGGGCGGGGGGAGCGCAGGAGAGGCAGGCGCTCAGCATTGGTCGCTTGTGCAGAGTCCTTGCAAGTTGACTAATTAAATTGTTTTGCTGCTCAAACATTCAAATGGCCGAGGAGATTAAGGGCATGAGCGGGAATGTGAGAGTGTGTGTGTGTGTGTGTGTGAGAGTGTGTGTGTGTGTGTGTGTGTGAGTGTGTGTGTGTGGGGAGGGGTGTTAATCTGTGTTCTGACCCAGCTGAACCTTCGAGTCACACGCACATTTTTACACAAAACAAAAAAGCTCAAATCCTTTGTTTTGTCCCCTCAAAGGCAAGAAAAAGGCAATGGGTTTTAAAGGAGTGATCCCTAGATTTCTTTTTCCCCCATAGGGAAGAACGGTGCATTTGCTAAGGAAGTGAATTCAAGATGACCACAAACACATTCCACTGTGGTCTGATACAAAACCATTCGACTGAAATTGAGTGCTCTTTTTGTAACCCTGACAACAACAAGAAAATGACCAAAGGCTTAAAAAAGGAACGCATCTTCTTGACTGTGTATCTCAGTTGCCATGAGCTTAGCTTACGAATTGGGTCTGTGATTATGGACAAACAATAGTCGCAATCTCTCTGCTCAACAATTTCAATCACAATTTACACAGTGGACAAGCCTTCAACATAGCCTGGGTTTATTTTCAAGCCTACCTTTAGTGAAAGATTCAAGAGAAGAGCTGTGTTTGAAGCTTAATGTTACTTGATTCATTTTCAAAAGTGCACCAAACAACATTTTTTTTTACACCAACAAAACACAGCAATGTAGCACCTGAAAAACAAAGCGTACACTGATTAAAGCCAACACCAAAACCTCTCTCCCTCCATCTTTCAGTCTGTGAACTGGGTGGGTATTATAGTCAGTGCTGAAAGATTAGACTGGTTATCCCATTAAAGTTGGTAAAATGCCATTCTTGTGTCTTTAAGCTCTCGTATAGGAGGTCAAGATGAGTCTGCCTGCGCTTACAAGGCGGGCACGGATGTAATCTGCCCAAAGTTACAATAATTAATGTTAAGCTTCTTCAGCAATACGTTTGTGAAAGAACTGGCCCTGATAATATACTTAAAGCTGCACACGCTGTTTGTGTTGCCGCAACAAGACAAGCAGGGCTTGATGTGTATGCGTATATATGTGTGTGTGTGTGTGTGTGTGTGTGTGTGTGTGTGAGAGTCCCTATGCCACTCACGTAGGCCAGCTTAAATCTTTAGTCAAACTATAAGCTGATGCTGCCACAATGCCGGATTAGGACAACAGGCATGGGAAAAAGAGTGAGAGGCCGGCTCTCTTGATGCTAAGGAAATATAAACATAACACACGCATTCTGACAATGATGCCTGCACCCCATCACCATTAGTTTTAGGACAACAAGTAGTGAACACTGGAATACAGCTTTAAAAGGAGGAAGAGATGTTTCTACAACAGTGTGCACGTGTGTGTGTCTAGTAGTGATCTTAAATCACTTAATCGTGGATAATGGCAAATACAAAAAAAAAACAATACACTTAGATAAATGAAAATGTGCTTGCAAGACGTAGTTTGGATGGCTGTGATTTAGAGCCACAGGTTGATAGTGAAGCTGTTCACATTCAGCAATCCTCCACACAATCACACACCAAGTCAAGGCCAGCAGCCCGTTCCAATGTGAAGGCATTGACAGTCCGGTCTGTCCCTTTCTCAGATACTGAGGGGAATAGGCTGCATGTGTAAAGTACATTAAGCTCTTGCTGGATCCCTCCTTGTGCCATTCTCCTCTCGTCGACTCGCAGACACAAAGGCAGATTAAAGGAGCGCACGCCATAAAAACCCTGTGTCAATCTTATCGGCTTCGAGTGCAATTTTTAAACATATGTTAATCTGGGAGAGCTAAAACTCATTCTCTCCTCTCTCTGCTTGTTTATCTCTTATCAAATGCGCAGTAGGTGAGAGGCAGCTTTGCGGTGCGGCTAAGTGCCATTATTTGGATAATTGCGTCCATTGTTGCAGGTTATATAGCTATTTGAAATGGGAGGTGTGTGTAAATAGGTGCAGGGGCCAGGTAGGGGGTGGTTGAGATGGGGCCAGAGGATTTTCTACGAAGGCTACATGACGCATTTGAATGCTTCTTTATACCTCAAGCTGCATTTTCAATAAGGAGTGTCTGATATATTTTTCTGTATAGCAATACCTTTAGAAAACTAACAATGCCAAGGTCAGAAGTACTACATGAATTGGTAGAAAGACAGTAATGATGAATGGTAAAATTAGAATGGTAACAAAACACATTAATGACACCACCGAAGTTCAAGCTATTCAATCTGTGCAAGCGGTTCTTTTCTTAGCACTGTGTATGAAGGTTATATGATACTTAAACAAAAGTTTGATACAATATCTTAAAGACAACCATGTAATAACATTCATTATTACAATATAATCAAAATTAATAATGTATAATGAACAGACAGCTTCTGTTGAAATGTACTAATATTTTTCTCATATAAATCAATAAACTCCTATAAATATTTGGAGTGTTGCAGGAGGTGAACGTTCTCCTAATGTTGCATGTGTGAAGGACAGTGCTCCCAGTGGTGCAAGAATAACAAGTTCATTAGTCGAGGGGGGGCGCCGCAGGAATTCAAATTCCCCCCGGCCTGTGCCTGGCTTCTGATTGGCTGGCTGCGTCGGCATGGCGAGACTCATTAGAGCCCAGCAGTAATTAAGAGTTGTTAGAAAGTGAATTCTCCAACCGCAGATTAGAAAATTAAACTATTTACTGATTACATATTAATAGAAGACAACAATGGCGCTTGCCATAAGCTTGGAAGGCAACCAAGGAATAAATCTGTGTACTTAATTACCATAAACAATGGGGGCATAGAAATGGAGTTTTATGCACACTCCCTCCTGTAATGTGTCTGATATCAGAAGACACTTGACAATTCTTGTTCAATTATCTCTATTATTTAATGTGCTGTGAACTGCCTCTGAGTAAATAAATTAACCACCCCAATTACTTGGGATGCATCTGGGGAGGGCCGTGGCGTAATAGAAAATGCTGCAGAAAGCTGCATTGTGCCCAAACCAGGGGAGAGAGGGGGGAGGAGAGGAGATGTGTGGAAAAGGAAGGAGGGCAGGGGTGAGAGAAAGAGACAGAAATAAAGATTCACAGGGATAAAAAGGAACAAAGCTAATAAGAAGTGATGCAGTGGGTTGAGACTGAGAGAGTGGGAGAAAGAGACGAAGAATGATAAAAAGAAGAAAGAATACTGATATGGAAAGCATAAAAAGTACACTGAAAGAGGTAGAATTAAAAAATTAAGATTATTAAAGACTTCATTTCTTGTGGCAAACATTATATATGTATAAATACGCAGAACGACAAAACTCTTTGCTTAGAGAACAGGGGCAAAAAAAGGATGAGGAAATGACAAAGCAAAAGCATGTGATATCAAAGGGAATATTGAGGACCAGCAGAGCACAGTGGATCTTCCCAGGCTTTCTGCTACTGGAGCAGAGAGATGAACAATCAGTCATGGGTCAGTCGGTCTGTCTGTTCACATCTGCCCATCAGTCCTGCAGCGCTGTGCGCTACCACAGCACCACTGCACACTGAGCTCACCCAAACTTACCTCAAGAGGTCTGAATCATATGATCATATGCACTGCTATGACATCCACCCTGCTTAGAAAGGCTGCTCTGTGTCTACGAACAAACTACACATAGCTCTGAGTATAATCGACACACATACACATTATTAAACAGATGGCTAAATGTATAACTGTTAATATGAGAATAGTCAATGAAGTAGGAAGTTTGTTTTAAGAAGAGATCTGTAAATCTCTCAACATATGAATAGTAGCTACGACTTCTTCTCCTCTCTTCACCATTTTCCATTTTCTCTACTTCTTAGTGCTAACCCGAGCTCCTCTTAAGTCTCAAATTTTTAACTGAGTTTCTCATTATCTATTCTTTTGTTGAGATCACATCTGAACTCCAGCTTAATAGTGGAAAGTGGTGTCAATTTTATTTCTTATTTCTTTTCTTTCACAAGAAAGGCCTGCTCTAGGGTTGGGTGATGGCACGAATATATTGGTTATTGGCCGGGTCCTTTTATTTTTGGCAACTTTTCTCATTTTATTTTGCACTAGAGCCGCTGCTCAGCGACAGACTCTTGTTAGTAAGTGAGGAAAAACAGATGTAGAGCCAGCACATTTTCATATTTAACTTGGTGAATTAAGGGTTTACTTGGACCAGTTTGACGACAAGGTATACAGCAGCGAGGCACTTAACAGTGGCTCTGACCGGGACAAAGACACGGCACGGACAGGAGAAGCATCATTTAACTCGGTCAGACACCAGAGTTGGTGTTTGTTTGAACAGTGGAAAGACTAACCAAGATAGTTTTGGTGAGTTTTATTTTGTTTCTGTTAGAATGAAGTGTGTTTTACTGAACAAGGTGTACGGTGGTATTTAAAATTTCAAAATGTCCAATATTGCCTAACCCCAGCCTGCCCTCAAAAGCTCAACTGCTGTCTCAAGTCTGTAGAGGTTTGGCATTTCATAAACACATGCTTTAGTCTGGATCAGGAAAACTAAAATTATAGCTGAAGGTAGATTGAGTGAGAGGTAGCTCTTTGTGCTTATGTGTAAAACAGTGTGTCATTAAGAAGAAACCTACATGCTTAGTAAACTCCCTAGACAAAACATGGTTTTAAGCAGATCATAAAAGCAGATCACAAGGATGTCAAAACCTAGAAGTTGAGCAGAAACACACCTGTCTCATGTGACAGGTAATGTAGTTTTGGTGCATGACTTTGATGAAAATGTTGTTGTGTTTTAGTCTTAACAAAGACACAAGAATGGTGGAGGCAGTCGATAAAAAGTGGTGGTGGATTTCACAATTAGTGAATTTGGTGATTGGCTCTGCTGAACTGTCATTTGGCTGATTAACAGCCAATTTATTATAATAGGGACTCACAAGAAAGTAACATTGTGTGTTTAAACAGACCCTTGTACATTTAATAAGATATTTGGGAAATAGAAGGACCTATGGACATTGGCTGTTCTTCAAAAATTATCAACATTTGCTGGTAGCTGTTTCTCACTATGTCCCCTAGTGAAGTACAGGCACCAGTCAGATGTGATTGATCAATACTGGATGTTTTGCTTACAGCCAATCAGCCACAGCTTCAATCAGACATTCTGGGTCCAGAGAAAAATATCTATCATCTATGACAGCCTATAGAAAGGTGACCTCGGTTGCTGAGGTGATAAAGGTTACTTTAGTTACCACCTGTCACTGGCGCATCTCGCTCTGATGCCTCCAGACTCTGGCCTAAAGGCACAATCCATAACCTATTGGATGAGTCTCTGGGATAAGTGCTGCAAAATGAGATATGGAAACTGAAATGCACTTTCAGGAAGTGAGAAAGGTGGTCAACATCATATGGCAACTTTTATCCCCTTGCTGCAACGCAATGCCAGTGTAGAATCGGTACCAATTTGTGGGTGCATGTTTCTATTTTGTAATGGAGTCCTAAATAAAGTCTAGTGCCTCATGGTTAAGCTTGACCTTCCCAGCATAAACATGTTAGGACCTTATAGGCTAACAGTTTGTTTGCTGTTGATGAAAACTATACTGTAAGTACCACTGATTCAACATGGCACTTATAAAATACATATTTTATGATATATAACCGTATCACACATATATATTGTACTGTATCACACAGTAGTCAGTGTGTTGATGTGTGGAAACCACATTTTCTCGATTTCATTCCCCACTGATGTTATAAGGGGGTGAAAAGCAACCAAGGTGAGTTTCTCTTCGTGATACCCTTTTATTATTTTGTCCTTGCCTTCCCTGTTGTCACACTCTTCCTTTTCTAGTGAATCATATTTTTCAGGAGGGGACCGCAGGTATATATATATATATTTATTTATATACTTATATAAAGAGAAATCTTTATGGCTGAAGGTGTTTGGAAGTAAATAACCTGGCGTCTTGCTGGCTAGCGGCTGGTTTATCAGTGGGTGAAGAAGAAGAAGGAAAAACAGCCCTTCAGATTGACACAATGGCATGCGCTCCGACAGGGGAAGAGGGCACGGAGGCAGGGAGGGAGGCGAAAAGGAGGAAAGCGAACACAACAAACGGAGGAGAGATAGTCTCGATATCATGACCCAAATGGGATGGGGAAGGTGAGCACAAATCCCACCGCCCCAGTTTCCTTTTCTAAAACCTCCTCTTCTATCCTTCCGGTGTAGCTTTTTTAAGATTTTGGAAGCTAAACCCACCAAGGTGGGCACTGATATATCAGAAAAAGCACGAGAGCTGCTACTAAATTACTACAGCAAATACTGTAGGTACACTTTAAAAACATTTGCAAACATAAAAATTTTACACTTCCTAGACCATGTTTTTTTTTTCCCAACAGCATTCTTGGGTAAGGAATGGGATGGTTTAGTATCACAAATGGGATGCTATTCTCCAATTTCAGTTAGGGACTTAACGGAGCCAAGGCCCCTCTTTTGGCTCGGCACACAGTCTCATGTCTTAACAAGGCTTTACCCCCGGCCAAATCTTAAATAAAAACCTTCCGAATCTGGCTCCCTACGCCAAACCAGATTGCACTTTGTATGCGCGGGTGTGTAAGCATTTGTGTGTGTCTGTTGTGGATTTGTGAACTGTGTCAGTGCTCATGTTGTGTTGCCTCGTGTTTTTTTTTTTTTTTTTTTTTTAAACATTTCTTTGCCTCTCCCTCTCTCCTCCCTTTAACTCCCCCGTCTTTCCTTATACAGCATATCAATGAAGGCCAGATATGTACTAGGGGAAGGAGGGTGTATGTGTGTAGCCGTGCATGGCTGAGCGCACTGTTCAATAGTGTGGAGGCTGGCTGGCTGGGGCCGCGGCTGGCAAACGGCTGCAGCGGAGACTTCGGCTGGGGCTCCGCTATCGCACCCAGTTATCGTTTCCCCCATGAAGGGCTCCCTTATCACCCCAGCCCAGAGAGGTCTCCCTTCTTCTCCCATCCCCGAGACACACTCCCCCTCTCTCTCCCCTCCCTACCCACCCGTTCCCTCCCTTCTCCACCTCCTCCCTTACCCCCCCCCCATCCCTTCCTTTCATATCCACCCAGCGCTCCGTCGTGCAACATTCAACTGAGAGGGAGGGAGGGGGGGGTTGGGGGCTTCAAAGATTCTCTCTCACACAAACGCACACATAAATACACACACACAAACTCCCTGAGTGCACATGCGTGTGTATGTGCGTGCGTACGCTCAATTTGCCAAAACAGTTTTTCCAGTGTAATTGGGCTTGGGGTACCTGTGTCCATGAGATAGCGCAGCCTCTTCTCCACGCGAGCTGCTCGGGCGTCTATGTGCCTCTGCTCGCTCTCCAGTGCAGACAGCTCCCCAACCACATACTGACTGGTGTCTTTGAACGCCTTCTGTCAACCAGAGAGAGAGAGTGTGTGAGTGAGTGAGAGTGAGAGTGAGAGAGAGAGAGAGAGAGAGAGAGAGAGAGAGAGAGAATGGTTATAAGAGAAAAGGGAAAAGTAGCGAGATATAGAATTAAATACAGACAGAGAAAAGAACGAGAGAGGGATGAGACAGAATGAGGGAGAATAAAGAAATGCAGAGATGGAATGAAGCAAAAAGGTAATAGGGACAGAAAAGAGAAAAGAATGAAAAAGAAATGAAAAGAGAGAAGATATAAAACAGGAGGAGGAGAGTGATAATGTATAAATAGATGTGCAGTGTGTCCACAAATCTTTCATACATAAAACAAAAGAGAATTTTTTGAGAGAAAAGTTTACTCTCAAAATAAGAGATAATAAATACAGTTAATGACTAACTGTTGAACACTCATGTTTTGTCTGAGCTTTGTTTCACATTTTTAAATTCCTCTCACATATCATCAGAGCAACTTTACAGTGAAAGAGCAGCAAAGCTTTAAATACCAAATCAAAGGACTAAATAAATGAAGACACTTCATTATTATAAATCTTTATTTACTCCAAATAATCAAGATAACACGTATAATCATTGGCCATGTTAGTGATCAATATTACTTGATAACATAACTTAGATGGAACTAAACAGGTAGGGAACTTAGTCAACACATTTTTGTATAAATGAGGGTTGTAGTGTAGCCTGCAAATGTCTAAAAAATAAAATAAATCAATATCCTTAAATCTTACTGGTTTCCACTTATTGACACATGTGTCTATGTGTTTATCCATTATTCGTATGTGTGATCTACTCATTTTAACTCCTTGTTGATAAAAATGTGCTGAGTGAAGGAAGGATAACGAAAGGTAGGATAAAATAAGCACTTGGCACAATAAACAGGTTAGATGAAAAGCTGCAGTTGACAAACATTGTGTGTGTACTTTGTGTAGAACTCCTGCCGGTCCTGCATCAAAGGCTCCGATCATGCTTTCTCACAGTACACTAATGCAGTTCACCCAACTGATTTAATTAATTGATGATTGATTAATCATTCACATCCCTAACAACACTTTGAGACTGAGTATGCCCAGTTATATCTCATACTGTTGGCACCCAATGTTCAATCAGTAATAATATTCCTCAGTCACTGAGCTTTGGCCTTTCTTAAACTGCTAACTTTTCAATAGTGGACAAGCCTTATATGGTATTTACAAGTGTTCCTGTACATTTTAATTAAAAACACTAAATGTATTTAAAATACATTTAAATAAAATATTTACAACTTCTGTGTCTGACTCACATGACATGATTTAAATGGTTTCCTATTCTGAATATTTAAATGAAGTAGAGGAACATTTAGATAGACATCTGCATCAGTAGAAGAGGCTTTACTAAGAAAGATTTTACATAAATCATGTAACAAGTTGTTTAAACTTGTATTCAGTCTACAATACTTATTTCTGCAGTGTAGTCATAACCCACCTGCAGGTTAAATTGTCTCCATGGTCCTTTAAACCAAACCTTACATTCAGCTCATACACACAAACAGCAGCCACTCCATCACTATAGGTATTCAGACACACATACACACACCCATCACTCTATAACCATATGCACTTAATACACACTTCATTTCTGACCCCTCTTCACCTCTGTATCCTGACTGCTTGCTATTCTCCGGAGAAACTCCTCTGAGTGAGGAGAAATGTTTATTCAAATTCACTACTGAGGATGCATCCGAAAAAATATCTCCATTTTATTGCTGATGCACTTCATTTTTCTTAATGGGAAGGAGAACTAGTGAGCAGGAGAGAGAGAGAGAAAGTTTTTTTTTTTTTTCATTCCACCCAGGCCAGCACTTTTCCCCTGTACTCTTTCCAGCGTTTGAGTGTGTGGCTCTGTGCACGTGGGATTTGTGCATTGTGTGTGTGTGTGTTGATTCCAAGCAGCCTCTCTTCCCCCTCCCTCTTCCCCCTTGCGCGCTCTCGCTCTATCACCATATTTTTCCTTGGCAAATCAATTTTACACATGATCAGCCCACTCCCCTTGCCGCGCTCGGCCCAGCCGTAATTAAGAGGAAGGAAATTACCATATATATTATATTAATGCAAACATCATTCAGCAGGTAATTCTTGGCTGATCGGGATAATGGAAAGGTTGAACACCCATTAACCCTGGGGCCCAGGCACTGGGAGGAAGAGGGTGTGTGTGTGTGTGTGTGTGTGTATGTGTGTGCGCATGGGACTGGGGTGGAGGGTGCAGGGTCGAGGGTAGGAGAGGGCTGCTTGGGAAGAGAGATTCACCCCGTGGTCTCCAGTGGCACACACTCACTCACATACACACTTAATGAAATAATAGCATTCTTATAGACACACTCTTTGTACGCACAATTTCAAACACAGGCTAAGAATAGAGGGCGAGTGTGAGTGTGTGTGTGTGTGTGTGTAAACACACACTTGAAGGACACGGAGGCACAGCTTCTTTGCAGACACACTCGCACACCTCTAAATGGCAGAGCAGCTGATATCTACCATTGTTATAATTAAAAAATGGGAGATCAATACTTGGACATCTCTGTGCAGAAGAGAGGACAGTAGAGAGAGAGGGAAAGTGAGAGGCAGAGAGGTGGACAAGGTGGAGAGGAGGAGGTAAACTTAAGCAAAGAGGGAGCAGAAGGAAGAGCTCAGTGATAGATTTATCTAAGACAAGACAGGAGAGGCAGAAAGAAAGCTGACTAACAGAAATAAAAAAAAAAAGGCCAAGTAGGAGTAATTAAGGGATACAACCTTCGACCTCACTGCCAATCCCTTACTCCCCTATTTTGCCTTGCCAAGCTCACCTTGAACGCTTTATAAAGCTAAAGCTGCAGGCAAAATAAACGAACTTGGTCACCATGGCTGAGCAAGAGTTATTACTGGGGCCTATCACAGTACTAACTCTACAGGCAGTTGGATTTTTAATTGCTTTTAGTTGTTGCAGAAAAATGACAAACCTCCTCTTCAAATGGTCTGCGAATATCAAGCTCTGTCGGTGAACCTCTATCCTCCTCAGCCCTCCTCAGATCCTCAGGAACAGACTTTTGTCTCTTCACCTCTGGAGGGATGAAGGACAGGAAGTGTGAAAGGGAAGTAGAGACATTCACAGTGAGATAAACATTGAGAGATTTATTTTGGTTGTGTTATGTGTCTATCATAAGGTTTAACATGCTTATAGTGCCAGGTGGTTAGCAAACTCTGAGGCCTAAGTGCTCTTCTAGATCAAAAATAAATTACAAATTGTTATCGTAAGACTTATTACTAGTTTTATTGTTATTGTGAAAGCTTCTGCTGCTGCTATTGCTAATGTGACTATTAGTGAGAAAGCCTGATATTCTTTTGTCAAACAAGCAATGATGTACTCATCTTTAGTGTCAGCTTTCAATTATTTTAGTGAATTAAAAGGAATAACTGCGCTTTTTCCACATAAAATGTACTTTGTTTATGGATGTACAGGGTTTTTTGCTGATTGGTGATTTATTAAGAAATTATAGATGGTTTGCATGTTTGGTTTGAAATCTTGAAACGTGTTAGGAACTGAGGTAATGTTATGTTTTTGGAGACTGATATCTTGAAGTTTAATTCCTGATTCAACTGGTTAGAAGAAAACAGGAGCAGAGGAAAGTCAGGTAAGTGTTTGTGTTGCAGTGTCCCCCACCTGGCCTGCTCTCCACATACTGGCTGAAGGACTTCAGCTGTGTTTTCCTGACTGCAGAATCCTTGTTGAAGACCACTGGGCTACGTAACCTTTCTGTCGCTCTGCGCAGCCGTTCTGCTCGCAACTCCTCAGCGTTATTCTGTCAAAAACAGAAAATTTGTATTCAGCTTGGACAGGTATTGCTTACTGGTGATGTTATGTGTCACATGAACTGAATAGAGTGCGTTGAACAGTGGGTGAAAGCAGCTGATGAACATATGCAACGTCAAGAGGTGCACAGAGAGTTCAACTCCAAACAATATCTGTTAAAAAAGTTAAAAGACAACTAACACACTCCACACTCAAATGGAGTAGTTGATTAAACTTCAAATTATTGAATTTAACACAAATTCTGTGATTGGTCTGCTGCCTCTCCACATCTTGTCTATTATTCTGTCAGCCTCTACCAGCCACTTAGATCTACTCTCAGGCTTTTATTAGGCAGCCATTTAAGGATTTCACAGCTGCTCTGTGATTTTTGTGATCAAACACAAACACACACACACACACTATTAGTGCACATGTGAACACGTGCGTGCAAACACACCTACTGACATGCCATGAGATAAATCTGGTAGAATTTGATATGTTAGCTACATTGTGGTTTGCGTGAACACCTAACACTCTCTCACACACACTCTCTCTCTCTCTCTCTCTCTCACTCTCTCATGAGAGAGACAAAAAGGAAGCAATTAACTTGACTTTCAACAAAACCCCGAGCCAGAAAATATATTCAGATTATGCAAAATGCAAAAAAAACGCTATTGTTTTCAAAGTGAACATGTGTTAAAAAGCTACACGCTCGCTTCTCCCACTATCAAAAACAGCATGCAGAAATGCTTTATTACCAGGCCTCCAAATATGCCAAGCCGAGTGGAAAAGAAACCGACTCGGGCTAAGATTGACGCTGTGGCAACGTTAATAAGACGGCGAAACGTGTAATAAAGTCGACAATTAGGGCAAACATGTTCCACTGCTTGAGACGGAGAGAGATAGTCAAGCAGGGTGTGTAGAGCGGGGAAAGCTAATAGAGACAGCGTGGGTGGGGAACAAGCTGTAGATGGGGAGTTGTTACTTTAGCTTCAGATTATTGACTTTCAAAAACAATGTCAGCAATTAGTCTGTCCTCACTTTGCTTTGTTTGATAGTCTGTCAGCATCTACCAGCCTCTTCAAACCCTATGTCAAGTCAAATTGAGGCAAATTTATTTATAAAGTGCAATATACAAAATGGCCAATTAAACATTTTATAAGGCCAGAGCTTAAATGTGTGAAAGCGGTACTGTTCGTGTGTGTGCATGTAAAGACTCGGGCAGCAATCCATAAGAGCAGAGAGTACATTTAAATTACTGATTGCGAGAAAAGATAAAGGCCTTCTCTCACTCTACTGTAGGTCTGATGGTTTTATTTACTTGCTAAACAAAACAAAACAAAACTGGAATAAATCTTTTCATTGGGAGATTTGTTCAGTGTCAAATTAATGTTTGCTTTCCATTAACTTTAAAGCTGTAACCTCTAATACCTCGGTTGTGTGAAGGCCAAAGGTTTTGTCTCTAACAGATTTCTTGGGAAGAGATGACAAAAAAGAAATCTTCTAATAGTGAGTATTTTCACAAAAATGTCTCTTTGTCAAGAAATATAATTGTGACATCCACCTTTTCTTTTTATTGCGCAAATGCACGTTGGGTGGGTGCTCTGCTTTTGCAAAAAAAAAAACACAAGGGTACTTTGTCCCCCTTTCTTAGTGATTAAGCAATCATTCCCAGGTATAGTACATACCAGGTGGTAAAGTACCACCTGTTGTATACTGTTAGTGTAAGTCCATTAGGTAGAGCAAAAAAACACTGTTGGGTTCGGAGTTTGATTCCCATTTCAAGTACTCGTGGTACCATAACAGAAGGAGTCCATTAGTGACTGATTTTATGACTTTTTCACATATTTGTTTGCAGGAAAAAGTGTAACAATCACTGATAATTGGATGTCAAAGGATTTATTGGATTAATGTTTCTGTCCTTGTCGGAGAAGGATTTTTTTTTGTGTGTTGACTGGTAAAAACTGCAAGCCCCTGCAAAATCTACAGGACATTGTTGATTTAGCAAACGAGTAAATCCCTGGGGAGACTGATTAGGGCACCGTGGCTGTCTACCCAATTATTACTTACTGTTTAACTGTTGTGAATCTGACTACTGACACTCATACTCACTTCACTGGACTATAACCAGAGGTTAAACCACACTGCTTCAAAGTTAAACTGCTGCCACATTACAACCAGACCTGAATGAAAACCACACAGGAACACACCAATATGACCAAACAACATCTCTATTGGCCTTCCACGTTGTCTTAAAAAAGTACCAGTATACAATGTCTCTCTTTCTACCACGCGCACACACACACGCAGAACACCTGCCCACTTGGCTACCCCTTTGGCTCCCCTTTACACTCTGGGACAAGCAGATATTGGGGTGTTCTCTCTCTCCCTCCCTTTTTACACTTTCTTTCACTCTGTCTCTTTATCTCTCATCACTGCTATCATCACTGTGGCAGTAGTGAGTCAGTGCTTTTGGTGTGTGTGAGTCTGTGAATGTGCATGCAGGGGGCTGCGTGACTAACGTTGCAGTCTGCTGAGCGTCGCATGCCCTTATCATGCGCTACCAAGGCTGCGCATATACACAATCACTAATGAGAGGGAGAAAGCATGTGTGTGTGTGTGTGTGTGTGATGCTGCTGCAGGTCGTTCCACCCGCCTGAAGGACTTTTAGGATGCCCAATCCTCTTGGGACAGGACAGTTTATCCTTTTCTTAAAAGGACAGAAGAAGTAAACTCAGAAAACTGCACATACGCACACATTAATTGTAAAAACCTTTAATTAGGACATAACTAATTTGGTCTAGTGTCATTTTGTATAGCTTCACATTTATATCTTATTAGTCTACTGTCTATTAATTTAGGCTACTGTGCCAGCAAGCACAGTAAGTTGTTGTTATTGTTCAAGAACCCAATCAAACACCTGCAGATATAGTGTGACTATTTCATGACGAACTACATAAAAAATCATACCTGTTGCCCCATCACTCCTGCAATGCAACGGCTAATGATTTTTATCAATAAACATTTCTAAAAAGACAGTGATAGTTGGATAACACACTTCATCTGCTAACTGATAGTTTGATATTATTCTAAACGGAAAACACCAACAGAACACCAATAATAAAATCTCTAATTCTAAGTCAAGAATTGTTTAGAAATTCTATTAAATTCTGTTGAGATGGCCAGGTAGTGTGTTAAAAAATATGATGACTGTTAAGGTTTTTATCTTGCATGTAAAACCTCATGTTCAACTAGATATACCTACACACATTCATACTCTGATGATGATGGAGATGCAATGTAAGGAGCTGACCGCTGACTCAGGAGAAGTTCATAGTTCACTGGAATCAAAAATGAAATAACAGGTAGAACGAGGCACACACTCTTGGGTAAGGTGTTTTGGGTTAGGTGTCAACCAAATGGTGATTCTACTTCTGTGAGGGTCAAGTGGTAACACACACACACATGCACACTCCTTTGGCCATAAAGCACTAAGCCTTTTAGGCTTTGAACACAAGAGGGTGTTTATGTGAATTGATGATCAAAGACAACCTGTGTCGCCATAAGCACGGAGGGTTTTCACTTGTACTGACAGCCACATACACAGTCACTCACCTTATTCTACTTGACATTCAAAATCAATTAAACAGATGTTAAGAATGGTCAACTACTTGTCGTTGACTCAATATTCACATCAGACGATATAGGAACATGCAACAGCGACAACACCCCATCCCCACCAATCCACCACCACAACTGTCTGAAAAGGTCATAGTCAATAGAGGGAGACTGCTACACGTTATGTAGAGCATTATGATTCCAGTGTGTGTGTCTCACGTCTTTAGACAGACTCATATGGACACGAGAGGGATAAACTAAGGTCTTACATGAAGTGGTTCGACTAACTGATGTGTACACAGGGTCAGCAGGCTGACAGGGTCAATCGGACCTGATTGATTGGATGACCCTTTGATGGTGTGGAGAAAAAGGGGAGAGAGACTGATGAAGACACAGAGAGAGAGAGAGAGAGAGAGAGAGAGAGAGAGAGAGAGAGAGAGAGCAATAAAAAGGAAGAGAGGTGGAGAGAAATAAGATAGATAGAAAGAAAATAAAGATACCCAATGGGTGTTTTGAGGCAAGTATGTGCATATACCTCCAGTCCTTCTGCAGGGCTGAGTGGGGAGGTGGAGGATGCAGTTGGCGAGGATGAGGAAGAGGTGGAGGACGGGGATGAAGGGGAGGTGGCTCTTCTTGGGCTGACGTCCACCAGCTTCTTCAGCTTCAGATCCACATGTTTACTGTTTGTACCTGGAGGGAGGGAGAGAGAGAAAACAAAAGGATAATGAGCACAAACAGTGTATGTATAAAAGAAAACTACTACAAAACTAGACATTTGAATTAAAGCACTAAATGGACAGTACAGTACAGTACAGTACAGTACAGTACAGACACACACACACACACACACACACACACACACACACACACACACACACACACACACACACACACACACACACACACACACACACACACACACACACACACACACACACACACACACACACACACACACACACACACACACACACACCTCGACACCCTTAGAAGTTAAAAAGGAGAACGGGTAGACAACTAGTTTTGCATTCATGTTCACACATATACACACACACACAGTATACACACAAACACATGAGTAGAGAGATACACAGCATATATATATATATCTAATATTATGATGTATAAAAAAGATCTGGACAGACCAGGAAGCCTTAAGTCCGGTTTGTACTGCAGAGGTACTAAGTGTACATTGCTATCACCATGGTAACCACAGGGCAAGACAGAGCGAGAAAACCAGGGAAGATGAGGCAGAGGGAGTATGTTTCATTTTTAAAGCGTTTCTTCTCTCACACTCTCTTTCTCAAGAGTTTAATAATATCTAGTCTATTCTCATTGCTATTTAACAGCACCTCAAACTACAGCTTCCAAAATGACCATAAAGTTAGATAAAGACCTCTGTAAAACTATTAAAACAGAAAACTACTAATAACTAAAAATGAACAACTTCAATGGAATCTGTTACATAAGACTGAATTAGCTTTAGCTGAATGTACCTAATAAACTGGCAATTCTTTTTCAAATACACCAGATAAAAACTTTTCACTCAGCCTTGCTTTTACTGCTGTCCCTATTTTGTGTGTTCAACATTTACTACATCATTATCTTGTGTTAAAACCCTTACCAATGTTTTATTTTTTGTTGTTTTTGGGGTAACAGCTGATGCTCACTTTTAGGAGCCAAATTATTTCCATCTTCATGCAGAAATAATGGTCTATTCTGACAATTTCCTCCTTCTCTTCAATAAAACCTCTACTTTTGGCACCTTTCACATTAATTTTCTCCAAAACTATCATGTGATTCTCTTGTTAACTCCCTCCTCTCATTCAATCTGTCAAACCTTAACTCCCCCCCCATCCCTAATTTGTTGGTTCTAGTCTTTCTTCCTCCTTGTCCTTTTCTCCCCGTCTTCCTTCCCTCCCTGCTCCCTCTTTCTCTCTTTGCCTTCCAGTAGCTCCATACAGCTTTATTTTCCAGGGACTGGTAACCACAGCTCCCCTGCCAGGACAGACCACTGCACTGAAGAAGATGAAAGAACGGGAGGGCAACCGTTTCATGTGTCACCTCCCTCTGTGACACACACACACACACACGCACACGCACACACGCACTTCCCATGATGCATGCATACAGATGCCAAACATAGACATTCTCTCTTTAACTTTTTCCCAAACACACACACAAACGGACGTACAAAGAAACACATGAAAAGACTCACAGTATATGCCAAAACACAAATGCAGCATATACAGGGTGGAGGAGGTGGGGTGAGTGACCTGGGTTGCAGGAAAGTGTTGACAAAAATATTCAGGGGGGAAAACATGTACAGAATGAAGTGTGGTATCAGCTATTTCAGTGTTACGATCACCACCATCCATTTCCTTCAGGACTACATAAGAATTACCACCAACAAAGAACAAAAAAGAGAAACACAAACAGTGGGAAAAAAGTGCAGAGATACTGCACTTCAAAGCTGGAAGAAGTGTTTGTCTGTTTTCATGTTTGTTTCTTCTGGTACCTCACTGTACTCTCACATATCTCACATCGGCAGGAAATTCAGGAGGCAAATAAAATAAATTAAATACAAAACAAAGTAATTAGTTTACCTCTGAAGATTTGAGCAAATGCTTTCCTGAAGATATGATTTTATTTTTGTCTGGGGAGCACTTTTCAGAGTTTATTAATTACTACTTAAAGAAGTTCCTAATGAAAGAAAAAAAACACCAACAACAATATGACAGAACTCAACAAATGTATACTGTAAGTCAGCTGCTTCTGTGTGAAGCACCAATGAGCATGGAGCCAATAGGATGCAGCGGTCAAAGTAAATACAGGATAATTCATGATGATACACAGAGATAGACAGCATGCACTTAAGTGAGTGACTGAATGACAAAACAAGGCAGAGTGGTTTGAGTAAGAAAGTTAATTAGGGAGTTAGTAAAGCTTATATCAACATTTTTATGAGGGCAGTTTAGACTAGATGAAAGGTCTTGAGTAAGTGATTACGCTGCACTGCTTTGAAAAGGTGTGTTTATAGGGTGGGTGAGAAAAAGACACAAGTGGAAAAAGTCCACAAAACTTTACCACTTCAGTGCTTTTCGGATGTAAAGATGTAAGATCTACATCACAAAAAACTTTTAGTTCCTGTCTGCCTTATGACTATGTAGTAAACACTCTTTTCTTTACAAAGTACCTTATCAGCCTTACTGCAAAAAATAAAATCTCAAAAAAGTAAAAATGCCTTGTTTCTGGAAATGTGTTTTATTTTTCTTCAATAACTGAGTTTTTATTGCTTGTAATAAGCAGAACTTGTTCTAGTTTTAATACTACTACTAGAGAAGTATACCTCCTCTGTGGCTCTTCTTGAAGTTTCTTCCATTTTTTCCCCTGTTAAAATTGTTTTTTGGGGTCTAAGGACAGAGGATGTTGAATGTTGAAAGCCCACAGAGACAAATTGAGATTTGGGCTATATAAATAAAATTAGAATTTACTAAGTATGAGAGGAAGATGAAAAACTGACAACTGTATATATGCAGGAAATACATGAAGTAAATGAGTTAGTTGGAATAACAGTGAACCATGCAGCACTGCACAGCAGTTGCCAGTGATTTTACCCAGAGAAGCTAGCTCAGTGCCGGGGTTAGTAAGCTCCAGCGGCCCCTGGATGATGGAGGTAGTTGGAAGAGGGGCCTCCAGTGGCTGTGGGTTAGTAACCAGCGCAGACGCAGATGTGGCAGCAGCAACAGTATCATCATCAAAATCACCACCACCATCAAAATGGAGCTGCTCTTCCTCAGCCCTCCCCTCTTCCTCATCCTCACCCATTTCCCCATCACCGGCATCATCTTGACCTCTCACTCCATCAAAAACATCTGTGGGTACGGAGCGGGGAAGAGGGGAAACACAGAGGGAAGGAAGTATGAAAGGGAGTGAGTCAGGAAGACAAGAAAGTAAAGTGAGAAGTGAAAGGAGAGGAAAGAGAGAAAGAGTGAGGGTGGAAGGAAAGAGGGGAGAAGGATGAATTTATTAGTAGTGAAAGGAAAGGTGTTAAAGGAATAAAAGGTTAAAATGACGACACAGGGAGGAGTGCAGAAAAAAAAGCTTTGTTAGTTTGTGTTAACAGTAGTCCGTGGTAAAAGTACATGATTCAAAATCCCTGCCTTAAACATCATCATCCCCTCCGTCCCCTTAAGCATTCCAGTACACTTGTCACCCATGTCACCCTTTCTGTTTGCAAACAGATCATCAACCCGATATTTACTGCACTCTTTAAAACTAGGAGACTTAGACTTTGTAAGTCTGCACAGGACTGTAGAATTTAAGTGTGTGCAACTAATTAATAAATCTAATATCTTACAAATTTCCTGTGTCAAGCGGCACCAGACTCCACTTGAATGACAAGGAGGGACTTTGATTGATTGGTGTCCATCTATCTGTTTGAGTCCATGTGCATTGGCGCACAAATATCTGACACACAAAGTGAAACTGAGACCTCTGTTTAATTCCCCTCATTCAAAGATCTGCTGCCTGCCTTTCTTGTTCCAGATAAAAGAGGTAGGGCAAACAAAAACCACCAAAACATGAAAGCACATATTCCATTAAGTCTCCTGAGGGGCTCAATAGAAACAACAGTGTCTCCACATTAGGAACAAAAGAAAAAACAAGCTAGAAGAAACTCAAATGGAGACCTGAACAGCTCTAGCTGCATGGATAACCCACCATGGATTAAAACAAAACAATCAGTAAACAGCGTCTGACATAGCAAGCTCCCTCCTCTGCTATTTACTACTTGGTGGGTAGAGAGACCAAGAACAAAGAGAGAAGGAGGGAGAATCAAAATAACAGCGTTTCCTGTTATTTTTTTTTCTAATTTGCTAGCTACGATGCGGAGCGTGCTTGCAAGCGCCGTTCCTGCGTGGCTGGCTGGGGCCTAATTAATGGGAGGCCATGGTGATGGAGTTTGGAAAGTTTCTTTGCGGGCAGACACTTGGAGGGGGCAGCCCGAGCTGCATTAAAGGACTGTGAATGGTGTTGAGGGGAGAGAGGGAAAGAGAGGGAGAGAGAGAGAGAGAGAGAGAGAGAGAGAGAGAGAGAGAGAGAGAGAGAGAGAGAGAGAAAGAGAGTGTGGGGCTAGGATTAGCCGTTCTGCTCGGCAGGCCTTGTGTATCACAGCCAACAGCATTTCTCTCTTCTCCTCACCTCCTCCTCCTCCTCCCTTGTTCTGTTTTTTCCTCCAACTCCATTTTTAATGAGATCAACAATTAGTCCAATTCAGAAAAGCTGAAAGAGCAAATAAATCAAGTGCTACCCTCCCTCTCCCTCACTGTCTTTCTTCTGTCGTTTTACCTAACAAGTCGCTGATCTCACTTCTTGTTGTTTAGGGTTTAGTAGTTTTCGATTTGTTTGCTCATCCCCTTTTTCAACTTAAAAGAAACCCACCGCCACTCGCAGGCTACTGTTGCTTCTGACCTACCTACTTGTCCTTGTTCCTGTCTTTCTATATGTGATCTTGTCACTAGAGCTGCAACAATAAGTTGATTAATGAATCAGCTTGATTGAAGGGGAAATATTTGGCAACTATTTTGATAATTGATTAATCCTTTGAGGAACTTTTTTTAAACAGAAATGTCAAACATTGGTTCCAGCTTCTGAATTGTGAGAATTTTCTGCTTTTCTCTGTTCTATATCATAGTAAACTGAGTATTTGGTTGGTTAAACAAAAAGACATTGTAAGATGTCACCTTTTCACCTTTTTCTAACATTTTATAGACCTAACAATTATTCCAGAAAATGAATCAATAGTAAAAAATAATCACTAATTGCAGCCCTACTTGTCACTTAAACCTTACTCCTTCAATCTCCTCTCAATCTCTCTAAAACAAGAGGTCATGTCTCAATGTTTGACAGTCCCTCCATTTATTCTTAGAGTCATTCCTTCCTTCATCCCTACTATTAAAACATCAAAAGGCTTCTTTCCTTCTTCTCCTTGATCACAATAACAATACTCGTATTACTTTCTCTACTTCTTGCACTCTTAATCCTCACCTGTCTACACTCTCATCTTTCATTTGCATGCAGAACCACCCGATCTACCTGAATCTACCATGTAGAGGAATCTGAAACAAATGACTAGAGAGGCCTAATAATGGTCATTATCATAATAACCCCAATTTCAAGGAAATGGAAAGCAGTGGGAAATGTACATTTGCTACCCCTGCAAGCCATTATTAGAAGCGTTTGGTATTTTGAGCATAATTTGGCCGCACAATGTGTTGTGTTGATTAACAATTACTGGTAGAACGAGACGTGGGAGGAGTCGCAGGGTAAATTGCTGTTCTGAATATAAGGGTGGTGCATTTTAGACCCGTTGTCAAATGGCATTTTGTTTTTCTCTAAGGATTAGGCAGAACCCCTTTAGAGAGCATAATGGAAATGTGTGAGTCATGGCATTTGTGGGTGAAGAAAGTGAGCGTATGTCAAAAGCATGCTACTGTGACTTTTCTTTTGTATTACAATTAATGAGTATTAGTGAGATTTAGTGAGTTTGTTAATATAAGGCCTTCTAAATCAAATTCTAAAGGCATGTTCATAAAAACACAGTGTTCATAAAGAGGATGTGTTTATGTTTGCTTCTGCTGACTTGTGTGTGTGTTTAGGTGTGCGCTTACCTCCAGCAGGGCTAGCCTTGCTGCCCTTGCCTCTCTCAGTACTGGACACGTCCAGCATGCTCATGTCAGACATCTTGACTCCGGACCGAGCCTCAGCTATCAGCTGCCTTGCTCGCTCTCTCAGCTGTCTCCGTCGCTCTGCATCCCGCTCCTGCACGCACAAATATGCACAAAAATATGAACAAAAGAATTTCACTCTTGTACAGGTAAATCATGAAGAATGACAGGTTTGTATAACATATTATTTAAGGATCGTTAGGAATGTCCCAATCAAGTTTTTTGGCCCTGATCACAGTACACTGATTCAAAACTACAAAGTTAATAAGCTTAAATTATTGATCTGATATGAATGAAAGTATAAATGGGAAAATGTGATTGCTGAAACTGATGGGATTTGATCCACTAGAAGGAAGACACATCACTCTGTTGGAGTTTGAAGTACAGAAACAGTTGCAAAGTGGTGTTACAGAGTGGTGCTTCTTTTACCTCATAAACAATCTTTGGCAGAGTACAGAGTCAGAGTATAGCAAATCACCCTGTGCAACTAAATATTTTTTTGTCATTCACACATAAAGAGCAAAATGCTCAAAGTCTGTGATAAAGGAGTGCAGGACTGCAACAGTATCAGCCTGAGGTGGACAAAACACAGATAAGTTCAGTATAGAAAGGATCCAAGTTATTTTCATATTAGCTGATACTGATCTATTAAAATATTCCTATATCAGCCTGGATAGCGATCATTAGGATCAGCTCAGGACATCTCTAACGATCATACAATTTCACATTATTACATTATGACTACTTAAAGAACATAATACAAGCTTCACTGACACACCGACTACTACAAAATACATAGTAAGAGGTTTTGTTATCAAAATGGATGTACACATTTTAGTGCATTATAGAGTTAGGAGTGGATAGACACACACACAAACACACACACACATCATCCTTGCAGTAGACATACAATATTGAGCCGTCACCATCAGAGTAATGGCAGAAATGCCATTTTCAGGCCAATCCAATCTGATCGTACTGATAGCACAGGCCACACACACACACACACACACACACACACACACACACACACACACACACACACACACACACACACACACACACACACACCTTGATGATGTCAGCCAACAAACACTTAACTGATGAAGACTCAACCAAGCACACACTCAAGCACAGGTTGGAAGTACATATGGCAAGCAGGCAGAAATACACAAATGTTCAGGTCAGGTAATTCAAAATGACGTTTGAAGACAATGTGTTTTCCAGAAAGTAAGGGACACAAACATATAAAAGAAAGACAGAAAGAAACATAAGTAATTCAAAGCTGCTCTGAAAAGCAGATGGGGCAAAGTTATTTGAGTACATACTGATTCAGGTATTGAGGCTGTTGTGAGTGGTTGCAGACGAAGAATAAATCACTACTGAAGTCAATTCTGGATGAGACTATGGTAAAAAAAAATATTATTTTGACTCCTGCCTGCATGATTTAAGCCTCTGAGACAAAAACAACAGAAGCACACTAACACAGACTCCACCTTGCACTCACGCACACACTCGTCTCACACAACTCAACCTAAACACAAACACACACAACAGCTACACACGCTAAAAACTCTACCTTGTGCCCCCTTTTCCCAAACATACACAACCACATATGACCCAAGGGAGAGTGAAGCTGCATTTTTCTGTCACTGTTCTACCTCCCTGTGGTTTCCTGTTAATCAGGCTTCTCCATATTGAGGCTGGGGTTTTAGGGCTGGCCTATTGAAGCCGCCCATTTATCCATTAACAAAACAAGCAGCGCCCGCTAATGAGCTACATCTCTCCATTTCCATGTCAATTGTTTGTTTGTAGCCATTGTTATGTCAGGACAATGGGGCTGTATTGTAAATGACAGCAACCCTAATGCACTCTGTGTGTGTGTGTGTGTGTGTGTGTGTGTGTGTGTGTGTGTAAAAGAGAGAGAGCCCAAGGGGATGCCCACAGGGAGAAGGGAACACACCTTAGAGAGAGACTGATAAAGAGAGAGAGAGAGAGACAGAGACCGAAAAAAGAGATAAAGAGAGGGGAGGGAAGTGAGGGGGGAAACTGGTGTTGATACTTGCTTGTAGAAAAGTATTGAGTGTCAAGCATAACAACACTTATCCCAGCGCTCATTCAGAATAATTCCATGTAGCAAAGAAGGGAATTATGATTTCTAAATTTGAAAGAGTGTCGTTATCCTTAAATCCTGGAAACTTTTTTTCCTTAGCACTTACAAGACCAAACTAAATACATCAGTAACAAAGACAAAACACCTTAATCTGGCTATTCTTTTCAATTGTTGAAAACAAGATTTCACAACCTCGACAGACACTTTAAGGTAAGGTCAAGCATCACAGCTAGATTACCTATAGCATGCTTAGTGTCGACAGATAGAAATCAAAGCTCAGATTGCAGGAGGTTCACAGATTCATTTTGTTGTTGGACATTTTGTGACATCCATAACTTAACAGGCAAAAATATAAGACCAGTATTACAAGATATTAACCAGTAGTTATCATTATCAGTGGAACAGTGGAATTTCAATTTGTGTTTACATTTACATGACCTGAGAACATGATGTACAAAATAGGACCTAAGATTGAATTTGTGTTTAGATTTAAAAGGTGTGTAACATTTAAGATGATCCAATAAAACAAATGGAATACAATATTCAAAGGTATGTTTTTATTAGTGTATAATCATCTGAAAATAAGAATTTGTTGTGTTTTCCTAACCTTAGAATGAGCCGTTTATATTTACAGACACTACAGGTCGCCTTTCATGGCGGCCGCCATGTTTAACTGTCTGTCTTTAACTGTGTTGTTTTCTTCTTTCTTTCTGTCCTTACTTCCTTATTTCTCACTATGTCTTCTATGCAGGTGACTCCCTGCTTTTATAAATGTAATATGATAACCAGTAATGTCCCTGATGGCCTTCTGGCTATGGACTGGTTCTGATATCCAATCTGGCCTTAACAGATATGGATACAACTACCAATTTAAGTGTGCCTGTGTGTGTATATATATATTACATTATATTATATTATAGTATATACACACACACATACAGCTCGAGCCCCAACAAACATCCCACTGTATTATTGTTGTCGGCCATTTTGGGGACAGGAAATGGGAAATTGACTTTGCCTTTCCAGAGGCTAGGATTAACGCTACAGAAAAATGCATCTGCCTAGTGCCTAGCTCAGTCAGCTACAGAGCCACTGATTAGAAAAATATGAGTATGTGTTTGGAAGGTGAAATGAGGAAAGGAGAGGAGCAAAGAGGTTGTTTTTTGTTACATAAAGTACAATGTGTGACACAATCTAGGAGCAAATCTTTCTGAGTGTGTATACTTGTGTGCATGTGTGATTTATAACAGTTGAAATATGTGTGCGTTGTACATGTATTGCTAAGAAATCAAGTTCAACTATAGGAACTGAAAGGACAACTTGAGGTGGACAAATGTTTTGGGTTTCATTATCAAACAAAAAAACACATCCATGATGCAAGTGTACAAAAACAGCTTCTTATATACTTGGCAAGTACATATGAAGTCTAGACAGCTAAGTAAAAAATATGTATGAAAGGAGCTGGACACAATGCAGAGACATTGCCCACAGGGGCATCATTTTGGGTATTTTAAAATTCCAGCTCTTTGTGGGACCTATTGAGATTTGATGTCTGTCACCCAACTGTTACCAACACTGACATCCCAATTACAACTCATTGTTCTGTAGGAACACGATATGCCAGAACTTTTTTCATTCACAGGGCAGACTCGTTGACCAAGTGGTAAAGACATGCCATCTAGTGGACATTATTCTACAACAAAGTGATGAGCATGCTCGCCATTTCCAACTTGGAAAGTGGCGATGGATATCATGCGTAACAGGGAAAACAAACACATGCAGCCATTTTATTTGGCAACACAGGACACTAACAACCAGTGGATTTAAAAGCCATGGGGACGCAACTTTGAAAAAAAGCAGAACGCACAAACCCGACCAGCCGCATCGTTACATGATCAAAGCCAGGATGCAAAAAGAGTTGAAAAAAGGAGGAAAGAAAGCGTGTCAGCTGGTGGTCAGTGGGTAGCACAGCTTCAAGAATGGAGACTCAGGGGGAGAAGAGACTTTTCTTTTTCAAATGGCGACAGGAAGAACAATCGTGTACTGTGTCTTCCATTGACTGCTGGGAACCTCCAGGGGAAGAGAGGCTAAACGGTTGAGTGCAAGGCTGAGACAGAGGTCTCCTCTGTGGGCTTGGCGTCGGGGTGAGGACCCCTCTCCGCTCTGGAAGCTCTTTTTTTAGCAGGGGGAGCAGGTTGTCTCCTTGGTTGCTCTTTTCTGGGCAAGAAGAAAGAGGGAGGGAGGACATGCACCACTGGTCATGTACAGAGACCTGGCGTGGGCACAGAGTGATGCCACACAAACACACATACACACACAATCACTATCTAAAAGGGTCTGCCAACCTCCCAGATAGCCAGCCAGTCTGGCAGCCAGTCATGCAGTTCCAGACATTTGTCATGACAGGCTAATTCACAGTCAAGAGGTGCTTTAGGTCTCTATCTTGTCCAGGCACGCACACGCACACGCACACACACACACACACACACGTTAAAGAGCTACAGAACCCACACAAAACCAATCACATAGCTGTGTAATCACACACTTGAAAACATTGTTTTGCCAGAGAGATGCAGGTAGAACTCCGTCAGTGGTTAAACTGCTGTAACTTCATTCAAAGCCATTCTACCACAACAACTAACACACACACACACCACCTGCTTTTTGTTGTATTTAATTGTGCTCTATAAATAAACTGAATTTGTAATACTCTTAATATTCCCAATAATCATAAACAAGAACACTAAAACATAAAATGGCTTTTCTTAAACCATACCGCTATATGTACACTTTCTGAAATTATGTTTATCAGGAAAGTACATGCTAAAGATCCCAAACTAGCTTCCTGGTTATCATAGGAGTTAGCACAGAGAAGGAACACAATAATTATGTGTAACTTCTGTTGCTGTTGGACTTCATATGGCTGATTTGAATCTGTTATGGCTGACCACATTTCCATTACACTGCACTACTACACTGTACGGATTATCTGTGATAAGGTGTTGATCAGGTGTTGAGATGTACAATGTGTCACCAGGTCAGGTTTGAAAAGAGGACTGATGGTAAGGTGGGGGAGATGAAGCCACAGCAACATATTCTTTGTGGCTGGAACCAATGGGGTTTATGGGAAATGTGGTCTTCAGTTTGGCTCCGGTATTTGTGTGCTGTAACAGTACCACGAAGCATCGCAATTAATGCAACGACAATATAAGCAAAAATTATTTATGTTCCAAATTAAAAAAAAATCTATTACTTTTAAAACCGCTTATTAAATTTCAAATTTTGGTTGCGAGAGAGAGAGAGAGAGAGAGAGAGAGAGAGAGAGAGAGCTTATCGGCTGGCTCCAGACGGAGTGCGCGGATCAATGAGCATGCGAGGCCCACAGTGATCAATGCATTTGATAAAGAATTAAAGAAGAGCCACTGTACATGGCTATCAAAGAACCAGGACACGGCCTAATTATGATTCGACGGGTGCGTGCCCATGATAGGGGTCTCTCTCTGTGTGTGTGTGTGTGTGTGTGTGTGTGTGTGTGTGTGTGTGTGTCATATGTACATAAATATAAATCTGTGAGATTTCAGCATGGAAGTGGTGTGGAAGTGCAGGATGTGTACCTGTGTGTCAGTGTATACGTGTATGTGTGTGTATGTATGTGTGTATGAATGTGTGTGTGTGTATGTGTGTGGGTTTGAATATTAGTGTGTATATGTTTGTGTGTGAATGGTTGGACTGTGTGCATGTTTATCTGTCAGAAGTGTCCTGTTGCTGTGGTTTGTGGTAGTAAAACTAAGCTTTAGTTTATACACTATATGTGGAAAATGTAATGACTGTGTGTGTGCCTGTATACATTTGTAACGTGAGAATGATGATGATGATGATGATGATGATGATGATGATGATGATGATGAAATTATTAAGTTTAAATCGTTTTTTTTTATGGTGTCACCTAATCATTAATGAGTCACATACTGATTAATGATTAGGTGCCTTTCAATTTCAATTTGAGCTTTTTTGGTATGAAAAGACAGTGCCTATATTGCCAGAGCAAGCAGATATTATACCGTTATAAAAACAATAACAATAATAATTATACTAAATGTATGAATTTGTACATATTTGTACAATCACAATCCAAAATTTGTGACACAGTTGTGACATTACCAAGCAAACAAACAACAAATACAGGGAATATTGTTTGTATTAGTTAAAATAAATCAAATATGGATACGTTGAATGTATGTGTCACAAATTCACAAAAGGTGTGGGTGAGAGACATTTTTGGGCAAATAAATGTGTGTGTTTGACTTCTGAGGTTCTGTTTAACTGTGGTTTCACATTTGAATTAACACTTTGTCCTCAGCATTGTGTGTGTTTGTATGTATATGGTTAACAAGAGCACTTGGACATTAGGACTGGTAGAACAGGTAAAATGGAGCATGAACACTATCACACACACACACACACACACACACACACACACACACACACACACACACACACACACACACACACACACAAAGTCAGAGGAGCTTGTCACTGTGACAGGCGAGTAAGATGGGAAGGTTTTGCCCTTTAAAAAGACGGGATAATTACTGGTGAGAGAGAGACTGAGAGAAAAGGAGAAAGAACATGAGCTGAACTTTGTGATGGTGGGTGACAGAAAAACACAGGTAACCCGTAACTGCACAAGATCCTTTACAAGCAAAAAGGGGCAGTCATTGTGTCTGACTCCAAAATAAGTTCCCCCCTTTTGAAAAAGCAGACTCTGACATTGTTGATAGTTAGATGCAATATGGGCTACTGTCAATTAGATCAAAGACATACAGAGACCTACACAAGAGTTACTACATTTGAAGACAGATCAGTCTCTTCTGAAAAAGTAGTTTTAAGTAGTGACTAATTAAAATGATCTATGTAACATTTTTAAATGGTTGGACATTTACTGTAAGTCAGTTCGGATTTGTTGGGGCCTAAACAGTGTAACTCTTTCAATGATGATAAAAACTAATTTCCCCCCATTTTTTTAATGCAAAAACTTTATCAGGAACTTTTTCAGGAAACTGGGAACTTCACCTCAGCCTAAGAACCTAGTACCAGTTTTGGTAAAGTTCTTTAGTCTGGCATCACCAGATTAATTTACAAATGCAAATGAGTCTGGAACCTTTCAGTTCATTTTTTATTTCCAATGGGCGTTATCATTCGGCGCAGACTAAAAATGCCTCTCGACGCAATTGGATAGACCTACAACCAATCAGAGGACAGAAATGTGTGTAGTGTAGTAAATAAAACTTTCCAAATCCTGTCGGAAGTACTGCAAACACATCTTATCAACAAAAGCTTTCACTGTAGTTGTTTGTGCTTTTAGAGAAAATATACAGTCCAGTTTATTTAATACTGACGTGACAATAGATTCAACAGAAAGAGCTCCACATCAGCGGCAGCTATCTTGGTTGTACAAAAATGCTTTAACAGCTAACAAGGTTGTGCTCCTCTGTACTTCTATCTTATCAAACCTCCCTATATTAGATAAACAGTTGTGATTGGCCTGACCAGACCCAGGACTGGTGGAAATCTGTCCGAACAGGAGGGAGTCACAACTGTCAACAGGACTTGGAAGTGAACATTCTTTTAATGATATTAATGTTAAAATTACATTCATTGTAAGCCAGAGAAAAAGCATGCAAGAGTAGTTAGAACTTGATTCCCTTTGCTAATTGTATGTATAAGTTATGTATTAAAGACTCTTGTCTCTGTTAGTTGAAAAGCCGACCCACAAAGGTATGTACCTCAGAGGTATGTGAAGTCCTACATTAATTAATTACGAAGTATCATGGCTTTTTATGTATGGGGGTTTTAGGTATCAAATCAATGCTCTTTAGCAATTCTTTAGGCACTTAGTAAAGTTGTGGGATCACTTTTTCATATGCAACATTAAATATTCTCTCGGACTTCTGAGGACTTTATCCTTCATATTGTATCCATACAAAGCAGCCTGAAGAAAAAGCAAGGCAGACCAGGACTACAGGGTGGACATGAAAAACATTTTGGCCCTTCCACTTGGTCAAACGTGAACATGAGGCATGTGATAACTTGACAATGAGAGAAGTGAGAAAGAAAGAGAGGTACATGTGTTCAGAAGAGGTATGTAAGTGTGTGTGTATTACAGCATTCCTCTCTGATGGCTTGATCAGCTCTTGTGATGCAATTGAGAGAGCTGTCTTTCTCTTACTCGTTAACACACACACACACACACACACACACACACACACACACACACACACACACACACACACACACACACACACACACACACACACACACACACACACACACACACACACACACACACACAATTTAGAGACTGCCTTTGATCTCCACTCCAGTCAATTCAGCCACGACACATATCCTCACCCTCCAACACAAGCACACACACAGTCCAAAGAACCTGCCCACCAAACTATTTAGTTTCATTAGGGGCAGATTCTTCAAAAAGAAGAGAGAGAGCGAGAGAAAGGGAGGGGGCTGAAGGAAGAGGAAGAAGAGAAGAAAGGGAAAAAAAAGGGAGAGCTGGGAGAAGAAAGGGACAGCAGCCACATTAAAATGAAACCTGGAGAAAAACTATTACTGCTGGGAGAAAGTTGAAAAGGAGAGAGGACAGGAGGAGGAGGGGGGAGTAAAGGATAAAGTGTGGACAAAAAAGGAGAGTGCAAAAGGCCATATTTGCATTTTTAAAATAGACATTTTTTCAATATTTGCTGCAAAGACAGCCCTTCACTAGTGGCCTGTTCAATAGGCAAACCCAAGAGAAGAAAACTGGGGCTCAAAGCTTCCTAAAAAATTCTTTAATTAGAGTATATGTTTTTTAGAGTTGTAAGATTATCAAATGATGACAGGATTATGTCAGATTATATGCATATATTGTAAATGTAAAGATAGGGGAGTAAGTACACTAACAGTATTCTGGTATTTGTATTACAAAATGCTTTCTCAGTTGCAATTTGAGCTTAAGATGTGAGCTTTTGGATTATGACGCTCAAATTCGGTAATAATAATGAGAACATGCCACTGTTCTCAAACATAAACTTATGTGTCCTGGATGTGCCAGGCAAGTTCACCTTCACCTTTCTACTTGTTTGGCATTAGGGCAATAATAGGTAGCCTGGTAAAATGTGTATATATTTTTTTATAATCATCTGTATGGAATACAGTATAATCAGAATTACTCAGACACATTGTCTCTTTGAATGCCAAGGTTCAGCCAGAGGGCTTTGTTTTGGCCACCAGTGACATAAATGAAAGAAAGAAAGAGTGAATGCACAGAGGTGAAAATGAGGACATGAATGCAGTCAAGTCAGGATCAAAGGGCAGACAGGAGATGGGAGTAGATGACAACACCCACAGGTCACAACAGCAGAGACCCAGGAGTCCCCTGTTCCTCTGGAAGAGAGGGAGAGGGAGCGGTGGAGGAAAAGGAGGAGCGGGAGGAGGAGGTGGTTGGGGTGCTGGTCGGCAAAAATCAAACGGGACCCAATTATAGGAATCACAACGAGTCAGTGAGCAGGGGAACTCTCTTACCTGGAAAACACCAAGGCATTTGCGTGCACTCTTGAACGCATTCCACAAGCACACACACTCACGCTCTCAAAAGAATGCTAAAGTGCACAGGTGCTATATACTTGCACACGTATTTTTGCCTTACAGTTTTGCAAAGACACACCCACACAGGAGCATATGCTTGTGTGACCACATGCACACAAACACGCATACATACACTTCTTCCAAACCTAGTGTGGATCCTGATAATTAGCCTGGCCAGGCCGGTGTGAAATTACTGTTCTCATCTGCTAATGGATGAGAAGACCTGAAGCGAATAGACACACATGCACACTCGCACTCACCTCCATTAAAATAATAACAGTGGGAAAGACTAAAAGAGCAAAAGAAAGACAAACAAAAATTGGGATTTCTGCAATGAGGATACAATGAGAGAATGTAAATATTGTTTAGGGAAGCTTGTTACATACAGGCTGCTATGTGGTAAGTGGATGGTGAGATTACAAGGCATCTGCACTATGACTACTGATATGTTATGAAGGCCAAGGCAAGACAAGATGGAGAGAACAGGAAGATGAGATGGGGCAGAAAAACAGAGAAAAGACAGTGAGAAAGAAAAACTAAAAAAAATGGGGTAAAAACTAGATGGACACGAAAAGAGGGACAGAGTGAGAGAAAGAGAAAGTGACTGAGAAGACAGGGAGGGAGAGAAAGAGAGAAAACTGAACCTGTGACCTTAGATGAAAGAACCAGTCACTGTAGGCTACAATTAGGGATGGCAGGAGGGAGAGCATAGGTCAAGAGAACAGGGCTACACACACACACACACACACACACACACACACACACACACACACACACACACACACACACACACACACACACACACACAGTGCTATTCATGTTGATGGCAGGCAGTCACTATAGTTGTGGATGTGTATTGATATTTACATTTAATTTTTTACTCACTTTATTCAGTCATGAGTCAATTTGTAAATATTTTTGATTTATCAAATTTAGAATTCAGAGTGAGCTAAAGCCCTGATGGTATTCCTGTAACAAAATAAACACGATGTGATAAAAAGGAGAAAAGGACAAACAGTAGAATTGATTTGCTTCTCCTTATTAATCTGCATCTGTTGCATCTTCATTCCAGATATTTTTTATTAAAGCTAAAACACAACTGCATTATTTTCTCTGAGGTATGGCATACTATGGATGAATGCACATGAGACTTTACATTAGAAAAGTGTGAGGATTATTGAACAAGCACAGGTGTATGATGGGAGGGAGGCATTATTGTTTAGCTGATGACAGTTATATGAAGTACTTCTTACAAAGTAAAATGAACTGTACTTACAGTTCATTTTACTGCTCTGAGCCATGTTTCTTATTAACAAAGAGCTTTCTCTGGACAGACTGCTCACTTACTGCAGTTCAGGAGAGTTTTGGAGGAAAACTTTTGTATTTAATGTGACATTCTGATTCACCTTTTCCTGTGGGCAAAGAGGATTTCCCAGCAGTGATCATACCTGACCTAAGAATGATTGATCAGTTATTTGAGCACTACAGAGTATTGTACGGTGCATAAATATCACAACTTCTCCAGCTTGAGTTAGACATGGTTTTATTTAAAAGATACACGTACCTCAAACTAACTGATCTGTCATTTGTGCTTTCAATGCTAAACCCCCAAAACAGCTAATGTAGCCCCCTCCTCTCCCTCTGCCCAAATCATTCTGTTGCCCCCACATTAGCCACTTCCCTGGAAGAATGAAGCCTGCTTTAATTGAATTAAATTATACCTTATGCATGCTAAACCACAAAGCACCTACTTAGACGGATGGAGAGTTAAATGGTAAAGGCTTGGGCCTCTCCAGCTGATAACATGGACACACACACACACCCATACAAGCTAATCAAAACAGGACATCAAGTAATCTAATCTGAATCACTAACAATTATCAGCACATTGGCCTCAAGGCCAGTCGTATTCCTTTGATCAATGTTTTCTATTAAAAAAAGTGTAAACAATTCAATATCTCCCTCTCGCCCCTCCTCCTTTCCCTCCTTTCCTTATGCATGGGAGCAGTGAGTGTGTGTGTGTGTGTGTGTGTGTGTGTGTGTGTGTGTGTGTGAGGGTTATTAACCAATTGTCCTTGGAAATGAGTAAGGAAATCAGGAGGACAGGGAGAGAGAAAGAGCGGAGGGTTGGGTCTGGCTACTTTAAGGAGCTAATCTAAGTGAAGTCAGCCATCTTGCCGCACAACAAGGGACAGAAGAGGACCTTTTTTTTGTCGCTAAGGAAATATTTCGGCACTGCAAAAGCTTTGAAAAACTCTTTTAATTTGCTTTCTTCCTCTGAAGACTTTTAACGCCAGCAGTCCTTGGAAGTTCCTCATTTATTTTCTCAGATTATGCCGAAATGGTTATTCCTGTGGCCTGCACGCAGACATTAACACACACATTTGCATGTCTACACACAGACAAACACTGACAACACACTTACATACGTACATAAGCACGCACACACAAACACACACTCTCGAAGAAACATCTAATTCAAGGGCATATATCTCTTTAAGGATTCAGGCAGCGAATGCAGGGGCATGCGCCTGCTGCCTTTTAGATATTTCATTACCAAAGGGTATTTATTTCATTTTACCCTCAAATCCGTTGTCGCCACAATTCTCACAAGACCATATTTTTTTCTTACCCCCCCTTCCTTTCTCAGAAACATTTGGAAACGTCACTGAGGATTTGACCACAGTGCTTTCCCGTGGTAACTCCTGGTACATCAGTGTGCCCCCCTCCCTCCCAGTATATTATGTTCAGTGGAGCGTGCTCGGTTCAGAGCTGGCAATTTCACTCACGTCTTCTCTAGTCTAGTTTGCTTCGGTACAGCGATTCTCACCCCCCTTTACCATGAATGTACTTTTGCTGACAGGTGTTTGTGTACAACATTTACTCAGTGTTCGGGGGAAATTGAGGGGGCAGCAAATTTGGTCGGGCTGTCATAAAAATTGTGCAGAGTCAAGATGACCAAGGAGAGACACTGAAAGAGAGAGCAAGAAATGCTTATAGAGAGAAGAGGGAGCGAGGGAGTCCATCCACACTTCAGTTTTTCATACTGACATGTTCAGGTTGTGACGTTCAGCAGCCCATAAGAGAGTCTGAGCAGAAGTTAATAAGGAAAAGTCTACTCTCCTTCTCAAAGGCTTTTCATAAAGTGTTCAACAAAGTGGACCGCCAGAGGATGAGACAGTTTGGACAGGCTTTTCCAGCATGTTGAAAGTGTGGTGAGAACTGTGGAAGTGACATTAGGTAGCTGAAGAGGCTTGTGGTCACTCTATTAGCTGTTGCAGCACACTGAGATGATGCTGTACAACACTTGGGTGCACAGAGGCAGGGGCAGACAACTGCAAGTCAGAGTCAGGACAGCCTTTACTTACTACACAAGACGTCAGACAAGCTGCCCCCTTCCTCAGAAACCTGAAGACCCAAACTGAGCCTTCTTCAGCTGTGATTCAGATCTGGTTTACAACGTCTTAAAATGACAACAGAATTAACCCCGATAGTATCAGAGTTGACAGTTTCATACTCAGGAAAGTCCAAGCATACACACACCACTTTGACTTACATCATTGACGTTTGCGGCCCTGTTTGGTGCATTGGTGGCTGAGTTGGGGACGTTCTTGTTGCTGGCCTTCATTGCAGCGTCTCTGCGGGCCTGCTCCAGGAGGAGTCTGGCTCTCTCTTTCAGTTCCTCCTGACGAGACAGCACCCTCTGTGTGCAGCGACAGAGAGTGAGTGTGAAGACATAAAACAATGCTAATTACTATAACATGGATGCGTACAACTAATTTCTAATCAAACTCATAAATACGGCGTCCTTTTCCTCATCAAAGATTTACTCACCTTCTCAGCAGGTGGACTTGATACAGGGGCAGGTGTTTGCTCCTTTGAAAGAGAAAATAACTTTAACTACTGGTGCATAGCCAAATACCGAAATTTAAAAACAGGTTTTAAAAAGAGTGAAACAAATTAATATTGAACACATGACATTTTTACCAAGATTAGCAAGCTTTCACAATTCATCCTTGTGCAGTGTGCTGGTGGAGGTAGAAAATTAAGACAAGCGAATCCAAATGTAGGAGCAGGATATAAAGTATCTCCCATAATATGCAGGGCCTGCACTTTGGCATTATGGGGCCATCCTACAGCTGGGCTCAAAGCCCTGTCTGGGTCCAGTGGTGTGGAGAGCATGACGGCTTTGACAAGAAAGCAAAACACACACCTAGCTTAGAATTTTATCTGCAGGGTAATCCTGGCTGTATTATAAGGGGGTGCAAACAGGGCAAAGAGAGCTTTTACGTTTGGCTTAGACAGGAACATTACAACCAAGCTGTTTATAACACTGAAACATGTTTATCCTTTCAGCAAGTCAAATCTGGCCTGGGTGCAGGCGAGGATGCATCCCGCTAACTAGATAACAGCAGATCAAAATGGGGTGTCATAGCTGTCATAACCCCCCTGCTGCCCCGTGACCTTTCGACTTGTAAACAGGAAGCGGTAATCTGGGGTTAACCAACACAGGCAGCAATGTATTCGAGGTGTGTTTGTGTGTGTGACTGTGTGCGCACACGCATACAGGTGCGTGCCAGTGGGTGTGTGAGACGAGATGAGGTGTGCTCTGCGCAAAGCGTCGCCACGCCTGAGCAGTCACGGCGCCAACTGCCATCAACTGAAGGGATGAGAAATATAATGAAAAATATAATGAAATGTCAAAGCAGGGGGTTCTCCTGGCTGCCTTCTATAGTCGCCACATGTTAAGGGCCCGGCCTCGACGAGTCTGGGTCTCGGCAACGAGACAGGCGACGACAACATCTAATGCAGAACGGGAGAATTTCGGTACGGTCATCTCTGCAATGGCATCAATGAGGTTGGGATTTGAAGCTTAGCGAGGTGCCAGGAGGGAATGAATGTTCACCGCATCCTCTGTCTTATGACTGATGTAGCTGTGAAAGTTTCAATCAAAGCCAGGGTGCAAGGATAAAAACCTTTTAGGGGGCCAGGCAGGTATCTGGAAGTAAACGCTGTCAGAATCTTAATACCTGACTTAAGTAGCAGGATGTGAATAAGTCTGCATCATACAAATTGATCCAGAGGTTGTTTAAGGTTCAAGATTTCTAATTAGCTGTTAGATGGTTTAATGTATCTCTTACTGACTCTCGAAGGGCATGTTTAACTGTATTCAAAACACAGGTTGAACAGAGAAGATTCCTGTTTCTACATCCCTGCAATTAGGGGCCTGCATGTACTGCTATAATTATCTTTTATTGAAACTGAGTGAACTCATCAAACATAAAGATAACAATAAGTACAATAACAAACAATAAACAACTGGATTCTTCTTGTGTGTTTACCTGTTTGGGAGGCATGTCTGTGTGGTTGACTGGAGGGGAGCCGATGTCTGAGGTGGGCTCAGACTCCGAGTGACGCAGGCTGGCCCTCTTCTTCTTTATGAGGTCTGCATCTCTGTTATAGGAGAAGCCCAGTTTTTGGTGGGGTGGGGAGGAGGCCCCTCTCCTGGTGGGGGACCCTGGTTCTGTGGCTCCCTCCCTTCTTTCCTCTCCCACCTCATTCTTCTGCTGTCTTTCCTTCTCCATCTCTCTCTCCACTCTCTGTGGTAACTCGCTAAGGTCTAAAGTTTTGGCTTTGAGCAGATTCCCCCTATCCTCAGAGTTTGATGGTGTCACGTGGGTCGAGTCTGTTGCTGAGGCGGCTAATGCTGTGCGTGGTGATGGGACAGGTGGGGACGACTGTAAAAGCCCTGCTGCTGGCAAGCTGACCGCTCCTACTTCGGCCTTCCAACCCGGCTCCATCACCTCTTCCTCAGCAGCTTTAGTGCCATTAGATTCACCGCCAGATGCAACAGGCTGAGCGTTACCCTGGCGGTGCTGCACGTCATTAAGTTCGGCATAGAACTTGTCCTGGTCTATGGAGGCGTTTGTATCGGTTTCAAAGTCGCCCACCTTGTACGTGCTGCGACTGCTGTTGGCCTCTATCTGCACCACGTTGAGTTCCTCCCCAGAGAAGTGGGCCCGGATCTGGTACAGGTAGGTCATTACTGTTAGCTTGTCAGGAATAGCCAGCAGCACCATGTCTGATGGTTCCAGGAGACGGGAGATACCCAGGCTCGCAAAGCCATCGTATGCCTGCCAAAAAAAGATACATAAGTAAACAAACTTTCAATTGGTTCAATGGTTGAATAAAGAAGAGTTACAACAAATTACAACAAGGGTTGAGAGGGATGGAAGGGTGACAATGATTGATGAGTTAGGAGAAGTCTGGTTTCTTCTTCAGAAATAGGTCGTATTTGGTGCACTGTATGCATGATCCATGTGTGTATGACTGCTGACAGGTCATGTCAGGGATGGTTGTCCCCGATAAGAGACGCAGATACCCCAAGACAGAGCGCTTAATCCCAAGGGGTGTGTGTGTGTGTGTGTGTGTGTGTGTGTGTGTGTGTGTCTCCTTATCGCTTCTCTACATCAACCTGCCCACGTTCTCCGTCACGCGTGTAATTGGTCTGATTAGAGTCTGATGAGAAAATACAGGTTTGATAATCAAGCAACACACGAAAACCCAATCCCCCATCACCAGATAGACTGAGACAGAGAGACAGAGAGAGAAGGGATGAAAACCATTATCGCAGCCAATGACAGGTAAATAAATAGATTAACAGGACACACACACACAGACACTACCTCCATTCCTGCATAGACACACACATATCCTCACCATCCATCTCTCCCAGGTATCACAGCTTGTATCTGGCCTGCTTGATAGTGTTGATCTAATTCCGACCTGTAGCAGCACTCGTTTGTTTCATTGCCTCCGTAGATCTCCGCAGTCTATCAATCTCTCCCTCTTTCTCTCCGTCTCCCTCTCTGACTTCCAAACCCGTCTCCATGGTTTTTTTTTAACCTTTATTTACCCCAGGGATTGTTTTGAAGAGCCTACTTACTCTTTTTCAGCCCTGTCCTGCTTCAATATAAGTCTCTCTTTCTTCCCCCTCCACATTTTCTTACCTTTATTTATCTAAAGAAGGGGTCTATTGAGCATGTGTGATTTACCTACTTTGCATTCATCCAAAACATCTGGGAGCTTTCTTGTGAAACTTCTGTCTCTAAGTGATGGCCCCTGAACAACTTTAAACGTGGGTTAAGGGCTTTTCTCAAGGGTATTTCAACTGTAGCAAATTATATTGACTGTGTGCGCCTTGTCTGTAATCACATATTTGTTACCTAATGCACCTTATTTCATGTTTCTGCCATTTTATTTGAATTTTTAAAAAATTTTATACACTAAATAGTGCCCTAAAAGTTCCACAGTGGAACCAGAACTGCAGTGTCTGCAGCGTGTATACTAACTTTTGTTTCACTTCTACAAGTTTATGATAGAAATGGAGAATTTCTGAGAGCAAAGACAATATTAGTTGAAGAAGCTTGCAATTGAGGATGTCCTGTTGTCCCAGGGCAGGGACAATAAAGATAGCACCTCGCACACAAAGATACAGTGTCTGGAACATTTTTGGGACAGGGAGAAATGTATCATTATCATGTATGCATAATAGAATATATATCATTATAATTGTTATGTGTTCGTGCATTGGCACAAGGTCTATGTCACACATGCATTTATACACACAAAATTAATCACAGAGAGCCAGCATTGCCAACATGGCATGGCTAAATTTAGCAACTTTTCAGATCTTCTTAGCGACCTTATCTCTAAAAAGTGACTAGCCACAATATTCTTATGACTTATTAAGATCATCAGGGAAAAGGTGAATTTAAATACATTATATTGTAATTCATTCCCATGCATGCTGCTCAGAGTAATCGCAGTCCACGACTCCTGGGTCTCTCCCTCTCCTCTTGCGCTGTGTGCAGACAGTGGGTTTGGTCTGTGAGGCACATCTGACCTTATCTCACACCCTTTCTCTCAGGATCTCTGGATTAGGGTGTTCCTATAGTTTAGCCTATATGTAAATAGTTAGTTTTAGCTAGTAAATATTTAATCAGTTTGTTTACTTACTTCACCCCCGCTTGTAGATTTTTTTTTGTCAAACGTTTTTACGTCAAATGTAGTGAGTTTTTAAATATTAGGCTAAATAATAATAATGTTCGAAGTATGTAAATTTCCATTGCCATATACCAATCAGAAACAGCTTTGCTTTTGCACAGAGATAAACAGAGATATTTTAACAGAGATAAATAGGGAACAGTAACTCAACCAATGACTAATGACTGACTCTGGCCAAATACCTTGGGTGTTTGCAGTTTTTATTCAAATAGAAGTGCAGGGAGCAACTAACAGAACTTCCACGATGGACCAGAGTCAGTCAATGAAGTCTAAGTTACTGAACCAGTGTTATCAAATATACTTTAAGACAATGGCTGTTAAGTCTGGGACAGTTGAAAGTAGAATACGGGACAGTTTCGGGACACTGAGGGAAAAAGTTAATTTTGAGCCCTGGTAGTCTTCTGCTCAGTAACACACATAAACAAAAGGCCATTTACACTGCAAACCTTCTGCTTACCATGATGGCTGCTTGTCACAGTGAATGTAAGAAAGTTAACATGGCCATTGCTCGACAGTAGTCTCCTATTCAGTAATAAGACGAGATGAAATAGAAGTCACTTGGATTAAACTGCAGTTATTTAAGTACACGTGAAGGCCACCGTTGCTCTATATTTAAAAGTTAATGAAAGAATGAAAATACAGTTAGTGTGGAGAATCCAGTATGATCAAGTACAATACAGTCATCTAATTTTGCGTTGGTGTTCTCAACAAGTGATCTCACGTTTTAATGGAAACCTACACCATAGGCATCTACGACAGGGTTGGCATTAACCCCTTGTGTCTATCAAGCTTAATGCAACACTACACCTGTCAGTGATGGTACAAAATCATGAAAGTGAACAAGGAAGTGATTTTGGACACTGCTCAGACAACCCGTTTTAATGTAGTAAATCTAATTTCTTCAACTGTATTTATTTCTATGACAGAGAACTAAACTGGTGACGAGAGAATAGAAAGAGAATTTGAGTATAAAACGGTGGTTAAACTGAGAGATGTTTCTCAATTTACAATCAATTATGATGTCTTTTGTTGGGAGGAGTCTCTTTCACTCTCACCTCTTTTGTCCCTTTCTATTGATGGAAAGTATGTGTTTGTGCTTGCAGAGACAAGGCAGGAAGAAAGAACTGACGGCGGGAAAAAAGAAAAGGGAGAACAGAGAGGAGTTTGCCTTTACAGGGAGCCTGTTTAAGTTCCCTCCTCCTTCTCCTGGCAGTAAGGGAGTGTGAAAGAAAAAAGAAAGACAGAAAAGAAAGAAAAAGAATATGGGGAATAAGAGGGGCTGATTGGGTTTCTAACAAGTATTCAGGGGAGCAAAGTGTGCTTGCATTGTTCCCTTCTCGCCCAGGGTAGGCTGTGAAAGAGAGCGACAACTTTGCTGCTCAATAGGGACAGAATGAAAGAATGAAAGAGAAAAGAGCGAGAGTGGGAGAACGTGAGAGCTGTATGAGGAGGAAGAAGGGAGGGAGGCTCTTGAGCAGGGTTTTGTTTCAGGGTCGATGTTAGTCTTGACATGCGCAACAGTCTTTTTGACCTCTATGCCATGATTTATTCTTTATATATCTTCTCTTATAGCTTGACAAGCGTGGATCATGTCATACTGAGACACTGATGACTATTGAGGGAAGACCTGTTGTTTTCTGTGGTGGTAGTCTATGTGCTGCGGTAAAGGATAAGGGTGGTGATATTCTAGAGCTTTGTTATTGTCAACAAATCCCAAGAAGACATCAAAATCAGCAATTTGTTGGTCTGTCTCAAACGTAACTCATTAAGAAGAACAACAATTTGTTTATTTTGTTTATTTCTTAGGATCCCCATTAGCTGTGCCCTGAAATACAGCTAATGGGGATCCTTCCTGAACAATGGAGTTCTATGACAGAGTAATAAGATATGTCAGCCTTTGGCTACACAGACAATACTTGATGTCTCTACTGGAGCAGTTCATTGTTGGTTCTGGTCTTTTTGTGGGATTTGTTGATAATGAGAAAAAATATAGAATATCATCAGATAAAACACAAAGAGTAATTAAACAATTCAATTCAATTTCAATTTCACCTAAAAAAGTTCAATATAGAGATCTGTGAAAAGAGGAGATCATGCACTATACGACAGGTAATGATGCAATGTTATCATTTATGGGGCTTTAAGGAAGTCATATCATCATTTAGTTACCATTGCATAGGTTTTTGTTGGTTTGAGTAGCTTTGTCTGCAGTGGTGTATTAAAGTGAAATACACCTTAATGCAATCAATTGTTACCCTATTTATGATGTCCCATATTTTGATGTATAACCATATGAAAATATTATTACAAATGATTTTAACTAAATCAGTCAGTCCTAATGATTGGTTAATAACATGTGAAACGAGCATATCAATAGAACTGAACTTCTGTATTTCTTAACCCTGATTAGAGCAACATTTTTGTCCAATATGAATTTCATCTATTTTGGAAAATATCTAGTTTTCTCACTTTCCATCATCTAGCTGACAAAGCTTTTGGTAAGGACTAAATGTCACCATTGCCTGCCCCAGGCTGCTGCTCCCTGCTCCCCCTCCACTCCCTCTCAGTGACTGACAGCTATCTATCGTTGTCAATCATCAACACCCCCCTCACCTCAGCCCAACCCCTCACGGTTGTGCTCAGGGAGCTTTAGCCTGGTGCTTGGTGCTACACTATCAGATGGCATGACAAATGACTTCTCCTTGGCCTCATTACACACACACACACACACACACACACACACACACACACACACACACACACACACACAAACACACACACACAAGAGCACACACACACACACCAGCATACTGACTAAACAGACAAGACGGGGGGACAAGCGGCCAAAACACGCAGGCTACCTCAACATGCAACCTCCTCAAACGCACACATGAACATGTGGACACATACACAACCATCCACAGACCATCATACATACACATATCCATTGATAATGGATCATTTCAAAGCCTGTAAATGTTCTAAATATTCACTTCTGTCTTTTTTTACCCACCCCCAATATTGATTGTCCTTATCTGTCATAATTCAGCACAGTCTGAGCTCATTGTAATCACTCCTCACAGATAGACGGTGAAAGGAGGAGGGGGCATGTCTATCAACTAGCCATGAAAAGCAGAGATAGTTGTCGTTTCTACACATTTCCATTTCTGCTGTCCATTCAATAAATTCTATACATTCTAATAACTCCTTAAGAAGCAAGTCTATACAACACTGTAGAAGGGAAAGAAGTCTCTTTTCATCACTCTCTTTCATCCTGTTCTTCATACATTTTGATTTCCTCTTAAAACATTTAATTTCTTTTTATAATGTTTCTTTATTCTGTCCTTTTTTTCTTGTTAGCTCTTTGGGGTCCTTAACCTGTCACACCTTATTGTCCTAGCCTGTGCCTGGTTTGAGTGGTTTCTCTTTTCTTGCAGGCAATATCATGAGCCTCCTTCTCTTATTTAACACCTTCAGGGTGCTATGTGAAACCATAGTGCATTACTCCTCTTTCCTGTAGTCTGAACTCACTAGCTTTCACAAACACAGGCACCTACGACACCAAGTGTGATTCATGTACAATTACTGTATGTGAAAACATACACACAGCTTCCACAGTATAAAAGCCCACACACATCACATCTTACATACAGTGCAAATCAGTTCACATGCATATTTTATTGACTGACTGCACATGGAAATTAATCTAAGAACCAACATAAAGTGGCATACGCTGTGAGTGTCTAACATTACAACCCTTATCACAATTGTCAAGGAATGGTGGGAATATTTGTTTTTGGTTAATAAATCAATAATAATCAGCTACGTCATTAGTTGCTAACTTTACGAATCAATAATATCTGAACTCTTGGCTTATCTCAGTTCTTCATCCTTTACCTGTTCTCAACATTTTCCCTGCTGACTAAGGTACACACCAGTGTATGAAACGGGACTCTGATTGGCCAGTACAGCGCACATTAACTTCAGATGTTAGACCAAAAAACTGGACATGTAACATGAGCAGCTTTTTGATGGTCTCCTTATTTAACACTTAACAAAATATTGACGGTCAAATGTTTCTATGAATCTTAGAATGTGTGAATATAATATAAAGACACACTGAAAAATCTAGCTTTTAATGACATTTTCAGACTGTTTCTGGAAAAGGAAAATAATCTAACCCTACACAATTCAAGAACAAGAACTAGACATTTACTAGTAATACCTTCTTTGGCATATTACCAGTGTTGCTAATATACATATGTAGCCAGATTCTTGAGGGCTACATGAGCACTTTGGCAGGAGCTGATATCAGTCTGTGTCTCCTCTGTGCACTGTAAAGGAACAGCTCGCTTGGTCAAATGTACATCAGCAGCTGGTGTAGATCTTTACAGAGAAGCTGGTCGCAGCGCGCTGGTTTCAGTGCTGCACCTATTCACCAAGTATCACCTTCTACGGCATATTCCCATATTACTTATATCTAAACCAATTTCTTCAGGGCTACTTGAGCACCTGGAGGGGGGTGAGGGGCAGTTAGCAGATATGGGATTGGGTCTCTCCCTCTCCCTCCACTGTGGTTATTGTCAACAGGGTAGCATTCATGCCTAACAGGGCCACCAGAGGTTATCGCTGAGCCAGAGTGTGTATGAGAAGAGGAAATCAAGCTGCAGGAACCCGACGCATATCGTTCTGTGTAGCCCTCGGGGCCAAAGAGGGGACAGGGTGCCTGTGTGTATATATGTGTGTGAGTGTGTAGTAGCAGGGTGAAAGGGAAAAACACCAGTGTGCATTTGTGTGTTTCGCAAGTGTGTATTGAAAAAGTAAATGTGCGCGAAGAGCCGGAGGGACAGTGGGAAAATGGGGATGTGAGCGAGTGTGCACCTCCAACTGTGAATGTGCAGATATGATGACATAGGGCAAGGAGAAAAATAGGTGTGAATGGGATATTCAGTTGAGCTGTAGGAGTGAGTGCATATGTGTGGGTTGTAATTTGTTAGGACAGGAGAGGAATGAGACCAAAGAGTCTGTGATACTCAAGCCAACATGGATTACAGTTAGTACACACCAATAAACACATGCATACGCCCTCCTGCCCATTCTTTTACACACAAGCACACGTACAAACAAAACAGTCTAATCAACACAAGACAAATATGCTCTTATTATGTACACACCAACATCAACACACACAAAGCGGAGGCAGTTTAGTAAGCTCCCAGCAGGCAGCTGAGTTAAGATACCATCTCACCTCTGCCAGGTGACTAAGTTATGCTTTGGACACACATCGCCATGTACACACATCACAGCAGGGGGAACGTCTTAAGAACACTGTCATTATAACACTGTGGCTGTAGTGCATATGTGTGATTGTGAGTGCACGCATTTCCCTGCCTTCATGTGTGTTTCCACCCTCCCCCATCAAACCATGAAACACACATACACACTATATCCAGGGATTAATGGCAGATCTCTAAATAAGGCCAAATGGAGATGTGGATGGGAGGGAGCTAAGTGGTGTGAAGGGCCCAGCGGTGGCTGCCTCTTACCTTTTTGTTGTTTTCTTTAATATCCTGAGGATTGAGCGACTTGTAGTCTCTGGAAGAACAGTGGGGAGGGTCGGAGAGGAGGCAGGCGAAGGAAAAAGAGAGAGAGAGAGAATGGGAGACAGAGAGAGATAGTGGAGAAAGAGCTGTGTTTAAATATGCATCACATGTAATGGCATTAGAACTGTAACATGCAATTTCATAGCAGTGCAATCAACAGAACTAATAGAGTGGAAAATATGTAAAAATAACACACCGGAGTGCAAAGGCACACAAGCATAAACACACACACACACACACACTTGTACATAGAGCACTGTTTTGATAAATCATCTACTCTCTTGATGAGGTTTTCCATATGTTGTACTTTTGAGCGTTAAATATATTGAATACTTAAACATTTAATGAAATACACACACACACACACACACACACACACACACACACACATAAGAACAAAGAGATAAGTGTGCAACTCTGTATTCTAATATGAAAATTACAGCTTGAGTGTGTGCGTACTTATGTACACTGTGTAATGTTCTTGTGATCTTAATCAAACACACTGACAGGAATGATGGATACGTGGACATGGAATTCTAACCTGATGACAGGTTAACTGTTCAAATATGTTACCAAGTTATGAAAGCAGGCAGAGCCAAATGAGAACAATAAGAAATAAGAAGGTTTTTTTTATGCATGTTTGTTGTGTGTTTCATACATTATGTCAGGTCTGAAATGGTGCAGCAGGGCACAGAAGGCCAACCCATTCCTCCAGGAGGTGGTGAAGTTAGTGATCTTCACCCCTCGGTAGTTCTTGGTGACCTCACGGCACCAGACCAGCAGGGACTGGCTTGCGTTGGGTTTCCCTCCCAGAACCGGGCTCGGGACTGGGCTGGGCTGTAGGCAGAGAGGAGGAAGAGGAAGAAGGAGGGTTTTAAAGGGGGGTGATTAGATGTTGTCAGAGGGGGAAGTATTGACAAGGGAGGAGGAAAGAGGAAATGATCTTAAATTAATCTTTTGAAATATAACACCTTATTACACATTCATGCAACATGTCAATATCAATTTCATACATTAGACCGTTTTTGGGGTCACACAAGTTTCATCAGTGTGGATTTTCAAAAGTGTGAATGACAGTACTGATGGTTAAAAATAAATAACGCACAATGAAAAAGCACTTCAGGCAATCTAACATAAAACACAAGTGACCCACAAGGTCCAGTGTGTGGGATTTAGTGGCATGTAGCGGTGGGATTGCAGACTGCTCGCCTCAATCAAGTGTGTAGGAGAAACTATTACTATGTTACCATTCTGGACTACTGTAGAAACATGGCGGACTCCATGGAAGAGGACCTGCTCTCTCTGTCGATATGAAAGGCTCATTCTAATGCAACAAAAACTATACTCATATAAAAAAAAAAACCCACCATATTCTGCCAATAGATCCCCATAAAGCTTACACACTAGACCTTTAATGTTTTTTTGGTATCAGAGAATACTGAACCTGTTCTCCAAACCCATGGTACTTTGCACAGATTTGGGTTTGTAGTAATGATTAGATTTTTAAAATGGCCACGTCGCCATTTCCCCTTCCGTCTGAGCTCCTTTCATTGTTGATTTCTCAATAAAATGTTTTACTTAGCAACCTCCACCCATCCAATTAGTTTGCTTTACTGACATACAATGAGCCCACACATGCACGTACACGCACACACGCAGACACACTCCATAATGAAGGGTCATGCACAAAGCAGCATATGACCGTGGATAATGTAAACATCTTATTAATTAGCTCCGCCTTTGAAGTCTTATCTGGGTCGAAAGCTTTTACCATTAGGAGCCTTTCCTCTCCCAGACTCCAAATCCCACAAATCCTTGGTGGCATGGAGACACTGGTCTTCCTCCGACGGCCAGCAGAACCAAAGCTATTCTGATTATTCATTTGGCCATTCACTAATCTGGTTATGGAGCGACAGATATGGGCTAATTCTCTCAGATCATTTTGGAGAGAAATGGCAAAATGTTACTGAGATTTGATTAAATTCATTAGAGGTTGGTGATCAAAAAGAATTTAAAATGTGTTCAAACTCCAAATGCACATTACTATTGTATGCAAGACAATCACATTAACATGTGAGAAATAAGACATATTTCCTTAATCACACGACACAATATGTTTAAGCAGGGTGTCTAAATTTGATCCGGATTAATTCGACTTTTAAAGGCTATATTATCAATACACAAAACAGGATGAAAATTTGAATTCTAGTAAACATGAACATTTGGGAAAATATAGAGTATAATATTGTTAAATGGTATTCAAGACACAATCTGCTTTACTGAATCTTAAGACTTTCTGTTTAGTTAATACAACTGAAAATGCTACCAGACTCCAGCCCTGCAGATTAGCGGTCATGTGTACTCAGAGTACCTTCTTGCACGATATTGGCTTAGATGGCAACAGCAACAGGAAATCTCCCCAGGTAATGTTTGATCGTAACGCACAAGATGGTTATGCAAATCCAACCTTTACTTAACCTTTAGTAGTGAAAATTGAATGAAGAAGTGTTAGTTTTACACAACCTGATATTGACCACTACAACAGTTTTTAAAACACACAATGAAGGCCTGGAGAAAACACAGCTCACACCAATGTGAGTCTCAGTCCTGTAACAAGGCTTGTGGTGGCCAACCAACCCCCTCTGTTGGTGGCTTTCTGCTACTACAAGATGAGGGGGAGCCGCAGAACTGATGGGAGCCAAGGCAAATTTGTCATTACAAATTTGAGGAAGCAGTATTATTAGGCGATGGTGTGCTGACTTGAAGCGATACGCTTCAGCTTAATGCTGAGACCTAGTGTCAAACCACGCTTCTGAATTTTCTATCCAAACCTAATTTTAAGATTGTCTGATTAAGATTGTCATCCTTTTGATGTTTGGTTGTCCTTGCTGTTGAGAAATTGTAAGACACTAAAAAATGACTGGTTTGTAATGTCAACAGGAATAAACAAAAGAGTGGTACTAAAGCAATATTAGTCAGTTAAGCAGTAGTCCATAAGCACCTAGACGTCTCTTACTCTTCTATTGTTGTAGTAACCTGTGACCAACGAGCCTGGAGCCTGCTGAGATGCCACAAGGGCCAAACCAGATGAAAGGGACTGGAGGCCATCTCTAATAGCAACTCCTAACCTTTGCACCAGTGTGTGTGTATGTGTGGGTGTGTGCGCGTATGTGTGAGTCATGCAGGCCCCTACGGCAGACTCAGCACAGGGAGACGGTAGCGAGAGCCTGAGGGGCGGACACTTGACATTTCCGGCTTTAAAGGAGGGCCTTAACCTTTCCCCATAGCTTCTCCAGACACGTTTTAGGCGGCCTCGACAATGCCTGCGTGCCACTCAAACAAATGGAAGAAAAGAATAAAAAAAAGAAGAGGTGAAAAAAATAAAAACGAGGGGAAAAAATGCAGATATAACATGGTTGCTATTACTGTATGACAGAGGTCAATGCAAACAAAGAATTGTTTTCTGACTCTATCAAATAATTTTAATATAATTAACATACCACTGACTAATCTAACATAATGTAGGTATTTAAACTAAAAGACCCTAAAAGGCAAGATTTACATGTCTCTACGTTTTCAGTACACAAGCACATATCTCTCTTAGCTGACGGAATTAAACTTGTTTCTCCAGTTGTCCTCTCTTTTACCGTTTTTGTGTGCCATTAAGAGAGAGAGAGAGAGAGAGAGAGAGAGAGAGAGAGAGAGAGTGAGAGTGTGTGTGTGTGTGTGTGTGTGTGTGTGTGTGTGTAGAGTTTCAGTGTGGAGTGGTCTTCCTCCAGGCCTTCCCTTTCTGCTTTTTCAAGTGACGGTTGAAAGTAGCTGTCTAATTTGAGCGCCCTAATTACCTTGGATTAGAGACCAGGTGCTATTAAAGCAATTAGACACACAGTACACTCCAGTGCCGCAGACCCTGTACCCTAGCCGGCGGAAAACACACACGCACAAAAATACACACCTGTGTAACACGGCCAGTGAAAAAAAAACAACAAAAGAAAAACAGTGGGACACACAAACTTTAAGGCTTGCTCTCTCATACACACTCACCCACCCCCACCTATTAACATGCAGGTGTCTGAGCCAACAGACAACAAACACACACAAGTAAACATGCACTATAATGCACTGCAAAAAGGTTAAAAAAAAAGGACGAAGATACTGATACTTGACACCTTAATAGTCAACTTACTCAACCTTAAGCGTTTTAATTATCTCTTTTAAACTGTCATTTAAAAAAAATCAATGTGTCAATGAGAGTGATTCGTTTCTTCATTCCTGACAAACCAGTTTTTAGAAGCAACACGGAGTTCTTCCAACAACACCGGCGCGTGACTAGCAGTGACCCCACGTTCATCACAACCCAACCTGATGTAATTTTCTCAATCGGCAGCCCAGACTGTTCCATTACGCTCTTTCCAGATAACGGGTTACAAATGCATCTACGCTCTCAAGCTTTCACATCCATCAAATATTGAACAAATACCATATCTTCTTTTACAGGACCTGGCTGCATTTCCTTAAGACACAAACACGGGAGGAGTGAAATTTTCATGAGGAGCAGAAATGCACCCTGACTTATCAAACAGTTTGCTGTCTTGCCTAAAGGAAGGTGTGCACATATATGTATTTTTTGTGTGTGTGTGTGTGTGTGTGTGTGTGTGTGTGTGTGTGTGTGCATCTTTTATCTGTCTGTGTGAATGTCACTGGATGTGTGTGTGTAACACTGACACAGCCATGTAGCCAGCTCAGCTTGGGGGTAGGATTAGCGGAGAGCATTGCCGCGGCCCACAAACATTCCATATTAAAAAATGAAAAGGCAACCTTCATTACTATCAGTGGCACATAACCTCCCCTCTTCCTCCTCCTCTGCTACTATTATACACAGCCCTAACAGCCTGGGCGAAAAATACAAGCCACTGACAAGAGATTCCATTATTCCTGATGCCTCAGTGTCAACAACATACATCCGACGGGGCAAAGAAAGGAAAAAAAAAAAAAATAGAAGAAGGGAAAAGGATGTGAGAGAGAAAGAAGGGGGGTTAAGCTCACTACAATGCCTGAATGACAAGATAGGAGGAAACCTGGGAATGGAAGCATCCAGGTTCCTGTTGGTGCTGGTGTCAGGAGCAGGATTTTTGGTGTCAGCAATGTGATTTTAGGAGGAGGGATGTGATTCGAGATCATGGGTAAAGCGGATGAACCGTGATATGGAAAATTAGAAAATTGTCACAGGTCGATCTTAGGTCTTAAGCAAAAGAACAATTCTGTAGCGGGGTTGGAAATTGTTTCTTTTAGACTTGGGCAATATGCCAGTATCTACTGTACTGTGTAAGGGCAGAAGTAATTTAAAATACCTTTTAGAGCAAACTTAGCAAACATCCACTCACTTACTGTAAGTGAACAGTACCATAACTGAAAGTAAATCCCTCTTTTCCAACATTATACATGGTGAGGACGGGGTAGGGAACATAGGTTAAGTTTAACATTATTAGAAAATGATATTGCAGTATATATGGATTACAATACTAACAATTATTATCTTAATGATGTCTGCCTTGTTTTTTGTATTTTATATCAAAACAAAGTTATTAAAAATTATACAGATTATTGCAAATAATTATTTTACTGTTACAGTACTCCTTGGGTTGTAAGACAGGCAAAGAGTGGATAACTGCAAACTCTGGGGTGTTAATCTGACAATCTGTCTACTACTGGGTCACCCTGTTGGCCTCCATGAAGATGGACAAATGTAAACAAAATCACGCAGCTTTATACACAATTAAATGACCAAAGAGTATAAAGGTCATTAAAACTGGCTTTTTAGAGTCATAAAAAAGATACAAGTGAAACTCTTTAAGTGGCGGTTTTGTCTCTCCCTCTGGGGCATGACGCTTCAATGGAAACTTAACTGGCCTCAACCCAATGACATAAACCCACGACTCTGTGGAAAGAAAAGAGCTTCCGTGTCTTTCCAATCTCACTTTCATGGCTTCAAAGCAGTGTCAGACAGTGTCAGATTTGAGGAGGTGTTGAATCTCATACTCTTTAAAACTTGTAATCCGCTCAAGGAGCCTACGGCAAAAAAAAGAAGTCCATGCGCACGCACGCACGCACGCACGCACGCACGCACGCACGCACGCACGCACGCACGCACACACACACACACACACACACACACACACACACACACACACACACACACACACACACACACACAGCAAAGGAACACATAAACACATATACTCACATCCAATGACACCAGAGTGTACAGTGTAGGGGCACACATACTATCTATATATTCCAATGTACTCATACTGAACAGCAGGCAAATACACAGACATACTGAACTGAATACACAGAACCATACATATTGACACAATTTAGAAAAAGTACACCTGGTAACACTCAGCTCTTATCCAAGATGTACACACACACACTTGAAAAACGTGAATACCTGTTCACATTTAAGAGGATAAAGGTTAGTGCGGTTAAGTGGCCTGTCCATCCTGCTACTGAAAGCGCCCGTCTGACTGGCTGGGCTCCAACTACCAACGTGCTCAATTATTTAATTGCACCTTCAATCAAAACAAGCAATTTGTTTAATCTGGGCTTTCCATGTCCGACGTCTTCACATTAGAAAAAGACAGAGCGGGAAAAAAAAAAAAAATGATCGCCTCGCGTCATCTTACCCATGAAATTATGCTTCGGATTTCAAACGTTGCCTGCATGAGAGCAGAGGGAGGGAGCAAAGTCCAATCAAAAGTTCAATTATGTAAATGGAGATGTGGAGTGGATGGAACAATAGGGAAAGAGAGGGGGGGGCAGCAAAAGGCTGGGGCAGGAGAGGAGAGCGAATGTAGCGTGAAAAATAATACACATTAACATACAAAGGAAATATCGCATTACTGTTGTAATCAAACCGAGGAGGGGCTGCCTCCAAAGAGAACCGTGAGAGAAAGTGTGTGTGCACGTTTATGTGTGACTGCGCATGTAGACACTGTTTAGTTAAGTCAGGGCTTCATTTTATGTGTGTGAACAGGTGGAGAGAGAATGATAACCTTTTACACCTGAGAGCTCGCAGGGAGGACGAATGTGTGACAGACTGAACCTGCTACTTTTGAGCAAGGCACTCAGCTGCTATGCCACCTTGCCAGACAATATTGCACAGTTTTTTTGCCAATTTTTTAACAAATCTTCATGTCACAGCTTTGTGTAATATCACAAAGTGGGAAAATATGTACATCCAATCATGATGTTGATGGGGGGGTTGCTAGTGATTTGCTCAGAAGCAGATATGCTTCCCATCTAGCAGTGAACCTGCGGGCCAAGACAGAGGGCCTTTCGGCAGTTGGCTACTGAGATGTAAAATGCAAAAATCAGGAAAAGCGGTTTCCTTGTCCAGGACCATTTTGCTTCCAAGGCCTATTCTGCTCCACAGGCATAACCATGCAAAGCAGCAAAAAAAAAAGAAAAGAGAAAAAAAGGCAGAACAGGAGAGGACAGGCAAGGCTTTGAAATTGAAATAAAAACCATTCACTGAAAAAAAAGAAAAACATCATGAAATAACACAGTTTGGAGGAGGCAGCAGACAAACGAGTGACTGTGCCAGCTTGCAGTGTGCCCACCCGCCCGCTTGCTCGCCTAAAGTGTAACACAGGGGCATAATGCGGTGTAAGCGCTGGCTTTAGCTTGTCATGGAAACGGCAGTGGCATTACCCACACTCACGCCTCTGCAAATTAGCTTTGGCTGGGGTGGGGGGGAGAAGAGACATACAGGGTGGGTAGTTTTGTGATTGAATGTGTGTGTGTGTGTGTGTGTGTGTGTGTGTGTGTGTGTGTGTGTGTGTGTGTGTGTGTGTGTGTGTGTGTGTGTGTGTGTGTGTGTGTGTGTGTGTGCGCGCGTTGGTACGGAAGCTGGGATCCAGTGAGGGACAAAACCAAAGAACATCACTGATGGTAATGATGGTGAGTTCATCTCCATCTTTGCCCTCCTGTGGGTTACACAGATCAGCAGAAGAGAACAAACTTCTCCTCATCCATTATGCACAACATGAGGCCTCAACCACCTTTTGTCACCAGTGAGAGTTCTGTGCTTGCCTCTTCCTGTACCCTTTGCTACTGTGTCACACAGGTTTTTAGGTGTTTACTTGGTTGGTTACATCCCAAAAAGTGACTGTCAGGTCAACTGTTGTGTTGCTCTTGGTGTTGTCATGAGGATTAATACTTCACGCTTTGAACACTGGTGAACTTGAATGCAGCATATTTTTTAGCCATGGTTAAAATTAGATCAGTAAATCAGCTAATACAGGTTTTTTTGTACATATATCAGTAACCAATAAATAACAAGAGATTACAGTACCGAATTATATGTAAAGCATGATAACTTCTAAAAGCGTGTACTGTGCTGCTGACCAGACAAATGTTAACTGGTGAATCTTTTGCATGTTGCGTTGTTACACACTATGGGTGTAGCAAAGGAACTTTCCTTGAAATCATGAATATGCTTGTTTAATGTGTGTATTTTAAAACCCCTATTTTAAAGAATCCAGAAAAAGAATTTGAAGGCCTCCACCTCCTCATCTTCCTCTGATAAATAAATAAGCTTTGGGAGAAGGAAGAGAAGGAGGAAGAGAAAGGGGGGCTGCCTCTTATAAATCTATAACGTAATAATCTCCTTTAACTGCCATGTTCAACAAACAAATTAGTGGTGCAATGGATTCAGAGATCAGCCGCGCCGATAACGCCGCAATTTATCAATGAATCTAAGCTTGGGCAGGGAAAACTCATTAAGGAGGCCACTTTAGGAATTATGTTCTGCAGGTAAAGAGGCTGACTATATGTGTGTGTGTGTGTGTGTGTGTGTGTGTGTGTGTGTGTGTGTGTGTGTGTGTGTGTGTGTGTGTGGTGGGGGGGGGGGGGTCTTGACACTGCAGTTGTTCAAAACCCCCCCACCACTACTGACTGCCATTGTCCAGCGCAGCGTGGGCTTCAAAGTGATGAGAAGAGTGATAGTACAGCCAATTAAAATGAACATAATTACAAAGTCACCCCTTTGACTCCTGATCAGAATACACATGCATCAACACACACATACTGATGGAGGAAGGGTGGGGTGGGGGAAATGCTACACACAGGCAGAGAAAAAGAGGGAGGAGGATGACAAGAGCACCCAGGAAGAGTAGGAGGAAGAATTGATCAAGAAAGTAAAGAGAAAGGGAAGGAAAAGAATGTGTGAATAACTGGGAGGTCAGAGTAGATGGGTTACCACTGATACTTTAAAAGTAGACTTAAGCATAGCATTTGGATAAACTGCGTGCAGTGCTGGAGTTAACTGACTTGGTCTCATGCTCAGAAAAAGTATCAACAAAGACATTAGGTTTCATTCTACTTAATATCTGTCAGTCAGTCCCACGGTCATCTTAAGTTTTCACAGTGGACAACTTTTGGACCAACAGAAGGATCAACCATTGGACAGACATCATTATTCCTATAATCATTCCGCTAGCTTAGCTAAACACCTACAAATACTTCGGGCAAAACTGAGTTATGTGTTGTGCTGTTAAGGTGAATAAAAAATGGTGTTGCATGGTGAAATCTTGTTGAGGTCAACTGAGCTCCTACGAGAGTGCTCAATTAAAAGCTAAAGGAATGATCCCACTCAGTGATCAGTGAGTTAAGCACTGGAAATGCCACTTAGTATTTCCTATAGCACATAAGAGCACACACCTGCATACCATAACAGTCCAAAAGAGGGGGTACTGGGGGCCTTCATACAGAGGCAATTAAAGCCTTATCATTTCTACACTCGCTCTCCTTTCCTCAAACACAGACACAAGAGTGCATGTGTGTGCACATGCACGCACACAATTTGAAAGACAAATCACTCAGACTAATTCATAAGGTACTTCTAGAGTCCTTTTTAAATTATGGAGAACGGTTGGTTTAATTCAATTAAAATGTAGCGGGGGCCACTTAAGGATGACGGGAGTAAGGTATGGCATGACTAAGTGAGCGTGGTTTTCAAGAATGTGCGGGGGGTCTTAGACCTTCTGGGGTCTGAAGGAGTTTTCAAGTGCATGGACCTCTATCTCCTCACCCGAAGCCCCCTTAAACCTCACCCCAAAACCCTGGATCCTTCTGGGTTTAAGCCCACACACACCTGGAGGACCAGGGCAGATTAAGACGAGATTAAGATAAAGTTACTCCTTCTTCGGCCGCTATGTCATTCAAACCCCTGGCCTCTATGACCACTGGATAGAAGGACACACAAGACAAAAAGGTTTGGTTCATTCACATATACACACACAGGCATGCACACATAAAGGACTTTCTGGTCATCCTCATAAGCCCTATTAGTCTGCTATAGAGCCTCTCATAGCAGACATCAATCATGGAGGGATTAGTCAATTCCCTCTCTAAATGAGTGGCGAGGGAAACTTCCCTTCAACTCTAAAGCAGGTCTCTCTCTTTCAGAGATTACACAGCGATTTGTTTTCATTTTGTTCCATCTTCATCGTTTTCTGTTTGACTTGCTTTTCATTTCTCTCTCTCTCTTGCTCTGTGTCTTTCGTTCTCTCCTGCTTGCAGCTTGTGAGGTAATCCTTGGCAGATAAAACTAAGGAGGACTTACCAAAGGCAGATTACAAGCGGCGCTTTGCGGAAGGCCCTTTTACACCAGTCGGCGCGGGTATTGAGGAGAGCGAGCTCTTCGCAGTGCTTAACTTGTGAACTCGACATGCACCCAACAGAGGAAGAGGTGGAAAAATGATAGCCGCATTACAGTAACTGGATCAAAATATATCCCTCACAACACACACACAAGGTTGCACATTAGTACACACAACACAAATGTGTGTTCTTTTGTGTTCTTTCATAACAACCATATATAAAATTCGATTCAGGATAGTTCCTGAATACATATTCATGTTAAGATTTATTTATCTATTCACTCATGATTAAACATATCAATGTCTGCCCTGTGAGACTCAGGATCAACATTATGTGCCATGTCATAATTCATCTCATGAGGAGATTAACTCCTCCTTGAGCAAACACAACCTCTTGAAAAGTATTTTAAACATGGCTTTAACTTTTATCCCAGAGTTAGTTGATTCAAAGATTTGGGTATCGTTTGGCCATGTTCAGATCCACATCAGGCCAAACTAAAACTGACACTTACACCACTTACCTTACCTAAACATTCTCTTAAACTTTTGAGAAAGGATTCAAACAGTTGAGATTGTTCAGTACTCAGTAATGTCGTATACCTTTCGAGCTAACTTGATGACAGCGATGCCCTGCAGCACGAAGCGACAACAGGAAGCCCAATGATCGGACCTAAACTTCATGACAGAAGAAACTGGGTCTCCTCTCTCCCACAAGATCCAATGACAGACCACTCAGAGACTGCAAATAAGAGTTGGGGAGGGGTCCACACTGGGAAAAAGCGGACATTGAGAGGTACTGACTTAGCCTTACTTCTCTCAAGGATTATTCTCCTAATATTACACAGCTTATGGAAAGGCCAGTGTGGCCAAGGAGAGCCACTGAATCTTCAATGCCCTGGTCTCAGAAATGGGCCGCTCTTACTGTTTCTCTGCTAATATTGATTCCAGGTTCTGAAATTTAAGAGATGCAGCTCACTTCTGATCCTTTCCTTTAACCTAATGATATACAGTAGCTAAACAAATCACACAGGAATTATTGGGGGTAAAAACTGTTGTGACATGTCTGCATTGAAGATGTTGAAATTTGATATTTACTTTTAACTTTTTATCCGAAACAATTAACCTTGATAATTGATTGAAAACTGTGCACAGTAAGTATAAAACAATTATAAATTCACATTCAACCCATATATATATATCCTATTTTATCAACACAAGCAACAAATACTAACGCCTGCATTAGTAATGGCCATAGCGCCTTATAAAAAGTGTTTCATTCATTCTCACAATGCCAGTGAATGAGACATGCAGTGACAGTTAAAGGTAAAATACAGTTACAGGTAAAATACGCAAAAATATGTACTATTAGAAAATGACACACAAAATGTATTTAAACACGGTTCAAAAGCATCAGGCTTTAAGTCTTACTTTCTTTACGTCCTACATCTGAGATTCTTTGGTAAAGGTATGTCAAAGTTATCAGAGGAGATGGAATAACTTTGGACCGGATATAATGATAACAAGACGAGAGACCTTGGAACAGGCAAAGATCAGAAGACCAGAGATGACTGTCCTTGTCTCTTGGGCTCCCCTCTGTCCTCCAATAACATCCCTCAGTCATCACGTCAACCTCAGTAACAGTTCACTGTGTGGATGTGGTCCTCGCCTGCCGCGAACCCCGGTGAAAGCTAATTAAGAAATATGGCAGCCTTCTGCGAACTCAATTAAATAATGTTAATTTATTCTAATTTCAATTTGGAGGTAGTCTGAACTGAAGGAGGGGCTGTGAAAACAAAGTCTGGGAGAGGAAGGAGAGCTCTGGCCTCTGCCTCCCCCTGGCACAGGAGCTCTCACAACCTGCAAAAACTCTATTTAATTTGAACCCTTTGATTAACATAAGTAATCACACAAGCCCTTCAACTGAAGGGGAGAAAGAAAACATACCTCTAGTGTTGGTTCACTTTCTCACCTCCAGAAAGAGTGTGTGTAAAAAAATAGGAAAATGGAGGGAAAAGTGGCACCAACATCATGTTAGATTATGATTAAGACTATTTTTTTTTTTAAACCTTTTGATTACAGTTGGTGTTATGAGACACACATGGAATAGAATATATGATATTAACAAAGGGTACAGTTAAGTAATAGCCAAAAGGTTGCAAAAAACATGGGACAGGATTCCTAACTATGTAATAAAGTCTTCAAACCTAAAGTACATTTAGCTATTTTGTAGTAATCTCTATTTTATAAAGCAACCAACAGCTCTAGGATATACATGTATTGTCCAATTAAGTGCCAACAACTTAAAGTTGAAGATGCCTGACTCTTTCTAAGATTCTTTGAGTAAATATTAAGATAATATAGAACTTTTTTGTACAAACTTTTCCCGAGGTATTTGCCAGCTCCCAACTTTTCTTTATATGAAAATAAGGCAAATAATTTATCATGCGGAAACTTGATAAAAATCCAAAGATCAGAGCATCTAAGTGTAGAGCGGTCTGACTGTGGAATAGAGATGGAGATGAAACAAAAGGAGGAGCAGGGATCACTGAATTACTGGGAGGGGTGAAATCAGCCCCAGGGAAAAGAGATGGACTGAATCAGACCAGACAGAGCTCACAACCCGCCCAACAGGAACTCCCTCTGTTCATTTACATTAATCCCACAGACGTTTCCATCCTTCCAGCTCCTTCACAAATGCTAAACTTAAACTTGACGCCTTTGAGGATCTATATCTCCCAGACAGGACAATGGACAGATACATTGGCATGAGAGACATGAAACTTCTTAAGAGAGACTCAAGTGCCACTTTCACTAACCTGAACACAGATTCCAGCTACCGGTACTAACAAAAACTCTAAATAGTTGATGTACTGCATGTATATTCAAAGATGAAAGTGGCATTTTTGAATGCTCAACCAGAGTGACCCAGAGCAGGCACTTAACATTCACATTCTACTTTGGTCGAGCTGCTAACTGGTCAATTGTGTTATGCTGCAGTTGTACTGAGCCAAAAGTCCTAATTTAAGCCGTGTGAAACATCAGAATATGAGCTCACACTGGGACTGTCCATCTAGTACTGTCAGATGGAGGCCAACAAGAAGAGAAGAAACTGGTACACTATGGCAGGGATTGCAATTGTATGTGGTCTACAATATCTGCTGGGTTTTGCAAGAACCTACAGTCTGCTAGGCCTCATTGAGAAGAAAACTGTTGGAACCTCTATAGATGCTGCAGGTTGCATATGTAAATTTACATCTCTATCCACTGATTCTGCATGCTAAATGTAAATTTGCTAAGCATTACTTTCACAGGTCCCCATGGATGGTCTCAAGATAGAAAACCCCCAATAACTGGTAACACACGTTTCAATAAATGCATTTGAGTTTTTCAATACTGCCATCTTATCCTGTCCATAAATTACTTGTGCTGAACATGTGTTCCACTGGCAAAAGTCCAGAGCTTTGAGCTCTTGTTAGAGCTTAATGTAAATCCAATCCATATGTGTAATACCTGTGTATAGAGTAAGTGGGTGCACACCATATGTCCTGTAGATGTCCTGATTTTTCACAGGCTGGCACTGAAGTGGGTGGTTTTAATGTAATAACAAGGAGGATAAAACTACACCTAAGACAAAGTTTAATGCTAAATCTCCACAAGTGAATAAATACATGACAAGGACAAGAGAGTTTATAACACTATTCGTTTTCAGTGTATAACAAATAGGTATTTTAGTGGTTCCTTACTAATTTCTCAAGCTTACTCTCATCTTGAGAGAAAAATCTTAGCATCTTTCTTGCTTTGGCTATTCTTGACCATTCTTATATTTTAAATATAAGTCCATGATCACAGGAATATTGTGTGAGCACTCTCTGACCCTTAAGCTCATAACTATTTGCTGGGTGTAACTGTAGTGATCAAACGATTAAAGCTTGTTTAACCGCTGCACTTGTGTTACCTTTGCACTGAATAAGTGTGTAAAATGTAAACGGGACACAAGGCATGCTAATCTCTTTTGGTTAGCAAAGACGAGATTTTGTTTAAGAAAAAGCATATGAGACATTTCATACCCTTCAGGGCAGGTTGTAAATGAATAACTGAATATAGTGTCTTTCAATACATCAATTTCTATTCACATTCTGAGATTAGACCTAGTTTTATGCATGTATGTTTATCTTGGTCCTACACACCAATTGCCCACATGAATAGCTGGTAGAAATAAAAATAAATGGAGAATACACACCTTGAGACGTCTTATATGGGAAAGGTAGAGGTTAGCTGTGTTTTGGGGGAAGGTTATAACTGCCCGAGTACCTACTTACTGAGCACTGAGCCTAAGGCATACTAGAAACTATAAGAACAGATACATACATGCATGCGAGCACAAGCACACATCTGTACTCTGTACACGTTCATAGTGTGATGATGTGTTGGTTTCGTCTTGGCCTCTCATAGTGGGAATGTCTTTGCTTAATCCGCTCTGACTTCATACATTCAAAGGTCATCTCACAGCCTACACATGGCTGAGGCGCGCACCCGCGTGTGTCATACTGCTTGGTGTGAATAAGAAAGAGAATCCTATTCACACTAGCTGTATATGTCAACAAACCCTGTAGGCCTATCCTTGTTTACTGTGAACATGCTATCTCTCTTTCTACTATTCCCTGGCCATCTTCCTTCTCTTCCCCCCACTGTTCTCCTCTCCTCTACCCCTCTGCTATCTTCCACCTATTCTCCTTCATTGCACCCCCCTACTCTTCAGTCCTCACCCACAATTCATTCTTTGCATCCCTCCCTCCCTCCGTCCCAAGCTCCAGAGGCAGGGGCATCTCTTGGCGAAGTGTGGCCCACCACAGGCCACTGGCTTTGGGTAATTAAAGTGGTTTAGGCCCCCTCACCCACGGTCACAGGCAACTGCAGCTGGGTGATAAAGGCACTATGCCATAATTACATGGACGGCCAGCATCACCGCCCAGCTACACTAAAACAGTCAGCTAGCCAGCTGCATGGGGAGGAGGGACCTGTGTGTGTGTGTGTGTGTGTGTGTGTGTGTGTGTGTGTGTGTGTGTGTGTAAGTAACTGTATAGACTGTGTTTGCATGTGTGTGTTTGTGTGTGTGTGTGTGTGTGTGTGTGTGTGCACAGGGGGTCAACACCCCCTTGTGATCGCTCTGCTGTAGTTAAGCCCCCTGTGTTTAAGCCCCACATAGGCTCATTGAAACCCCCACACGTGCGCACACACACACACACACACGCACGCACACACACTTTTTTAACCACCAGCCATCCCCACGCCCCCAGCCAATCATTCCCCACCAGTGGTCTGACTCCTGCCGTGAGTGTGTGTGACCATCAGCCATTTAATTAGACCCAGCCATGATTTACCTAATTTAAATAAATAAATAAACATACGAAAACACCCCAATAAACAAATACCTATATTCAAATGAGGAGCTGGGGAGTTTCATGAGCATAAAGAATGGGGCAGAAGATGGGATTGTGCAGGCGGAAAAAAAGCTAATGTAAGGACCACTGGATGTGGACACACAAGCACGAACACACACACACACACACACACACACACACACACACACACACACACACAATGTTTCAAGTCACTCACTTATAATAACACATGCTACAAAGAATTAGTCAAAATGAAGAATAGTTAGTAGACTGCTACCTACAGCTGTGGAATTCTGGGATTTTAGGGCTCAGTTTGTGTTAAAGATTTACTGTTGTGTTTCCATCTAGTTGAAATTACATTAGATTTGTTGTATTTGGTAAACTAATTGAAAGTTTGGTCATCTAAAAAACATTCATGAAATCAAACCTAAAAATTACAAATCCTTTATTGTATGTCTATATGAGAGTCAATTCACTAAGAAGCAGTGTTCATATTACATAGTGGATTTTTTTTTTTTTATCCCCCTATAATCTAGATACTGCTAAGCAGCAACATGTTACATTAAAATTATTTCTGATATGCACAATCCATTACATTGAAGGGATTAAACTCATTACTCAACTATCTGTCAAAAACAAATATCAGGTATCAAAACCTGAATACTTTTTCGGTACCAGCAAACATAACATTGAGTAGAGATAAACGGTCAACTGCCGAAACATGCATCAGATGCAGTCTCATATTTGACTGTTTCTGATACAAATCATAATGTTTACAAATTTATACCGTTTTATTTCTGCAAAGTTCTTGTACAGCTGTTTGTGTTCAGGCAACATTTGGCATTTGCCTTGTGCTTTAATGAGGCTGTTTTCAATACTTGCTTAGGGAAAACAAGCGTAAAAAGTCCCAACCCACTACGCATTAAGCACCAGCCTGCAACCCACTGCTGAGACTAGTAGACTGTTGTATCATGCGTCTGCGTGCCTGCTGTGGGGATTTATTACATTCAAGTGAATCCTGGTTACCTTGGGGGAAGAGGAGGCCAGCTCTCTCCCCATTACTGCTGCGACTGGGCTGGGCCCGACTGGCTGGGCTCTCTCCCTTTCTGGGCCAGAGCTGGGAGCTGGCGGACTGGGGCCGAGGCCAGGGCTGGAACTTGGTGGTGGGGGAGCCCTCCTCTTCTGGCTGCTGCTCACATCCAGGGAGGGGCCACCAGCAGGGGGCTGCGTAGGGCTTGATGTCCTTGGCTCGTAGAACGGGTTGGATCTAAGAATGGAAGGAAAGGACAGGTGACAAACGAGAGCAAGACAAAAATATGTCATGTTAGAAAGTGCATGGATCTTTCACAGACTGCAATTTTTCTTTTAAATGTAAGTTACAGTAATATGTACACATAGAGCAATGTAAAATTATCCAGATTTATATGACCTTTTGCTTCAAAAACCAACAGGGTTTAACAAGTCCCAAAGCAAAATTTTCAGCATTGCAGGAAATAACAAACTGTCAAGCAGACCTCTACAAAAGCAAAATACGTAAGAAAGCATAAATAAATACACACAAACACATAGAAACGTTGTAGATCCCATTTTTAATTAAATACCTTTGTGCCAAACGTTAAAAATGATTGAGATTATTAGCACTATTTAAACCCATCTTTGGCTTAGACTGCCCATTGTTTAGTTAAACATAAGGAAATTGCTACATGGAAATGAGAGTTTGGTGCAATACAATGAACAACACACACAAGTGGTAAGGTAATAGAAGATGCAGGTGCACTGAGGTCAGGTCTGCATGACCTCATATCCTTGCTGCCCAAGGTAGCCTACTGACAGACGGACAGAGAGAAGCACGAAGGCATACACACACATGCAAGCATGCACTGAAACACACATACCAGAGTGTTATCAATATACAGGCATGCTTGTGGCACTGAAAGCAAGGGCGTGGCATTGAGATATTCACTCAACATCCAACAAGCTATTCTAAACAAACAAGAGAATTGGATAGAGAGGGTGGGGGGTGAGAGTGAGAAAGAAAAAAGCTGATTGACTAGGTATCTGTCTGAAAGGTTAGAGCTACTCGGTGTCCGTCTAACCACAGAGCGATACAGAGAGGGAAAAAAGGAAGGGAAGTGAAGAAAAGAAAAGCAGGCAGGCCTATAGAGCAGCTTTAACGGACCAGCACTGGCTAAAAGACACGTGAAAGGACTTCAGTCAAAACACTGCACTGCCCTCTTGAACTTTCTATTCTGCTCCTGGTGTAAGAGACAGAGCAAAAGAAACATGCCAGTCAATAACCTGTCTGTCTTTAGACAGCCGAGAGGACTAAAACATAGGGCTATCTTTGTGACAGCTTCGCTCAACACCAAGAACCTACAAGTTTGCATTTACAATAATGGCACGACCACTCGTCTGCAGAGGTCACACACAATCAGTGATACATTCTGCTATGCAGAGTACTACAGAATGGATTTTTGTTCCAGCTCTTTGTCATTGATTAAATGTTTTTATGAAAACTAGCTGAAGTGTTAATAGATGTATTCTCTTTTGATTTCTTTGCAGTGAAGCCGTACCTCCACCAAGTGAGCAGCAAAAGTATGTTTCTATTATTTTTATTGACCGGTGCCACTGCCAGTTCTAATGAATTTAAATTCACACAGCTGTTGTGTTTTTTTTGGATAGAAGTACATAAAGTAGGGCTCCTACTAATGTACTATTCAATGGTTTAAAATGTTCTTATGAAGTAACTGGGGACTAAACTTAACCGGCAGAACTGACACACTGAAGTGATATAAAATGAGAAAAGGAAAAGAGGGAAAGAAGGAGAAGTAAATGAAGGAAGGAGGAAAGAGGTTAAATAAAAATGGCCAGAGAAGAAGAAGTTAAGGAGGATGGCAAAGAGGGAAAGTATGGGGCAACAAGATGATACGGGGGAGGGAAGGAAGTAGAGAAGGAGGGAAAGGAGGGAGACAAGGTTAAAGAATGCAGGGAAACAACAGAGCCCTTGTTCCCGTTGAAAGAGCTGCCTCGTCACTCTGCTCTGATAGGGGGGCTACAAGTACCCCTCTATAAGGAGGGGTCTTACACAGCTTGGCCTGCCAACAGTTACCAAGCTGGGCAGTCTGGATCCTTCCAGTTTAGGAAAGTGTGTTAATATAAAGCATTCTAGCAATATAACGTAGTCCTCCCTACTCAGACATACAAAAAGGTTTAATGCATTACAAAGAAAGGGGCTTCAGATATCCATACATTGTACCAATGCCAGTGAAGGTGTAACTAATGCAAATTCAAGTGGAAAACCAGAACCAGACAAACCATGCAAGGTGCACACTCTTCCCTTAATGTCATCCAGACTTCATATTACTTCAAACAATACAATACAAACAATTGCCATCTGTAAATACTGCACATCAAAAATGTCAATCTATCAGTTATTTTAGACTAAATGTTATTTGCCAATGTCAGGGTTGATTATTATCTTATGTTATTTCACCATTTCCTGCGTCAGCTGATTGAAATATTAAAATTGAAGAAATGGAACATAATTAAGAAGTCTTACTCATCAAGCTCCTCATCCTCGTTGTGAGAGGTGTCGGCGTACAAGTACTTGCTCATATCGACAGGCCGCACTCCTTTCCTCTGCCTGGGCTTGGGGGGTTCTGGGTCTGGCTGGAGGTCCGTGTCCTGCTCAGGCTCATCGAAGGGGTTGCCTGGGGGCGTTTGTGTCCCAGGTTCATCTGGCTCATTGAATGGATTTGAGGAGTCGTGGTCATAGAAGGAATCTTCATTAACCCGCTGCCTTAAGACCGACTGGGCAAGGGGCTCTGTTTGACAGAGAGATGAAAGCACTGATTGCATATACAACACATACTATAACTAGGCTTGTAAAACATAGTGACAGTGACTCAATAGCATCTTCTTTATTTTACAAGAGCTTTGGTAGCCTGTTACCAGACTGGGTTAGGAAGCTGGGCAGGAGATGGGAGTCAAAATAAATGTGACTGAAGTCCTGCTAACTAGCTAAGCATTGTCAACATACCAGCCTTCTCGTATTGTGTCTTTTAACATACCTTACCCTACAATCAAGTTTGATGGGGCGAAGGGTAGCTCACCTGGTAGCTTAACATTCATGTGTTCCACAGGAACTCACACTATCAGATATGTATGCATGTCCACATACAGCTTCTACTGAATAAAAAACAATAACTGTATCATCCCCCCAAAAATTAAACCAGTAAACGTATGATATTTTTTAATACTGGTTTAATAAGATTAGGATGTCACACAAAAGATGTTAATGAATACATAAAAACGTGCACAAGAAAGCAAAACCCTAGAACAATACAAACAATAAGATTTTGATTAAAGACAATTTAAACAAGCATCAAAGTGGGAGATTTAAGTGTGAGGGAGCAGCCACTCAAAAGCAAATAATCCATACGAACACACCTGTCTACTCAGGTGGTCAGACAAAAATATTGGTTTAGCTGTCTGACTGAAAGCATTGAAGCCTACCTGCTATAGTTACACCTGACTACACACGTTCAAGGTATGTGCACATCCAAACCTTCAGCTTGCAACACCTGTCACTCTACTGAATCTTCCCCCAATAAAACACCATAACTTTTATTACTTGATAAAATTAAAGCCGAAATTAAGATTAAGATTACTCACAGAACCAGTCAAAATAATAATAATAAAAAACCTTCCACAACAAAATTGGACTGAACGCGTCTTTTGTCATATGCTGACCGGGTTGAACATACCTTCCTCATCAGGATCGCCAAATGGGTTGAGGTGGTTGGGATGAAGGTCGTCATCAGGGTCATCAAAGGGATTTGAACCCATGGCAGGAGGCACTTCCTGATCCTCGTCTTCCAGGAAGTTCAGCTTGTTGATCAGCTCTGTTGCAACAGAGTCCAACACAAAGTCATCCGCACGAAAAACAATGATGAAGAAGACAACTAATGAGTCAAAAATAACGGCTACAAAAGAACACATTTCCAAAATGAAATGAATATAAACATTCACAAACCCAAATATACCAAATATCTGCACTTTGGAGTGAACCATGAGCATAAAGACCATTCAGTCTTGTATAACTAATCCCCTCTTGCTAGGGAGCGCTGTCTCAACTTCTCTGTGCTCCTCTGCCACCTCAGCTCCACTTCAATGCATGTACAGCAGTGGCATTCTGGGAAAATGTGCGTGGTATGGAGGGTTACTGATGGAGACAGTGAAGGCAATATAGAGTTGCCATGGAGATCCGAGCTGGAAAGGCTGAGAATTTTCCACTTCATCTTCATCACCCTCACTGTAGATCAGTCGCATGCTGCCAGGGTGCGGGTCAGTTTGAAAAGAGCGTAAATGTGTGTGAGGTAGATGCCAAGAAGTGCTGCTGAGTGCTGTGTGAGAGTCTGACCAAAGAGAAAAAGTGCAGTGTGTATGAGAGTGCGGGTCCCGTGGTCCATATGTAGGGTAGCTATGTGAAGTGGTGGTAGCTGATAAGGGGTGCAGCACTTTTCCTCGCCTCTTATTGACAACATTCATGACCCATTTTAGGCCATGCAAGGGCACATGTGTATGGGCGTGTATTTACGTCTGTATGTGTGCCAGTGCGTAACATGGTTTGTGACTGTTCCCTGTCCAAGCAGAGGAGCTAGGAGGTGCAAGTAGAGTAACTTGAGAATCCAAGAAACAAAAATAAGCTCAGTTGTTTTCCAGTCACAGGTCGAATTGAAAACCTGTGTGTAAAATGTGAGGGTCCTAAATGAAGTTTTGGGTTTGTCAGGTTAGTTACAATACGTTAGTCATTTCACTGAGTTGTTACCCTTACTACTGACTGAACTAGCCAGCGAAAAACATGTAGTTTAGACTTTGTGGCAAGACTGAAATCTTTAACTCTTGGCCTTTCACAACACAGAGTTTGAGACTCCTAATATAATGCCGTTGTTACACTGTCCCAACAGTAATAATACAGCAGATCCAATACATGGTTGAATTGAAAAGTAAAATGCTTGATTCAAATTGGAAAACAAAACAACAAAACCTTTGCGTTCCTGAGACAACGTTGTTTTTTTGTAGGCAGTGTTTGTTTGGATACCATTTACCTGATTTGGTTCACTACCAATTGCAGTAAAAGAATGGGGCCACAAAGTAAAAAAAAAACCAAAAGGAACCAAAAGGATGACCACCAACTGATGTGTTCACAACATCTGTACAGCACATCACCACATGGACCAAGATAAACTGTAAGACCACATGACCACAAAACGATCACAATACCAATGTAAAGGAGGATTGGGGGATGGGGGGTTTAAGCCAAGGAGTGAGTGAGTATGAGAGAGAGAGAGAGAGAGAGAGAGAGAGAGAGAGAGAGAGAGAGAGAGAAAAAAAAAGACAGGAAAACTGGAAAAGGAGGGATTAAAAAAAATAAATATATGAAAAGAAACTGTGGTAATGAATGGTAGTGTAGAATAGACAAAATGTTCACAAGACGATAAAAAAGAGTCAGGAACACAGAGTGAAAGGTGAAAGAAAGGTGAAAAAAGACCTTGGGAGGAAGCGGCAGGCTTAGCGGTTGCTTTGCGTGCTCGCTTAAGGACATCATCATCATCATCATCCCCATGTAAGCAGCTGAGGGCATTCAACTGGTTTACTATCTCTGTAAACGACAGGGCCATACAGGAAGGGAGGAAGGAAGAATAGCAGTGAACAAGGCAAAATAACAAAACCCATGGAGAATATCCACTCACACACACACACACACACACACACACACACACACACACACACACACACACACACACACACACACACACACACACACACACACACACACACATTTAGAGTTAAAGAGTGCATATATTTCAGTGCACACCCTGGTTTATATTTACAGTGCTATTAAACTAGCAAGGGTAGTACATGATTGAAGTGCTCTGTATCAATACACAACACTGATATTTGTGTACAGGAAGAACATATGTAAATGCTGTATTTCAAACTGCATGCTTTGGTTAACTGTGTAACCGCATTGCCAGAACAGCTAACCTGCTGTCTTGAAAAGCTGTGCTAACTTGATAGTGTGTACACTCTAATGCTGAAAAGGCTGAAATCTATCTTTACATTTATGTTGCATTTTTTTCAATAAGCAGGTTACCTTGGTAGGTAGCACCGCAGAACATCTGAACACACACAACTAACAAATACTTACATACTCAAATACACAACACTCACAGACAAAATATATATTCATGGTGATGTACAATACACCCCTTTTAGGTGTAATATATTCTCTTTTCATTATTTGCATACTGTATGTAAAAGGTAAAGAGAGAAGATATGTTTTGCAGGGTTTGCGTTTGCACTAGCCTAGTGTTAGTATTGCTGGTGTCGCTTGCTGGCTTTTTGGATAGGTAGTATCCAGGGAAGGAATATAATAGTGGGGAGTTTTGGCAGCTTAGCCAGGCCTTTGATTCAGAGACCCACGCTAGTGAAGCATTTGCTGTAGGCGCTCAATGCATATACATACAAATGGGACAAAGAGCAGCGAAGGGAAAAGGAAGGAGAGAAAGCATGAAGCTCAACATGACGAGATTGCGCTTTGAAAAGTTGGATTAAGCAAAGCAGAAAGCAGCAGGTCCCGTACATAGAATGAATCTTCAGCATGTATGTATGGAAGGAGAAGAGCCACCATCAGTGGAGTAGTCCACCAGCACAGGAAGAAAGCAAGGAACAAAGGGGTAATGGGGATGGGGGAAAGTAAAGCCTAAGCAATGGAAGAAAACCTGAAGCTGACAAAACATTCAAAATGAAAATCACAAATTTACAAATTTAAAATGTTTTTTTATGTTTGCATGCAGGCACACACACCCACTCGCAGAAGCATAAACTTAGAAAAATAAAAACGAAAGAAGCGAAGTTGATGCCCCACTGAAGCCTTGGTCCTGGTTATTCTGGTCGGGGGGATTATTCAGGAGATTTTATCCACCAAGTAGGCAGTTTGGGAAGATGGCAAAATGTATCAGGACATTTTGAGCATTTTACTGATCAAGTTGACTTGGCAAAATAATGGTTATCTAGCGATTATATAGACAGACTTACCATTAACGGAGCTTTGACTGACACCACAGGAAAAATGTATCACTGATAAGCATGGTTGCTGACCAATAGTAAGCATAATACTGTACTAATGTCTAATGGCAGATTCCAGCAAAACAGCAACCTGGCTGACTTTGATCAACTTCAGCTAATTCATCTCTGATCTTGGAAAAACCATACATCTGTCACCGGTCAAAGAAAAGTGTTTTGTGCCAGTTTTCACCTGTTATCTTGGCAGCCTTCTCCTCCTGGTTAACTCTGTTCTCCTCATCCTCCTCATTCTCCTCCTCAAAGTCGTCCAGGTTGCCAATGTCAGCCTGCTTCATGCTCATCAGGCTGGCCAGGCTTTGCATGTCCTCATCACTAAGCCATAAAAAAAACCCCACACAATTCACACACACGCAAAATAGATAGAAGCTCATTTTCATAGGTAGAAAAAGCACTCAAAACACATACTGAACATATAATATGCTTATAATAATTTAAAAACCAAGACCAGTCCTGAAAGACTGAACCACACAGGGCTCTACATTTTTATGATGCTGAAAACATAATAAACAAAAGGAGAGAGAAAGACATAATGCAAAAAAAATGAAAATGCATCAGTGCTGCATTTTCAATGTGCCGGCGAGGAGATGAAGGAACACACACAATTCCACCCACAGCTCTCACCAACACAGCTGCCAACAGCTATATCATATGTAAGGATTATCATAGTTCTCCATCGTTTTTTCTGCCTCTACCTCTTTCACCACTCATTCATCTCTACCTTACTGTCATAATCACCTAAGACTTCTCTACTCAACCTCTCTTTTGGCCCTCCACGACTTTATTCACAGATGCATCAACTTCTACAGTATTCCCTGCATTTTATGTAGTCGTGTGTCTTCCCTCTCAGTCCCTCGATACCACCGCTCCATCATAATCAGTGTATTCTCCTCTGTTCTTTGTGTTTGGTGTTTCCCAGGCCCAGACGCTCATTTGAACTGGTGTGATTGAGTTTGTTTGTGTGGTTGACATCATTCCCCGAAGGGTTAACAAGGGTTACGCGCCATCGACCCGCCGTCCACGCCACAACAAAGGCCTTGTTGCTCTGCTCTCGCTCAGTATGAGTGTGTGTGTGCCTGTCTTTAAATGAAAGTTGCTGCTATCAAATTAGAATGAATAACAAACGGCAAACACCGTGGTTGAGAGTGTATGTCCTCAAATGAAAGTTGGTGGCATCAAAGTAGAATATATGAGAATGAATGAGAATGTGTGTGTGTCTGTAAATTAAACTTTGCACAATCAAAGAATGCTAGACTGTAACAAATGTGTGTAGATTTTTGTGTACATACATTATCTGTTTATTCTTTTTGTTATAAGACATAAATAAGACAGATTAGTTTGAGGTGATTCATACAGAGCTGAGGACATCATATCTGGTATAATTCTAAAAGATTTCTAATCAAAACTTCAATACTATAATTTTTAAAATGTCAGTTTATAACTGACATCAGGCCTGGATCATTAACGGGCCGGCTGTGCTCCGAACCAAGCAGAGCGCAAGGCGAGAGGAATGTCAAACTTTTTAAGTGAAGATGAAACCATATTATAATCACTGTCTTATTGCTGCCATTTATTTTCCCCAGACCAGACGAAACATTTTTAAAAATGCACTGCAGAATTATTTCCTTAGTGTATACTTGTATGTATATATGTATGTAAATACTGTATTTTTAGGGACCTCGCAAGCGACTGCTGGAGGTCCCTATTGTTTTTGCTTTGTTTCTTCTTACCTATTTTTAGCACTTTTGATTGCGTTTTTGCCCCCCTGAACATATACGAAAAGTCAATTTTATTTGGCAAAGTGGTCAGGCCTTGTGAAAAATTTGATATTCTATGCGTCGCTTTCGGGTCCGCCACTAGGTGGCACTACTATCATGAAAAGTGCGTTTAGGCTAATAACTCCCGCATCGTTTGTCACACATTCAAAAAAACTTATATCCACGCGTTCGGTGAATAGAGCTGAATCTCCCCATATAGGCCACGCCCATTTCCGCGTGAAATGTCCATGAACTACTTTTTCGTGTTCCTCCTATGCGCTTTGTCCGATTGGCACAAATTTTTTCACGAAGCATCTGAGGACCCTCATAATAAAAAAGTGATTAAGAGAATTTTCATATTTCAAAAAACCAGCACGTTATAAAATTAGCACTTCCTGTGGATTTTCTGTCAAAAAAGGAAGTGGACCATTTCTCCACATTGGTATGTCCGATTGACACCAAACTTGGGTCCATAGTTCCACATGTCTTCCTTAGGCATCTTGCACAGTTTCAGGCCACAGCCACAAGGTGGCGCTCTTTAAAAGGAAGAAGTTTATATCTCTACAACGGTATGTGTGATTAAGATGAAACTTGGTATGATGCTTCCCCATGGCTCCCTGAGGCTCACAAAAAAATGTGTCAACAATCCGCCACTAGGTGGCGGTCTGGTGGCACAGTAAATCACTGTGCGGAGACCGTAATAGTTATGAATATGAAATTCACAGGGCACGTGTAGAGTGGTGCCTGAAGCTCACATACCAAAAATCGTGTTCGTCGTGTTTGTAGCGCCCCCTACAGGATAAAAAAGCAGCAGCCCCGGCGCCACGTTTCACCGACATGTACGAAACTCGGTAGGCACGTGTAACATGCTGGGACGTACAAAAAAGCCTCTTGAAGGCGTGTCCGTGGCGTGCCCTTAAAGTTGGCCATAGTGAATTCCGTGCGCATTTTCGGTGAATTTTCGCCTCGTATTTGAACGAACTCCTCCTAGGGAATTTATCGGATCTACTTCAAAATTGGTCAGTACAGTCAAAAAATGGTGCTGATTAAAAGTTGTGCTATTTGTGCATGTACATTAAACGGCGTGTCCGTGGTGTGGCATCAAAGTCAGCCATTTGATTTTTTTGGTCATTTCCTGTGATTTTTCGCATTGTATTTGAACGAACTCCTCCTAGGGAATTTATCGGCTCTGCTTCAAAATTGGTCAGTCCAGTCAAAAAATTGTCCTGATTAAAAGTTGTGCTATTTGTGCTTGTACATTGAAGGGCGTGTCCGTGGCGTGCCCTCCAAGTTGGCCAGGTTGAATCGAATGTCAAACTGTGATGCCATTTCCGGCATTTAAGGGCTTCTGTTTTAACTAACTCCTCCTACAGATTTTATCAGATTGACTTCAAATTCGATCACTGCAATCTAAACACATTGGTTATCAAAAGTTGTGCTATTTGAGACTGTATGTTGAAGGGCGTGTCTGTGGCGTGCCGTCAAAGTTGGCCATTTTGAATTCTGTGGTCATGCAAACCATGAAAAGTTGAGCTATTTGTGACTGTATGTCAAACCGTGTGCCAGTGACGACTTGTCCAATTCAGCCAAATCGCCATACAACAGTACTCATAACTTCAGTGTGCAATGTCCAATCTCCAATAAACTTCACATATTCTGTAACAGTCCTAGCCTGAACACATCCTCACAACTTCAGCGTACATTATCTGATCTCAACGAAACTTCATGTGTTTGATAAGAATCCCGCCTTGAACACGTCTACATGACAATATTCAGACAGAGAGATAGCGGCACCTACTGGCAACAGGAAGTAAGCGCTGCGGGGCGATTTTGAGCTGATTTACGTGACATTTTCATGTCGTGGTCCGCACGTGTTGCGACGGCCGTTGACGCGGCCACAACGCGCCCCGAGTTGCGCGGAGTGCGAGGTCCAGCTCAACGCTGCTTGCAGCTTTAATTTAATTTATTATATATTATGTTATTCTACTAAAATGTACTTTTCTTTGTCTATGTGTGTATCATGAAGGGACTGCAAATTTTAATTTTGTTGTACAACCTTCAGTTGTACAGTGAATACATTTCCTTGAGCTGCGTTTGTAACTATATCCCTGAATTCTGCCAAAAAACTCCCACCCAACATATTTTTAAAAAGTTGTAAGGGTTGTAAGTGGGATAGCGGCTACAACTATAAGAGGCTTTCGGTTGTATGCATCTGTGGGAGAGTGTCAGTAAATGGCCGTAGTAATACGGTTTATTGTGATTAATGTTACAGTTTGTGTGTGTGTGTGTGTGTGTGTGTGTGTGTGTGTGTGTGTGTGTGTGTGTGTGTGTGTAAATATAGCACAGTTATTGATGGGCACAGTATGTTGTGTTTACTGGCACTGCGGAGGAATAATTCTCATTCAGCTGTTATTTATTATTGTTGCTGAACCAGACTTTCAAATTTTGAGCAGAAAGAAATCCGCTGTATTAACATCATCTGCAAACAAGAATCTATGTGATTGTGTGTACAGCATGAAACTAAATATTTACTGTGTAGTCCCGCTTTAATATTGGGGCTAACTTAACTACCTACTTAACGTAAGTTGTTATCTGAATTGCTGTAACAAAAAAAGAGCAAATTCATGTAATATGGTCCCATGGAAAACTCTCTGTTCCAAAACAGAGTAACTACATCAGCAAAGAAAAAGAGAACAGGCTACAAATACACTTCGCCCACACTGACTAAAGAACACTAAAAGGCACAACAGAGTAGTGATCAAAAAAGGCCATTCCAGGCAGGCTTACACCTCAGAGAAGCAAACAAAAATGGAACGTAATTAGCTTCAACATATTTTGTTTTCCTTTGGCTATTACACAACAACAAGAATCTGAACCAGGATTCGTTAAGTGCCGTAATCAATATGCAGGGTAGAAAACAGAATTTTTAGATTGCTAAGATGTAAACAATACTTCAACTGTGCTTAGTAGAGGTGTTACATGAGAAGACCAATACTTACGTGGCCTTTCCCTCACGGAGGAAAATGCAGGAGAGGGAGAACTGTAGGGTGGCCGACACCACTTTCTTCGACAGGGGCTTAAACTTGAGTTTGACATCCGTCTGTGTAGGCATTGGACTGGCGTACTGTTTCATATTTATACTGCTAGTGGCCAAGGCCTTCCTCCGCCCTGATGGAGACTCCTGGAGAGGGAGAGAAAGATGAAACACATTAAGGTGAAATCAGGCCCATATTTCTTGTTTAATATCCTCCTCTGGGGACCAAGTATTTAAAGTTCAGTAAAGAGCACAATGTACAATTAATTTTAATACAAGATACAGAAGGGGAAGCAGAATAATTATTTCCATTATTACTAATGATAGGTGATTGCAGCCTCCAGATAAATAATGGTGTATTTAGTTAGTTAGTTTGTAAATCCCAAACAAGCTCAAATTTGTTCCCTCCTGCGTTCCTCATTGTGAATTCGGATGTGAAATCCTTCCTGGTATTTCCTATCAAAGGTCCATGCTGAAGCCATTTTTGCTGTACTTCTTTTCAGAGATGTGCTCTGGGCCAGGGGCTAGCAGTCAAATTGGAATTTGGGAATATGCCACAGACCAGGTGATAAGAGTTATAGAATCAGTGACAGGGGCCTGTGTGTGTGTGTGTGTGTGTGTGTGTGTGTGTGTGTGTGTGTGTGTGTGTGTGTGTGTGTGTGTGTGTGTGTGTGTGTGTGGAGAGAGAGAGAGAAAGAGAGTGTGTGTGTAAGTGTGTGTGTGCGCCGCTCACCAGAGGACAGTGCGTGAAAAATAAGAACTGCCGGAAAGCCTTGTCACTGACTGCTAGATATGGAAACTAAACAGTTGGGGACGTTCCAGCCTTTTGTCTGGCCCCCTCTCCCTGCAACAGAAACTGATGGGTTTTGTCTGCTGCAAGTCTGGCTATGGAAGCACCACGCTGTCAGTGAACAGCAGACTGGTTCACCTCCTTGCTGTGTTGATACCACTGACATACCATGTCCATCTTTTCTGTTTTGCCTCCTCTGTTTTAACAGATTCTGTTTTTGTGATGGGAAACTGCCACATTTTCCTGGTTAACTGATATGTGTTCATTTGCATGACGAGAGACTGATGTTAGAACCAAATGCAACGTCAGGATCAGACACTGGTGCACATGTGTCCCTTCACGGGCCATGTTGAATGAAAGCAGCAGGCAGCAGTAACACACATGCTCTCTCTTTAAAATCGGGCTGTTTTCGCTCTCCCTTATTTGTCTCCTTTTCGCTGCATGGATGTCTAAAAACAGCATATATAGCTAAACTGTGGACACACCTACACACACACACACATTTATTGTTATAATACCACAGATATATAAATATCTTCTTGTCTCAGCTGTGAATCGAGCCCCGAGGATTCATCCTCTCAAGCGCACAATGCCGAACAAAGCAGAGCAGCTAGCTCTCTTTCACACAACACCAGTTTGAGGGCACATATACATATACACATACACTCAGGCGTGTTCGGTAGATAAAGCGATACAAGCTCTTTACATTGGCTTTTTCCTGATGTCTTCACACACACAAAAAAACACACACACGCACACACACACACACACACACACACACACACACACACACACACACACACACACACACACACACACACACACACACACTCACTTCTTAGAGGCTTTGGCACTGTGGGGAAAACTCAATCTCAGCCTTATCGCTAAGGACCGCAGGGTATTCATTCAAACACACACACACACACACACACACACACACACACACACACACACACATATATATAGACATACCCACACAGAGTTGGTATCAGTACAGAGTGGTAAAGCTATTGGTAATATAGTGAGAAACTATGTAAGCTTCAAATAGGGACTTGAAATCTGTGGGCCACACCAACATGTACCACCAACATGATATGTAAACATCCATAGTGTCTTCAGTTCTCACTATTCATAATCATGAAACATTACTGGCATCTGTGCTACATACAAACTATGAATACATTTAACTGGTTGAAAGTCGTCAAGATGAACACAAGAAACAATTAGTCAAATCTGTTCTTAAATCATTTAGAACCAAGACGTGTTTCATATTGTGACCACAACACAAACAAACAATCTGGATTAGTTAGAATGAGAATCTGACACAACCAAAACCTCACTGACACAACTCCATGGCTGGGTTCTCCTCCCCTCCCAGCAGGAAAAAGTGCTCTCTTTTGATTTTTTCCTCCCATAAATGAGTTTTGTTGTGTAGCGCACATATAGCAGCATCTCTGTGTTATATCCTGTATGTGTACTGGTGGATATTTTTTTCTTTACTTTGTATGTTGGGCTGTCTTCTTCCCCATCAACTAAGTCGTAAAAAAAATGACAGCAGTCAGTAACACACTGATTCTACCATACAACATGGCGGCCTCGGTAAAATAAGTTCTGTGGATAAAAATGGTTCATTCTAAGGTAACAAAAAAACAAAACTCTTATTATCTGGTGATTATACACTAACAAATACATACCTATGAATATCATATTCCATTTCTGCCAATAGATCCTCCTAAATTTACACACTGGACCTTTAACGGACTGATTATCTGATTTATTGCTCATTCGAGGTATCTATTCAATGCTGGCTTTCATTATTTCCCGTGGGCAGAGGCTCAAGAGCTCAAGCAGTTGGCATGTGGGAGCAATATGGTCCAGGAAATGTTTACTGTATGAATCCCAGAACCGAGATATTCTGTTAGGCATCTTCCCTTTCTTTACACTTTTTGGACAAGACATAAAACCTAAAATTGCTCTGGCAAAAATGATCAGAATCTGTTTCTCTAACCTCTATCCCTCTGTTTTTATCCTGCCTTTCCTCCTACATACAACTCACTGCACATCCCATCTAACCCTCCTATCCTTCCATCTCCCTCCATCTTTACCTCCCCTTTCCCACCTCGCTCACACCAATAATTAAATAAAAAACTACAGAAGACACCGACCGACTGACTAGCGAGGCCACTTGACATTTCGTGCTGACATTTGAGCCTTGTCGCCTTGGCTGAGGAACATAATGACATATCATCGCCCCACCGCCAACCCCAACTTGTCCAAAGAACAGCCCATCAGGAGAAGAGGAAGATGGGGAAAAAAACTCTCCCTCTCCACCTCTTATCTCTCTGCAGATTACACCCTGGCTATTATACTAAGCTAATAGTGCATGTAGATGCGTTATGAATGAATTTGCCAAATGCACCAAACACTTAAGAAGAGGGGATTTAGCAAAAGGGAGGATGAGGAGGAAAAGGGGGAGAGGGGTCTTGAAAAATAGGAAATACTTAAGGATATGCAAATACCCCGGCACAAGAATGGAATAACCGTTTCAACAGATTTGAGTAGGGACAGCAAACAATGGAAATCTGCTCCATTTCCCCGGATGCAGCTTGTCAATCAATGTGTGTGTGCATGTGAGTGTGTATGTGTGTTTGAGAGAAGGTGAGGGGGGGTAGCTGGGATTAGGGTGACTGGGAGGTTGTGACAATGTGTAAAATGAAGGGGAAGGACAATACAGAAGTTTAATTTATTACAAAGAGGATATGACTATCAATATGCTCTCTCTTTCAGAGCCCAGAGAATGACTAAATACCTGTGTGTGTGTGTGTGTGTGTGTGTGTGTGTGTGTGTGTAGAGGACACAGCCATAGAGAGAGAAAGAAGGACAGGAAAAGAGATGATAGAAAGACGGATGGAGGGGTGATGGCTGTATGCTGCCCCCTAGCTGCATATCTGTACAACACACACTGCAGAGTATCATTTCAGAACAACAGTTAGCTCTTACTTACAGCTTTGTGCTACATCACACAAACCAGGCCACACGTGACAAGACACAAAAAAACACAAACAAATAAGAGCAATCGAACCTGAATCATGTCTACAGTTACTCTGCACTGCCTAATTCATTTCATAACTGACAATAAATTACTTTCATTCAAGAAGGTTTTGTTTGTGTTAGAGTACCAGTCCTGCCCCTCTCCCCTGGTGCCAGCTGGCCCCGGATCGATCCACAGATGCTCCTCTGGTGGGGGGGCAGGGGTCAGGGCAGGAAGGGGTGCCCAGGGGTCCTGCTGAATCCCTCTGCCCCAAAATGCCAATGGGACGGGCCGGAGGAAGGAGGCGTAGGGATCCTTTTGTCACTGAGAGATGGATTAATTAGGCTGAGTGCTAAAAGAACCTGGCTTCTTTGTATAGACCTAGTCTGAAACACACACACACACACACACACACACACACACACGCACACGCACACACATATAGACAGATACACACGCACTGACAGTTGAGCAGTGCTAGCACATGATGAACAAAAAGAATAAGTGCCCAACACACACGCACACCAATCAGCTAATGGCTTTTTAACACAGGTCACCAGTCAATTGGTTTCTAATTTTAACAAACATCGATGTTCCATATTGATCCACATACTACCACTTTTACTAACAATTTGTATATCAACTTCCTCTTTTCTTAGACTTCCAAAATTTTAAATTTCAATATATTAATTTTAATTTTGACTGTTTGTGACGACTCTCTTGTTCTGTTGTGCTCCTACCTTTGTTGTTGGCAATATGTACGGTAGAACCAATTTGTCATTAACTGAGGTGAGTGTGGTGACGTTTGGTATGTTGTTGAGGAAGACAGAAGATAAAAACACGGCTCTGGTATCACAACGATGATGATAAGCAGATGATTATCTGACTTAAGCCTGCTGCCACAAAACAAAACAATACTAAACTGGAGGAAAGGGACAACCTGAGGTCAGTTACACTGTGGCTACACTACAATAAGACTGCACATCTGAAAAATCACATACTTGAAACTGGGGCTGTTTTTGGTAATCAGCAGGACGACGGATGGATCACAAACGAGAGGGAAAGTAAACTCTCAGAAACTCTCAAGACCATCTATGTCTTCTTCCTCTCTCGCTGTGAAATGTGTTAACTGTAAAGCTATGTGAAAGAAAACCTCAACCTCAAAGAGGATAATGTGGACATAGAGGCTACAAATATTCCACTCCACACAAATCTGTA